>NC_134850.1:23615087-23932764 GCF_965363235.1 Mytilus galloprovincialis
TCAGAATCAGCAAAACAAGAGTTGTTCATCATAACAAACTAAGATTATTATGGAGACTTTTCACAATTGTCTAAATAAAACTGTAATTCAAAAATAAACCGAGTCTCACGCTACCGCAAAATTAATATAACACAACATTGAGTCTGACATTGAGTTGAGTAGAAATAAACAGTGCGATATGTGTAGTTTTCTTTTTGACAGTATTGAGTAGAATCGCGGACATTGTATAAAGCGTCCACCTAACAGAATTGGACCTTAGTAGAACTTTTCTTGAAGTTTTAAAACCATGACCATTTAACTAAATATTATCATGAAGATTGCATGTCTGTATAATGATTGTTTTTGTTTATTTGTGCCAGAGTGTGAATTTGTATTGTATACATTTTGATTTTTCCATGTACATTTTGCATTTTGTGTGTTTTTTGTTTGATCTGAGACACGTGTTTTGTTTTAAAGAGAGAGACATTGGAAGAAAAAAAAATGTGTGGCGCTAATACGCTTCCGTAGAAGGACGCCTCTGGGTGCGGGAGTTTCTCGCTGGACTGAAGACCTATTGGTGATCTTCTGCTGTTGTCTCGGTTCTATGGTCGGGTTGTTGAACTTTTGACTAGGCACCTAGATTATCAGTATTTTTATCAGTTAACTACATAACTTCAAATGAATATGTCATTTATATTAACCCCATGCTGCTAGATACACAGCATCATTCAATGTTTAACCTCTAGTCAATTTGGCTTTATTACTGTTCATTTGTGTACAGAGGTAATCAATGACGCAAAAGTTATTATACATTTGGCTAGTTTTATTATCTGCAGTTAAAGTTTAACTGCCATATGTATCTAAGTAGTTATCAAAGGTACCAGGATTATAGTTTAGTACACGAGACGCGCGTTTCGTCTACACAAGACTCATCAGTGACGCTCATATCAAAATATTAATTAAGTCAAACAAATAGAAAGTTGAAGAACATTGACGATTCAAAATTCCAAAATAACCAATTCGTTGGGAATAGTGTAATAGCATTTAGTTATGCCTATATGTTTTGTATGATAAGAGTGAATATTTTATTTGGAAATAGCTGTTGTTTTTTCAAGCAGATAATAAAATAAAAAAAAAAAAGATAATCAAAAAGTGTAAATCAGTAGCATGCATATTCGGTTTTTGCTTTTTATTAATGTCTTATTAAGTAAAAACAACAAATATTGTATTGTCCTAAGATATACTTTATAACACATTGACTGTTCCATAACCTTTAAATGGGAGTTTGTAAAATGAAAATGATAATTTCATGCACGTAATTTAGAGTTTGAAATGTCCGTCAATAATATGGGCTTTATTGTGGGAAACGATCTAATTTCTTTGGAACATGCAATTAAAAGTAATTGAAATACAATCTTATTCACTTTTAGAGAGTTATCGATTGTAGTCGATTACATTCAAAAATCAATTAATTACCGATTAAAACAACTCATAAATTATTAATCAGTAGCTTTTCAAAGTTATCGTACCGATGATTTACAAGTACATAACACAGTCACTCTAGACTTGTCATACTTAAATTATTTGCTGATTGCATGATAAATAACAATATAACTTTCCCCTGGAGTATTACCCTCAAACTTACCTAAACAAATGAGTAGAACACAAACTCCTCTGTGTATGCATAATCCTTTAGCCATTATTTTATCTTTAATGTGTTAACCCTGAACAATTACAGCTATTGGTCTATTAATTTAACATTTCGATAAGTTTTTACTTCAACGAAATCAACGGTTTGTTATATTTTATCTACTGATAGTTTCTGTCTTTTACATCTAGTCTATCTATTGATAAAATAACACCTACGTCATATAATGCATTGTTTTCGCAATCAAAACCAACGTTTTCAATGGCGATATAAGATATTGTAATAGTTAATAAAGAAAGCATTGCTTATATATAGGTTGACATTGTAACCGAATTGACTGAATTCCAAAATCGGCTGAGCCAAACAAAAAAACAAAAAAAACAAAAAACAAAAAAAACACGAGAAGTTATTTTTAATAATTATTTCAATTTAAAATAATAAATTTAATTTGATTTGTCTTTGTTATTAAAGATTTATCTCAACTGACACATAATATTTAATGACATATCCGGCTAGATACCAAATTTAAAACATATTAACAATGGTTTTAAATCAAATGATCAAGAAGAAATCAGTTAATCAAATCCACTGTTTGTAAGATGTCCATGTATATTAGCATACGTCGACCTTTTGTCTTTTTTTCTGTTTATCATCCGGACACGCTATGTTTTTGTTAGTTTTGGAACGTAACGTCATCCTATTATGGCAGAGTATTACCTCTTGTTGGAAGAAAATACAAAAAAAAAAATTGAGCTAAAAGATACAAACGGAAATACTTCTTTAAATTGGTAAATTATAAGGCATAACGCATTTAATCTAATTTTCATTATCTATTTTGAGTGAACTTCCAATTAGAAATAATATACGCTTACATATCCGACTAGATATAATCTTTTGGGAACTTTAACATTCGACTTTCTAATTGATCACAAACAAGGCGGTTTAATCTTCCATGCGTTTGAATAAATTGTATAATTATTTTAAGTTACAAATCCAATCTTTTGAATATTCCATGAGTTCTTTTTACAGCATTGACTGAACAGTCAAACCTCAATATATGACTAAACATTCCGATTAATGTCTACTGTTATTCAGGTCTTCCTGAAAATATATTTAATTCCAACTTTAACGCTGATTTCGATCATTCATCTTTCAACTGCCTTTTTCAATGATACCTAAGTGCTTGAGATAAGATTTAAAGTATAATCATAAATATTTTTAAATATGAAATATGTTCATAGTATTCTCATATGTTTTTATATTTACTTTGATTGGCCACTATAATTCGATGTTTATATATTAAGGAGATATAATATTTTTGCATGTTTGTCGAGAAATTCAATTAACCAAAGAAAATGTCTTCTTTGGTCTTTTGTGTCTTTTGCATTATTTAAGTGGGTTTGTCACGTTACCAACAGTTTAAGTTCATGACTTTGCTCAGATTAATTAATTATTTGTCTTGGCAATGTTGACGTGCCTTTCTGATTTTCGAGGATTTGGTTTCAAGATATTTCTCTTTGTCAGTTCCAGATACCCTTTTGATATTAAACACACAAGAAACAGAGAAGATAATAAAGCAAAATTGATAGATTTGAATTGATTACAACTTTTTTATTGGCTTTAAAGGTTTAATTAGGTGCTAAAATTAGGATATTAGGCATCTAATATACGTATTTTTCTTTAATTATAGTGTGGAGCTTTAATATTTTTGGAAACTTATAAATTAAAGATAAATTTAAAGAAATAAACAGTCGATTGTGATCGGTGCAAATGCAAGTGAATCTTGATTGTTTATAAGCATAAATTCCACCAAAAGTAATAGATTGATCTTTTTAAAGCATAAGATTGCATCTCTGTCCCCCACTCCCATAGGCAACAGTAAGTACAAACAATGATAAAATGAACAATAATGTCATCAAAATGAGAAGGTCGAGTTCACCTTTTGGTAATTTGTGTGTGTTTGAGTAATAGATATCTTGACAAACTATGAAACACAAATATTTGATACATCATCTCGCTTCTAATTCTATTATTTTCATATAGCTCGGCAGGCTGCAGGTTGATTAAAAAAAAACATAAAACATTCACAGTGCTATAGAATTAAATATATGGGTCACGTGAGATACTTTTCTGATGAGTCATAACATCATAATTGGTAGGTTTGAATAACAATTGTTTACTAAAAATAATTGACGACATACTTTACACGTGGATCTTAAAATACATATATTCAAAAATGCTTCATTTTGTTCAGTGTGTTATCTAGGTTTATAAGTCTTCCACTTTTGTAATCTGCCCTACACGACATATTTAACTAGAGTTATGTTAGATATTTTTGAACTTTCGAAAATTCAACCTGACTATTACACCGGTCATCACACAATGATTATATGTTGTCTAAATGCAGAAATGAAGTTCAATTGCTAGTAGATACATTTACGTACTGATGTTACAAGTATGTAAATAAATTGATTGGTTTTAAGAGCTTAATTGTCAGCGTGGCATTTTTACACTGGCTTCCACTTTTACGGTTGTAAAAAAAAAGCTGAGGTATTGGGGAGAAAGTTTTGACAACGTAATGCGGATATAATACTGTATGATCTACGTATATTGAGACCTGACTTTTGCAAGAATCTTAAAAAAGATTTCCACTACCAGTACTTCGACTGATCATCATCCGCAATTCTTGAGTATCTTCATTATCAACAAAGATTATTGTTTTGTACACTTTCTTATGAATGATGACATTATTTCATGGTCTTAAATGTTACAAAATGTCTGATTCGAACAAGGAAACGGGTTCAACAGAAGAGAACTATGTTATAGTTATATTTCTGCTGTGCCGTTATTTTTCTCTTAAATAGTATACTAATTAAATGATTTTCTAGGTATTCAAAGATTACATTGATTGAAATATAAATAGTCAATGCAAACAAGGCGCACAAGGAAAAATTACATTACAGCAACAACAAAAGGGAACAGAAAATTGTGTCTTTCGTCGTAATTATTTGTTTTGATTTTATTAAATTCAAAACATTATCATCTTTTGAAGAGGCCTTATTCTAACCAAGTTCTCAATTGGTAAAACTGCATACTATATCAAATGCATGAAATAAAAAGACCAGAAGGTTTCATGTATCACAGTTAATTAGCTGAAATAATAGTAGTATATAAAAGAAATAACTCTCATAATATGCATAAGGTCATTTCAGATTGATGTGGTCAACATTATTCTCAATATGTTTGAGATTATTTCTAAACAAAATTTGTCAGTTTCTTATACGATTACGAAGAGGAATCGAAAACAAGAACAGTTGGTTTCGTCTTCTATTGTATGTATCTACAGCCGAGTAGCACTTCGGTGGTGACATGAATATCAAAATTGTATGGTCATTTTTATAAATTTTCTTTTCGCATAAGTCTGAATTATTCGAAAAAACTATGAATGTTCTTATGACAGGCACAGATAACCTTATCCGTATTTGGCACAACTTTTTTGAATTTTGGGTCGTCAATGCTCTTCAACTTTGTTCTTGTTTGGCTTTCTTACTTTTTGGACATGAGCATCACTGGTGAGTCTATTGTATGGGAAACGCGCGTACAGCGTATTAAATAATAAGCCTGGTACCTATAATGACTAGTTTTTTGCGTGAAACAATCATGAAATATAACTGTTCTTTTACTATATACTCCTATGTTTGACTATTTTCTTGCAATATGCCAACGAAGATCAATATTTTAATAATCAATCAAACGATATTATACAATATTTGTTTTTCGTATATTGCTTTTTGCATAAATCGGGCAGTTTGTTTTCTCGATTTATATATATTTTCATAGTGAGGCAATTTATTTAGATTTTGTTCATAGCTACATATTATGATTATTAATTTCTATGTGATTTGGTATATTTTGGAGATCATGTCTCATTTTATTATTTTTTTGCACTATAAGTGTTCACAAGGCAGACCTAATATTTAAGACTTCATCACACACCTGTTAAGATATTTGACAAGAAAGACTCTTTCATTCCATATACAATTTACTGACCGAAAATATATTGTATTAGGTTACTATCCTATTACAATTACAATTAAGTAAGTAATCCGTCTATCAAAACCAGTAACAACATACGAATTACAGGTAACTATTACGATGTATAACTATAATATCAGATCAGATATCATATGTATCTAATTGTATTCATAATATTTAAAATTTAAATATAGTTCTTATTTTGTATGTCATATCCTTAATCTCCCTATATATGCATTATTTATATTTAACAAAGCAACAATTGTGTTGAATGAAATAGAGCAAAATAATCTACGAATGAATATCCTGGTTACAAAGATAACAGTAAATATGTATTTGGTATTTTAAATTGAATGTCAGAGTAAACAAACAAATACATCCGGTGTTTTATAACATTTAGATATAGTTGACACCAATGAATGGAAAACTGTTGCTATAGTGCATTACTTGTGTATTATGTAATCCAAATGTACTGTCGCCTATCAACCTCAAATTTTTTTTGGAGATTTCAAAAAGCATCAATTAATTGCACAAAATATTCCAAAGGAAGCTACCTTCGAATATCCTGGTGAAGAAGTAAACAGTTCATGTATATCACACATCCGAATCTGATCATCTTATATGCATTTGCATATCATGTTAAACACAAATTAGATCATCTGTTCACAATGAAGAAATCACTTCAAAGGAAAATCATTATTGCAGTGCATATCATGTGTGTTCTCCAATTCCGTGTGTCATATCTCATGTCAACTTGTAATCCAACTTTCACATACATATAAATAAAGTTATAGATTAAAAATATCAAATAACAAATATTTAAGTGACAAGGTAAATCGAACATTTATACGATCAGACATGTAACAAATATTAAACTATGTAAACAAGATCAACATCAGTGGTTTCACAAAATGTCAAGTAAAAGTGTGATCAAATATAACTAATATATTCCTCGGATTTCATATTCAATAAAATAAAATGCCACACAGCTAGACTATGTTTTGTTTGTGGATGTACTGGTGATAATTTCTATAGGTTTTCCCTTGGGAACCAATTGGGCCCCTCTTCTCGTCGACTTGTCCCTTTATGAAGCTGACTTCATACAGGAACCTCTTAGGAAGAAATATAAAAAGTTAGCAATATCCTCTATTTTTTGGTAGAAAACAAAACTTTACGATAAAAGAAATGAGTTCAGCTCCCGAACTATTAATTTCTTTGTAGCAAAAAGTTAAATAAAAAATCACAAAACACATCAAATGAATGAAAAACAAACATTCCGGCAGCTCCTGCATACGGAGAATATATCTCCCAATTGATTCGATATTTTCCTATCATAATTTCTGTGATAGAGGGTTGCTGCTCACAATGAAGCTATTAAAACGATAAGTCCAAATGCATTTGAAATCATACCTTCGTAAATTTTACGACGCCATCACTTGTTGGTTAACCGTTTTGGAAATCCATTCACAGATTATATTGGATTAGTTCCTAATATCATAACTACAATCCTGTTCTCTTTTTTCACCAATGTGACGTACCGAATTAGACTATTTACAGGGTTTGTAATAAGATGAGCAACATGAGATCATCCTAAGTTGTTGTTTGAATTCATGTTTCTTAGTCTTTGGTGTTCTATGTTGTGTCTCAAGTAATATTGTTTGAATTGCAGATCATCGAGGACCAGATTGAAAACAAACATCTTGAAATTATTGTTTTGCAGTGCATAGGCCATTTAGAATCAATACATCAAAATATATTTCAATTACCCTCCCTTAAAATACGCTTGTTTTAGTACAATGTCCGGCTTGTTAGATTTAGCCGGAAGAAGGGTTTTTAAAGTCATATAATCTATAAAATATATTCAAAAGTAGCACATAACAAATGTTTGTGCCGAATATAATGACAGTAGCATGATTATAACACCTTTTCACATATCATACTTCGATATTCGGCTGATTTAAGTATGAGGTCAGCCATATTGAATTTTAACGTAAGTGGTGCACTTTCAGATTACCTCCCTATCTGAAATCAAACAGTAATAATAGATGAAGCTTTGTGTCAAGTTTCATGCTTGTAGCAGGATGTGCACAATTTTAGGGTAATTGAAATATATTTTAATGTATTGATTCTAAATGTCCTGTGCATTGCAAAACAATAATTTCAAGATGGTTTTTTTTTCAATTTGGTCGTCGATGATCCGCAATTCAAACAATAGTACAACACAACATATAACACCAAAGACTAAAAAAACATGAATTCAAACAACCCTTCAAACAATTGTATTTGAGACACAACATAGAACACCAAAGACTAAGAAACATGAATTCAAACAACAACTTAGGATGATCTCATGTTGCTCATGTTATTACAAAACCGGTAAATAGTCTAATTCGGTACGTCATATTGGTGAAAAGAGAACAGGATTGTAGTTATGACATTATAAACATATCCAATATAATCTGTGAATGGATTTCCAAATCGGTTAACCAACTAGTGATGGCGTCGTAAAATTTTACGAAGGTATGATTTCAAATGCATTTGGACTTATCGTTTTCATAGCTTCATTGTGAGCAGAAACCCTCTATCACAGAAATTATGATAGAAAATAGAAGCCCGGAAATATCGTATCAATTGGGAGATATATACTCCGTATGCAGGCGCTGCCGGAATGATTGTTTTTCATTCATTCTTATATTTCTTCCTAAAAGGTTCCTGTATGAAGTCAGCTTCATAAAGGGACAAATCGACGAGAAGAGGGACCCAATTGGTTCCCAAGGGAAAACCTATAGAAATTATCACCAGTACATCCACAAACAAAACATAATCTAGCTGTGTGGCATGTTATTTTATTGAATATGAAATCCGAGGAATATATTAGTTATGTGATCAAACTTCTACTTGACATTCTGTGAAACCACGGATGTTGATCTTGTTTACATAGTAAAAATACATGTGTGTATTGATAGTTGATCATCGAAACAAAACTCAAGGTGGACTATTGTTAAAGTTTAGGAAAAAAGTGTGATGACACCCTCTTCTTTCTTAGAGTTATATAGATATAGGAAGATGTGGTTTGAGTGACAATGCAACAACTATCAATCTAAGCCACAGTTGGATGAATGTTGTCTTCATTTATAATCCATATGATCGCTGTTATTGGGATACTTAAAAGAATCAATATATATAAAACTGTAAAAACAACAAACAGAAAAGAATCAAAGAATGCTGCTAGCTCCTTGTTGCTGTATGGTTTCAATGGCATGCTATTCTTTACGCTGTCTATTTCTTCTGTCGGTTGACAATCTTCTGTAGTCTGATGTTGTTCCAGAGAATTTATTTTTCTGGCTTTGCACTTGCACTTTAACTTTAACTTTAACTTCCGGATCTTCCTTACCATAAAATGCATCCACTTTGGAGCAATGTAGCTTTTCGGTTTATTGTACATTCCCATAACAAATACTGTAATAATGATCAAAAGAAAGGCCATTCCTAATGCTATAGTAAATAATCCCACTGCAAAGAAGGAAAAAAAGTAAATTTTAAAATTTAAGATAACAATTATCCTTTTTTCTTTGCTTCACTATGATCAAAATACGTCAATTGTATTTTTTGGAAGCCAATCAAAATTATATATATATATATATATATATATATATATATATATATATATATATATATATATATATATATATATATATATATACATCTGACTCCATTTTCAGAAAACGACATCTGTAACAAACATAAACTTTTAGCTACCGCTTTAGAAGCATAGCCAATTACAATGAAAGTCCCAACTATGTATTGGCTTCCGAAGCTACACAAAACACCTTACAAATATAGATTTATTTCGTCTTCAAGCCATTGTTCCACTACTAAATTGTTTATTCTTCTTACCAGCACACTTGGTACAATTAAAAACCTGATAATAAATTGTTCAAATAAGGCCTTCAAAAATAGTGGAATTAATTACTTTTGGAGTGTCAAGAACTCGTTGGAAGTACTTGATAAATTGCATGCTTATATTGGTGATTGTTCTACCCTGTATACCACATTACCTCACATTCTCATTAAGAAAAAATTCACACACCTGATTAAATAGGCATTTAAAAAGTCAGAATGTGAATATATATGTTATACTCTTTTAGGTCATTTTTTAGTAGCAATAAACAAAAAAACTATGTCAATTGGACATGCTTTGATACTATATATGCCCTTGAATTTTTTACTAGATAACATTTTTGTTCGCTTTGGGGATTCCGTATATCGTCAGATTATCGGAATTCCAATGGGGACTAACTGTGCACCACTTATTGTGGACCTGTTTTTGTATTGCTATGAGTTAAAATTTATGACAAAAATAAGCAAAGACCCATCGAAACAACATCTGATAAACAAATTTGATAATACTTTTAGATATTTGGATGATATTTTGGCTCTCAATAATGACGACTTCAGTATGTATATTAAAGAAATTTATCCTGTTGATCTTACTTTAAATAAAGCTAATACTAACAATGACCAATGCCCTTTCCTCGATCTTGATATCTATATCACTAACGGAAAGCTGAATATAAAATTTATGATAAAATAGATGATTTTTCATTTCCTATCGTTAATTATCCATTTTTAGATGGTGACGTTCCCTTGTCACCATCTTACGGTGTTTATATATCTAAACTTGTACGATTCGCTCATGTATGTAACAATGTTTTAGATTTTAACGAGAGAAATTTATGTAGTACTGAACAATTATTACACCAGGTTTTTCGATATCACAAACTAGTCAAAACATTTACTAAATTTTATCATTGGTATAAGGACATCATTCGTAAATATAGCTCAACATGAATACTTCTTATACGTTCAGGTATTTCACATCCAATTTTTTATGGAAATATTCTTTATAAAGCACAAAGGTGTCAGTATTCACCTCAAAAACTAACAAAACCTTTGAATAGACTTATTAAGAAGGGATATAGTTACGATACTGTTGTCAGGTCATTAAATATTGCATATTTTGGCGTTAATATTGATTCACTTATAGGGTCTTTGCATCGGAACTAAACACATTTATTAAAAAAAACAGTGGTTGGCATGACACGGGTTATGTTCTTCTCATATATGTTATGATGGTATGATACTAAACCCCTAACGGGAAGGATTGTGCCTGATGTTCATATGATGAAATCATAATCTTTCAGTCAGTTTAATTGAAGTCTGGAGCTGGCATGTCAGTTAACTGCTAGTAGTCTGTTGTTATTGATGTATTATTGTCATTTTGTTTATTTTCTTTGGTTACATCTTCTGACATCAGACTCGGACTTCTCTTGAACTGAATTTTAATGTGCGTATTGTTATGCGTTTACTTTTCTACATTGGCTAGAGGTATAGGGGGATGGTTGAGATCTCACAAACATGTTTAACCCTGCCGCATTTTAGCGCCTGTCCTAAGTCAGGAGCCTCTGGCCTTTGTTAGTCTTGTATTATTTTAATTTTAGTTTCTTGTGTACAATTTGGAAATTAGTATGGCGTTCATTATCACTGAACTAGTATATATTTGTTTAGGGGCCAGCTCAAGGACGTCTCCGGGTGCGGGAATTTCTCGTTACATTGAAGACCTGTTGGTGACCTTCTGCTGTTCTTTTTTTCTATGGTCGGGGTGTTGTCTCTTTGGCACATTCCCCAGTTCCATTCTCAATTTTATTATCATTTTAACATGCTATTAGTATATAAATATTTAAATGTTAAAATATTAAAATGTTAACAATGCTATAAAAAAAAATATAAACACGCTTTTTGTGCGTGCATTTATCCAGGTGAAATGAAGATAAAAAATTTTGCAGCTCACTGTACATGAATTTTGAAGCCTCTTGAATTGTTTAAAGTGGTAATGACATTCAAGATTATTAATTTAGTTACACAATTGGTGGTTCAAGTTTGCAAAGTCCATCAGAGAAATAAAAAAGTACGTTGATGTAAAATTAATTATTCTATTTCTTTCCTGTGTCTTTTCATTAAGCCTTTCATGTTCTAAAGCCCTTCTTTGTGAATGTAAAATGTCTAAAGAAAACCTTTAGATAAATGTTCAAAAATGGATGATGAAAAACTCATCCTCAGTAATCTAAAATTTGATAGTAAGGGATTATGAAAATAAGAAGTAAAACACTAGTACGAATTGTGATATCAAAAGAATAGAAGACTCAATGTGCAGTAGGGGTTATATATAAACCACAAAATACAGACACAAAGATCACAAAACTATACAACTGAAACGTTGATCGATCAGCCAGAATATCGGTAAAAATTTAGTTAAAAAATCATAGATGCCAATGCCCAAATGTTGGAGATAATCGTACATAACATTATGGATCACATCTTTCTAGTAAATAATTGAATACATTCTTCAATCGATGGAGTTTTCATCACTTTTCATCATGATTCAATCTATAAAATTAAATTATATAAAAATATAAATTAATTTAAATATTATGATTGCAACCATGTACTTCGAATACCATAGACTAAATATTCAGTAAATACGTATACATGTTGGGAACATAATTAGTATCTACTAGTGAGTAATCGATATATTAAAGCAAATTTCAATGCACTTATTAAGTGTTCATTGTAGCTACTTTTTAAAACATCAAGACAATGACATATCAATATAGTATGGCAGTGACTTTAGAATCTGGTTGAATTATTAAAACATCAAAAATGAGTGTTAAAGCATGTCTATAATATACTGTTACTTTACCTAGAATTGAAGGATATTTCGTTGATGAAGGCATTGTCTCTGCAAAAAACATCAATAAAACCACCAAAGCAAGGCAGTAAGAATGGTCGGAAACACAACGATCATTAAGTAATGACCAGGAATTCTTTTCAAATGTATCGAGAATTTGAGCATGGTATTATTCCCTGCGATTGTCTTAAATTCATCCCGATAAATGGAGCCGTATTTTTTAATCTCCCAATCACCTTGTGATATTGGATTATGATCTATTGATGGGTATATATATAATCTAAATCAATTGCGGTATCAGGAAGATCCAAGCTAGCGAAATCTATGTAGCAAATTTGATAGTCAAATGGAAAGAACGCGATAAACATATTACAAAACGTGGACAACATTACAATTTGGTTCCAAACGATCTCAAATATTTGGATTGGTCTTTCATCACCAATATTCTTCTGTAATCCATGCAGTCTAAATATAGATAAGAAAGTCATTTTAAAAAGATCTATATGCAAAACATATAAAACGCATCATAACTTTACAGTTTAATGAATACATTTTCGGTGTTTAAAACTTATAAGCTAGATATACATCAATGAGAAATCACACATGTTGATAAGATATGTGAATATGCGTTAACAGAAAATTTTTATACGTTGTCGTAGCTAGTTAATATTTTTGTTTAACACCCTGTCTCCCATAAAACCATACAAAACAGTTCACAAGGGGAGTCATCAAATTCCATTGAAACTTTGTGTGCTTAAACATCATTATGAAAGAAATTCATATTAAAAATATTTCATCTGGTTCCCATGTCTTTTAGCTTGGAGACGCTGTAATGTACCGGGAACCAATTTTCCCATGTTTGAGGCAGTATTTTTCTATGAAATTGACCAATTTCAACACCCTGAAACTTATAAATGCAAAAAATAACGAGATATATAATGATGATTTATTTAATAATCAAGTGTTAAAGCTTTAGAAACTCATCAGTACATACATTTTTCAAGAAACAGTTTATGGATTATTACAAGGGAGATAATCCAGTAAAAAATATTTTCAGAAAATCATAAAAAGTACATATTTAAAAAAGCTATCCAGCCTTTGGTCCATTAAAAATATTAAGATAACTCACTTTGTTTTATCAATTGGAATAATTAATTATTACAACATGATGACTTACAACACAAAATGAAAATGCAACGAAGCATAGGAAAAAAGAGTACTTGAATAACAAACTTCAACTGTTACTAGTATTCAAAATTGCTACAGATGCTGAAAACAATATTTACAATGCAAAAGTAACTGACGAGCAAAGGAAACTCTGAAATGCGCTTTAAAAACTGCAAGAACAACATTTGATAAAAGTTTGCGTTAGGAAGAACGTACATCAACCGCAGAACTCCTAAGGCATGTTGACGTCAAATAAAGATACTGAATCCGGAACGAAAAAATACTGTAATTTGTGAAACTGCCTATTCTAGAGGTGGCGTGAATCAGATGTGGATACTTAAAAATTCCAAAAATCTTTTAGAGTACATACAATCTAACTCTCTTTCATCTTGTAACAGTATTAAAACATTTGACTTTTCTACTCTTTATACAAGTATTCTACATTCCAAACTAAAAGACAAATTGAAAGAGTTGGTATTACTTTGCTTCATAAAAAAGAATGGCCAACGTAGATATAGGTATCTCGTCTTAGGGAGGGATAAATCATACTTTGTAAAGAATCACTCTGATTCAAACAAAAAATTCTCTGAAACCGATATTATCAAGATGCTTGATTTCTTGATTGACAACATATTTGTAACGTTCGGAGGACGTGTTTTTCAACAGACTGTCGGCATCCCAATGGAAACAAACTGTGCCCCTCTACTTGCCGACTTGTTTCTTTATTATTATGAGGCTGACTTCATGCAGGAAATTCTTAGGAAGAAAGATAAGAAGTTAGCAATATCCTTTAACTCTATTTTCCGCTATATAGATGACGTTCTTTCACTAAACAATTCAAAAATTGGTGATTATGTGGAACGCATCTATCCAATCGAATTGGAGATACAGGATACTACAGATACAGTTAAGTCTGCTTCATATCTTGACTTACATCTAGAAATTGACAATGAGAGTCGGTTGAAAACAAAACTTTACGACAAAAGAGATGATTTCAGCTTTCCAATTGTGAACTTTCCATTTCTAAGTAGCAACATTCCAGCAGCACCTGCATACGGGGTATATATCTCCCAATTGATACGATATTCCCGTGCTTGCGTTTCCTATCATGATTTTATTGATAGAGGGTTACTGCTCTCAAGGAAGCTATTAAACCAAGAGTTCCAAATGGTGAAGTTGAAATCATCCCTTCGTAAATTTTACGGACGCCATCACGAGTTGGTTGACCGTTATGGAATAACCGTTTCACAAATGATATCGGATATGTTCCTTACGTCGTAACTACAATCCCCTTCCCTTTCATGAATGTGACCTACCGAATTAGACTATTTACCGGATTTGTAATCACATAAGCAACACGACGGGTGCCACATGTGGAGCAGGATCTGCTTACCCTTCCGGAGCACCTGAGATCACCCCTAGTTTTTGGTGGGGTTCGTGTTGTTTATTCTTTAGTTTTCTATGTTGTGTCATGTGTACTATTGTTTTTCTGTTTTTCTTTTTCATTTTTAGCCATGGCGTTGTCAGTTTGTTTTAGATTTATGAGTTTGACTGTCCCTTTGGTATCCTTCGTCCCTCTTTTAAGAGAATGCGACTACTCATATGATTCGAACGTCATATTGTCGAGATGGAAAGGAGAATACTCGAAACTCTTGTCATGGAACAGCGAGGTAACTAGCGACGGATATATCAACAACTAAAACTGTAAATAACTAGTGGGAGGGTGAACTTTGTGTAGCTGAATCAGGCGCTGACAACATTCAACACAAATCAGATATGCATGAATCAACCAAAGAGGACGCGAGAAAAATGAAAATTCTGAAGGAATTGACAATATTCCAAACGCAGTTTGATAAAATTGAGCATTTATTTAACTGTTGTACTTCACGGATTGTTTAAGGCATGTTTGCTGTACGGTAAAGTGCCGGATGTAAATAGAAAAGCATCATTCATTTTGCATTGCTGAAAAAAGAACTAATGTTTGAGACCGGCTTGGATACCGTTGCATACGTCTTATTTCTATCACTACAAAGTTATGCAGTAAGATATTGAATTCAAATCTACATACTAAGCTAGTGGATAATTATATTCTTTCTGAAGAGCAGGATTTGGCACTTTGCGCTCATGTCTTGATCATATTTATAGCCTTTGTACTGTAACGAATACTAATGAATAAAGATACATATCTGTGCTTTATCGACTTCAGTTAAGATTTTGATTCTGTGGATCACACAATACTTTTTCATAAGTTATTGTCAACTGGAATACGTGGTAATAAATAGAGGGTTGTAAAAAGGGACATAACATCAAAACTATCCGTGTATTGAAATAATCGCCGCCTTCTGACCTTTAGGGAATATACACGGTCTCCACGGTTTTTTTAATCAATAACATTCATAGAAATGTATAGGTGGTAAGATAAAGTTTTATATCAGTACCCATTACTTTGACTTACAGCGCGAAATCAGCACTTTTGTCAACACAGTATTGGTCTAGGTGCATACTTTTTTTTCCTTAGTCATACAACTCAAATGAACTCGCCAAAAGCTTCAATATAATGCAAGATAGGCGAAAGAAACCAGGGACAGTTAAACTCATTGATAAAAAATAAGCTGACAACGCTTTGGTTGAAAATGAAAAATGACAAGCAAACACAATCTTAGTATACAAGACACAACATAGATAAATAAAGACGAAGCAACACAAACCCCACATAAAACTAGGGGTAATCACAGGTGATATGGAAGGGTAATTTGACTGAGATCTGTATATGAAAAAAATCATTGCTACCCATGATGTATTGCGCCGGGCGTTGTTTTTAAAAATAAATGGCAAAAAGAAAACCCCAACTCCAACGAAAATTCAAAACTAAAAATCCTGATCAAATGGTAAAATCACAGAGTCAAATACACAAAACAAATGTCATATTCCTGATTGGTACACGCATTTCTTTATCTAGAAAATGTAGAAGCCATCAATGCAATACTGAGTTATTGTGAACCGAATTCTTCTCAATTACTTATATGTGTACATCTTTGTCCTTCGGTTTATGTTCGAAGTAGTCGAACTATATTGTATCAATAGCCAGTAAACATTGAGTGTTAATCCCGACCATGGTAGGTGCGTCTAAATACATTCTTAATAGACAAGGACTGTCTTTTTTTCTTCCGAATGTTAGCTGCTCTCACCGGGTTACACGTATCCCTTCACATATACAAACTGACCTCCACACAATATCATAATGATTATAGTATTGAAATTGTTCTTAAAAACCAATCATTCAATCAATCGTAAAACGATCACGAGTATTCGAATTGTTATATTGAACAATGTGTTTGAAACCCTACCTAGTGTATATTTAGAAGATGTGTTATAAATGCCAATGAGACAACCTCCACCAAAGACCAATATGGCATAGACATATAGAAGCTATAATCCCAATAATAGGTTACCACGCAGCCTTTAACGATGATCCCATACTCATACCACGTAGCAAGCTTTCAAAGGCGACAAAATGAAAAATATAAATGAACAAAATATCTAACGACCGCATGTACAAGAACAATTGTTTTTTTGATACAAATGACAAACAAAATCTGCTGAGGTACAGGCTCCTGACTAACCTTATTTTTCGCTTACACTTGTATGTCGGTGTAGACAGATTATGTTAGTTAAAAGTATTTTAGGAGTAGTGAAATATATGATGTAATATACCTAGACCTTGCATAGGCCTAGTAAACTGGTTTCATTTGTAAATTTTAAGCATCCATGTAAACACAATGGTAAAGTGATTTATTGTTAAATTCTATTTCTCTTGAATTTTCAAAACGTGTTGATGATACTTTAACAGACGACAATGTAATATATTATAAAAACCTATATCGTATGATAAGATATAAAATTAAACAGCTGGTACACATTCAAATGCACTTGATGCACATCTAGACTATTAACGTCTCTATATTGATGCCATAGACTACAATATTTGTAAGTAAAAAAAAATAACATAATAACTTTCACCTCTTGTTTTACTATAAATGCAGAGGTAATCGAACTCTCGACTTGTCAAACATATCCAATTAATTAATGACACTCATAGAGCAGAAAGGGTTTTTCGATTCCTGGAAAATTATTAAGGTCCTGGTTACCTGATTTGTCTTTCATTTTAGTACTGCAGCACCACTGTCTCACGTTAGGGAGAGGGTTGGGCGCCCGCTCACATGATTCTACCGGCCACATTATGTATGCATCTGTCCAAAGTCAGGAGCCTGTAAATCTGTGGTTATTGTTTGATGCTATATATAATATTTGTACTTCTTTCAATGTTTTTCTTTTATGTAAACATTCAGACTGTTAGTTTTTCATTTGAATATTTCAACATTTGCCACTTCGGGGCCTTTTTTATCCGACTATGCAGTAATTGTTTTGATCAACAATGAGAACCGCCGTTGATCTAAAAAACAATATTTGTAACACATAATAAAGACTTTTCGTAAATGTCTATAATAATATTCAAGGTTTCACGACCTTGCAAACATCGCCATGATTACCATGTTAACTGGGTGCCCGCGTTTTATAATTTTGGACATTGTATTAAGGAAACTACTACTGCAGGATAAACTTACCATCCCGGAACGCCTGATATCAGGTATGGTTTGTGTTGATCAATGATGTAATGGTTTTTAATATGATTTTTTGCCAAAGCTTTGTCGACTTTTTTGTCAATTTCTGAGTTTTTGATGTCCTCTTGATATCTAGGCCTCTTCTGTTCAATTAACAGGTCAAACGTGTGATAGTTGATCGTAGCCAGGAGACGTATTATACTAAACATCTGAAATTCAGGCCCTTTTGTTGGCATGTTAGGTTTCTTTCGGAAACATCTTAATCTATCTTTATGGATGTAAGCATTTAAGAGCAAGAACAAGGATAAGTTGGGTCGGAGACCACATTATGTGTTCAGTAAGGGAAAATGTCTTCTTGTGGACTATAACCATATGAACTAGTAAAGAACACAGTTCAGCATGTTGCTCTTGTATGGATATTGCAAATAATGTTTGCGAAATCCAATGGGCATTTTGTTTACGGGTGTTTATGGTTCACAACTTAAAATATCATAGCTAATGTTTAAAAACTAAATTAGGCATTCATATATTTTATTACGGAGTACTTTCTGAAAGGATTCCATAATACATATACTATTAGTATACAAGTACGATCGACCTATTATGTAGAGCAAATACAATGATCACACTTATAATAGTTAGCAAAGGTACCAGGATTATAATCTAATACGCCAGACGCGCGTTTCGTCTACATAAGCCTCATCAGTGACGCTCTGATCAAAATAGTTGTAAAGCCAAACAAGAACGAAGTTGAAGAGCATTGAGGACTCAAAGTTATGGCATTTGACTTATGTGTTATACCAAAATATATCACATATTTCCGATGTATCTTCAGCATTTATATAATGTAAGTGCAAATTTCAACACAGTTGCATTTTTCTTCTTTATAAGATAATTCCTGGACGAAAACCCTCACGAAATTGATATAAATCTGGTCTCACACATCAAATCTTAAAATCTGCATCTTACACTTTCAGTTGCAACTGAAGATGGTTTAATTGCAAATAGAATGCCAGAAGAAATTACTTATACATGTTATATAAGGTATATATGCTGAATCGAAACAAACAGTTACGTTCTCAGGGATGGAGGTCGGAATATTTATTGCACATCAATACACTGTTTTACATTGTTATTCTTATAATTTCCATATCAACGTACACGAAAACCAACATAAATGTGTATAACATCTAACATATCTAATACAATGTTTTTTTTCATTGATGTTTTCTTATCTGCGTAGTACGTTTTCCGTGTTGGTTCGAAAGAAAAAAAGAAAGTCTAAGCATTTTATTTCAGCTAAAAGATACAAACTCAAAATCGCAAATACTAAAACAATAGAACGACTATCAATGTTTTACGACTATAACATGCATACCTTTGCTTTTTCTTTGTCATTTAGTGTCGGGAAAGGCAGCGGTGTCTTTTCCTTCTGTCTAAACCTGTGAATTTTAATAAGTCTTTCCAAATACAAATCGCATGTTTGGAGTGTTCTAGACTTTTTACAATATATATATTATATCATAATTATGCTATCTACTGAGCCTTCTACAGTTTAACTTTGACCTTGGCATTATATCTCTTATGGGCAAGATTTGTTGTTGTCTATTTTATCAATGTTAAATATCTTATCATAAGAAAAAAAGTAAAATTACAAAAGTACTGAACTTTGAGGAAAATTCAAAACGTCAAGTCCCTTATCAAATGGTAAAATCAATTGATAAAACACATCAAACGAATGGACAACAACTGTCAAATTCCAGACTTGGTACAGGCATACAACCTAAACCTCTCACTTCTTTGACAGAATCTGTTAAAAAATGTACGAATTCAAACTTAATACAGATGATTATTGGTGAAGCAATATATACAAACACTAAGTGGTTGAATTGAATGAATGATGACATAAATACAAAATTAAAAACAATCAAGGTAAAGAAAAAGAAAATGTGCAAACACGACTGTTTTCTTAGTTTGTTTTCGAATTATTGCTCCAAATGGTCGCTACTATAGGGGCACTTGCAAGAATCAAAATGTATAAAACTGTAAAAACAACAAACAAAAAATTGTCAAAGAAATCAGCTAGCTCCTGGTTGCTGTATGGTTTAAATGGCGTACTTTCTTCTACGCTCTTTATCTCGTCTGTCGGTCTTCCATCTTCTATTGGCTGATTTTGTTCAAGGTGGTTAATTCTTCTGGCCCTGCACTTGCATTTTAACATTATCTTTGACTTCAGCTTTCGAATCTTCCTTACCATGGAATGCATGAATTTTGGAGCAGTATAATTCTTTGGTTTATTGTAAAGTCTCATGACAAATATTGTTATGATGATCAACAGAAAGGCCATTCTCAAAGTAACCGTAAAAATTGCCACTGGAAAAAGGAGAAAAAGAAATAAAGTTAAAGATTAAGATTTCACGAATGAATTTTAAAACGTTTTTCATTTTGCGTAAATTTAAAAATGCGGTAATTGTAATTTTTGGAAGGAATTTAAAATTAGAAAATATATTTCTGTTTTCTCAACTGTCCTTTTGTTTTGAACGCCTGCTTACTTTAATGTATGTCTAACGTAATAAAAACCTCTATTGAGTTTAACATGAAAGATGAAAAACCATCACCCATCATCTGTAAATATAATATAAAAGATCATGCATATTAAATTTCATTTTTTTGTTTCTACTTGTAAAAGCATCAAAAAGTTGACGTAAAACAGTAACTAGATAATCTAATAATTTATGAAAACGAAAGAAATATTGTATAAATAAGTTAAAAGACACCTGTAAGTTTACCTAATATTGAAGGATATCTTGCAGCAGAAGGGATTGTGTCTGCAAATAATGTCAATAAAACCACTAAAGCAAGTACAACTGTAACAATATATCCAATCCTGGTTCCAGATTTCAGCGGTAGAAAAAATGTAATAAATGTTAATATTGCAGTTAGAATGGTCGGTAATATGACGATCAAAAGGTAATGACCAGGAAGCCTTTTCATCACAAATTTGAAATTTAGTTCCGAAAAATGCGCTTCACCTTGATATGTTCCTGATGGTTTGTATTCTGTGTATAAAACCTCCCAATCACCACTTGCATCATGGAATCCTAGACTTATTGGACTGGTTGCAAATGTTAAGTTTAAAGCGTTTGATGGAAGAGCCATGCTAGCCAATTCTATGCTACATCCTTGCTTGTCGAATGGAAAGTATGCGACAATCATGGCACATGATGTGGACAACACTGCGATTGGTTCCCATCGTAAATATCCTGTTTTATATATTCGGATTGTTCTTTCAGCACCAAAATTCTCTAATGCCTGAATACTAAATTCATAAAACTCTTAAGTAATAATCAAGAAAATACGAAAAAGGTAGACTTGAAAAGATTGAATGTAAAATAGCAAGATTCGAGTGTTTTAAAACAGTATACAACATAAACGTCATTTACATTTTAGCCCAAAAACATAAATATAAATATCTATAACGGATTTCAAATGTGTCCAGATTCGTGATTGGATTACTCACAGAGATGTCGAAAATATATTGAGGAAACTGCCGGGGTTATTAGGACGTTTTTATCCCTAATTGGAACCTCAAAAAACGTCATCATAACACCGGTTACTATGTCACGTAGTCAAAAGCTATACAGAACTTTAAGGAATGTCCGACGGACTATCATTATTCCTTAAAGACTAAACTTGCAATGGTGTCAAGGAAGAGCCGAACATTCACTCCTTGATATTTTCAACGCGAAACGGGGATCGAACCAGGATCCTTGTGTTAGTAGTCCGACTTTTATTTTATGCAGTGGCGGATTCAAAAATGTTCATCATGGAATGAGGGTACACACTGACTGCACATTCTCTATATAATCAGCCAAAACATTCGCAAGAAAAAGAAGAGACCTTGGCACCCTTTCCCCCTAAATCGATCTTTTATATGATTGTGAGTAACTAAGTTCATTTTACACATCAATAAACTTCTTTCAAATGCGTTTAGTCCTTACAGTTCTGTCAATTTGGAGGTCCGAATTTAATTTTCGTTTTCCTAACCTCTATCACACGTAAATTGTACAGATTCGTGTCATTGCATTGGTCAGTAAATATTTTTGTTTACCAAAAAAAAAAATCAAATAAATTTGCTATCTGATACAAAAGAATATTTGACTATCATCTAAAATTAAGTAACTCAAAAAAGTACTACTGGAATCCGACCGAATTGTATTAACGTATTTCCTTATATGCCAAGCACATACGAATTGTTTATAAATACACGTAGATATAACATAACAGTTTTATAAAAGTTAAATTTCTTTTTTATCAATAAAGGTTGATGCATTTTTTTGAAAGTATTTCCTTATTTTTTTCACAAATGATCATGATGATAATACATGTTTATTTTTTTTTAAATACGTACGAATTCAGAATTACCAAATCGGGGTGCCAAAGTAAATCTTCAGGTACGTATATTTCATCAATACCTCCGTATGACGATGAGTTCCAGACCAATCGGCTGTCAAACCAAACCTGTATGAAAATGTATGACACAGTAAATGCCAAATGTCTTGATTGTACTTTAGTTAAATGTAATGCAATTGACATCTTGAATCTAGATAAAATGAGAATTTGTTACAAGACAATCTGTAAGTAACCTACAATTTCATTCCTCTACAAAAGTTCTTTTACCAGCGCTTTGTAACCTGGTAACGATTCTGGCAATCTTTTGAAGGAAAAGTTACCAAATATTTTTATATTTTCTTTTATCGTAACCCTTAAAATCAAGTATATTATGATGAAATATTTGCTTTATCAAAATATAAAATGGTCAATATTGTAATAAGATGTTGCAGTATGATTATCAATATGACATCTATGAATCAAAATCAAATGACATGGATATAAGAAACTATTAGAATCGGTCACCAAAGACCGAAAAACCATACCCTATAGTCACCTCCATCACTTGCGGATGCTTTAACTAACTTACGATGTTTCGGTGTCTACTGTTGAAATATCAATTGACCTCTGTTATTTAAGATTTTTTACCATGAAATCATTTATCTGTATTTGGCAATTTAAAATTGTTTCTAAAGTTACCGTAACCTTTTCTTGATTAAAATACATAAGTACGTTTATTGATTTAATTACCAAGTCAAACCATCCTGTAGTGGACATAACCTGGGTCTTTATATCCTAAAATAGATTATTTAAAAAAAGCTGTAAAGAAAAAACAGGAGGAAAACAAGTTAAGCAAGTTATTTGATACAAGTATTTGGTCTACAAATAAAGGCAACAAGTGTATATCGTTCTTCGAAATTCAAAAATCGATTGAGAAAGAAACAAATTCGAGTTACAAACTAAAACGGAGGAAAACGCATCAAATATAAGAGAACTACGACACAACAGAACCACAACATTAACCAACACAGAAACGAACTATAATATAACAATTGCCATTTTCCGAACTTGGTACAGGACATTTTAAGAACACAAAATTGTGTGTTGAACCTAATTTTGTGCCATGCCAAACCTCCCGTTTTGTGACAATGTACTGTCCCTTTGGTATCTTTCGTCCCTCTTTAAATAGAACATTAATTTATAAAAATGACATCATTACATGACAGTACTACAATACTAATAAATTAGAGAACATAATGGACAGCAAAACACAAATAATAGCCAACAAAAGGCACCAGGTTTAAAGCCCTACTCGCCAAACGTACGCCTCGTCCACACAAAACCAACCAGTAACACTCGGATGAAAAAAGTTCAGAAGCCAAATCAAGCACAATGCTGAAGAGCACTGATGACCAAAAGTTCAAAAAAGTTTTGACCAATACGGCCCGGGTTTTTCCGTCTGCTCCAAACACATTTTTATTATTTAGAATACTTCATACTTTTTTAAACAGTAAATTGTATAAAATTACCACACAATAGATATACATGCGTACCGAAGTGGTGACTAACTACAGAATAAAAACGGAAACATTACATAACACAACCTAAACCAAGACATAAAAATACACAGCTGAGTTAGCCAAAGCCAGCAACGCACACAAAGTGACGTCACATTAGATTTTTTAAAAAGATTTCCTAAATATAAGATAGAATAAGGCTATAATTCAAGATTTGATTTGTAAGACTGTTGTAACATTTATTAATAACAATGAAAATTACAATACTAATTAATATCAAATTATGGTAGTAACAAGATAATTGTAGTATCTAGCTATGTCGGAGTTTCTTCTGAATCAAACTGTAAACCAAATTTATGGTATAAATTTCGTTGACCCAAATTAAATTCTAATGAATGAATTGAATGATTAATTATTTTTTCCATAATACACGAATACATTAGAACAAAACCGAAGATTTACAACAACAAATGTTAATACATTTGACAGAATCCGATGAGAATAACAAATATAACTTAAAAACTAATTACATGAATATAAACCATTGTCAATTTCATGGAATTATTCGACGTGATACAAGTAAGAGGTTTGGCTAGCTATAAAATAAGGTTTAAACCACCATTTTCTACATCAGAAAATGTCTATACCAAACGAAAAAAATGACAGAAAAGTGGGTAATTCATTCAGTAAAGATGCTTGAGCTTTGAATTTTTGCCTTTTGGTTGGAATAGAATTATATGGGAAAAAAATAGCGTAAAAAATATAAAAGAGAAAACGAAGACACAAGCATTTGGCTGTTCTTAAATGACATTAACTATCGTAATTGCGTAACAAATACTAGAAAAGATATCAAAACTATAAAACACAGTAATTTTTATGATCATTTGATCTCGGTCAACTCATGATTGACATAAATGAAAGGAATGTTGAATATCCCGTGTGGATGTAGTTGTAATTATTTAACGAATTTGATGAACCTTAACTTCTGTAGATGTAATTTATTATCCTCGTTCTGTGTATTTTTATGTATTTTCACAAAGTACCTTCCTTTTTAACATTGTTTACAACAATGATAGCGGTGCCGGTAAAATGTTTAAATACATCAAATTGAACTATGTCAGTTAACCAACTAATCAATATTCCAAACGTTCAGAGATGTAATTGGTTTGACAAAAAAATCTCAGCTACAATTGGTAGTTGACAGCGTAGTTGTCTGATTTGCAATCATACCGCATTTTTATTTACATTTATATAAAGAATATTGCTTTTGTTTGGTATCATAGGTCGTATTTATCAATATTTTCTGCATGTGTTTGTTTTCTGCTAGGCATTCCAAAAAAGTTGTATTATTAACCGTTAAGATATATGAAAAGAAGACTTGTTATACTCACCACAGAATTGAGATACTGTAAGTTGTATCTGACAAATACAGTTACTTGGTTGTTTGGTCGGAAAAGTTTATTGTAACTAGATTCATTAAATAACTCATCGTGGAGATTTTGTAGGACATTCAAATGATTCGATGTTGAAGATTCGAATAAAACTACAAAAATACAATGTAACATTAAAATTACATGAAGCTGCAGTATTTATGTGCAAAACATGTTTGAATACAACACAATTGGGTGGCTTTGTATAGTCTTCTATGTTTTATTTTAATTTTAGTTCAGTTATATATGTTTTGGAGTTTGGTGTGACGTCTATTTGCTTTGAACAAGTACATATTTAGTTCATTTATATGTTTTGGAGTTTGGTGTGACGTCAATTTGCATTGAACAAGTACATATTTTGTTTTGGAGCCAACTGAAGCCCGCTTCCAGGTGTTAAATTGCACCGCTTTGTTGCACACCCAGTAGTCTCCTTCAGCTGTTTTTTTTTTTTCACTCTTTGGTCGAGTTGTTTTCTCTTTGACATATAACTCCATTCCATTATCTATTTTATGTTACTTATAAATGCCAATATCAGTCGAATCATTTTTTGATATATCTAACAGACACTATCAAAGATAACAAATAAACATATGTCCTCAATCACTAAAAACATAATGAGTAAATATTAGCAGTATACCAAAATTTTGACTTGCAACGAGGAAGGAATGGCGATGGATCCAGTATTTTACGATAACAACCGTCCATCATTAAAAAAAAATGTCAAAAGGTTCATAAAGGCAACAGTTGTGTACCGCAGTTCAATAAAAAATATACAGTAATTGCTGATTTAGTTTTAGTTGATTTACGTTCAGCGCATTATATTTATTTTTATTTTCCGGGGAGGAACTTAAAGATATTAGGCTAAACTCTATGATAAAATAGGGGCATGTAATATGTAAAATCACAAAAAATTAAAAAAAGATCTACATGTATTAAACAGTAGTAAACTATATAGTTATCTAATTGTTTGATTTGTGTATAATCATGAATTATCCAAACATATTTTACATTTATAATACATGTACATAGACGTCGATTTTTATAGATTAACCAACTACGGCTAATTAAAGATCACAATAAGGTTAAACAAATTACTTGTTTGTGCCGAAATGTATCCCGCCTTTATGAGCTCATATTTGAGATCCTAAAATAGGCTGCAATGTATATCTGGTTTTTTTCTATACAAACAAGACAACATTTATTGGTATAGCTGATTATTTGATACATCTCATTTTTTAAAACATTAGATAAATCCTGATAAAACAATCGTTTTTATGTTGAACTTATCATTTATTAATTATTTTCTCTTTTTATTGAAGACTTTGTCCAAAAAGAGATCGCATAGAAATTTCCAACCTGTTACGTGATTTAGATTGCTATTGCTAATGCTTTTCCTATTTTCATTTCTTCTTATTTACTTGAGCTTTTTCCCCCAAAGTGTAAAAGTCGATATCAATCATCAATAAAGGGAACCAACTCCATACAATGGGAGAACTCACTATGTCGCCTATGTTTAATTTTTTGAAGATCTTTATTTGCTGATCATTTTTACAGTTTGAAGTTAATTTATCCACTATAGTTTCGATCGATAATTTCAAAATTTCGAAATTAGAAAAATAAGTATATCATTATTGTACATTGTATCACCTTTTTTAATTTTTGTTGAACCTGTTTTTAAAGTCTTATGAGAAGGAATGAACTGTGGGAAGACAAGCACCACTTAAAATACCACATGTTTTTTTTTAAATCTTGCATATTTATAACTATCTTGTTATTCTGAACACTTGCTCCGTATCTAATGGTTTGAAGGTATTGGTAACCATGTTGATTGGCAGTTGGTTCAATCGGAAAAAGATACGCTTAGAATATCTATGGTCTGTTATGGTTCCATTTGGCCCAGAATTTGCAGAGGAAAATAATTGTTTGTGATAGTTTACCGACAACGGAATCAACGTAAATGACAAGTCCACAATGGAATAATCACTACCGGTAAAGAAGCACATTAAGTTACTTATACAAACGAGGAAAATACATCATGTGTAAAAATCCTACATTTTCCGTACACAATTTGCAGCCAGCAGCAAGAATAGACACCGTTTTTCAACTTCGTTTTAGACAAATATCGTCACAGTAACAAATCAACATTTTAACGAAATTAATTATAAGTATTAAACATATTAAAGAATCAGTAATCTTTGTAATTGGCAACCTTTAAATCTTAAACTATAATAATATTTACATCATATACCATGAAGATTATATGATAGTATTATAATGTATAGATTGAGAAAAGACACGTATGCCACTCTTTAATGAACAGATGCATTTTCCAGTTCTTGATAAACATATCTCATCTGGCTGAATTTGGCAAAACTTTTAGGAACTTTTGGTCCTCTATGTTCTTCAATTTCATACTTTATTTTGCCTTTTAAACATTTTTTATTTGAGCGTCACTGATGAGTCCTTTGTAGAAGAAACGGGCGTCTGGCGTAAATACCAAATTGCACTCCTTTTATCTATGATGAGTTTATTTGATACTCAAAGTATGCAGTTATGTTCAAATAGTAAAAAAAATAAAAAATGAATTTACATTTCGATTTTCCTTTTGTTATTTCATCACATAATTTTAAATTTTTAAATCCATTACATGCATAGTAGTTTCAATTATGTCTTATTTAGTATACCAGTTTACATTGAACATTGCGTATTGTCATATATTGTACATTTTATTACATTGACAGTTTTCTAATCTGTAAAATGTGGTATTTGAGGACCGAAAGTCCTAAAAGTTTTGCCAAATACAGCTAAGGTAATCTAAACCTGAGGTAGAAATGCCTAAGTATCTTAAACATTCACAAGTTTTGTAAACAGTTTATTTATAAATATGACTATATCGATGATAGTTCATGTCAGCACAGAAGTAATCGGATGTATACGATAACATACGAAAATCAGAGTAATCAGTTTGCAATCGATTACGAAAAGAAACTCATAAAAAATTATATCGCGTCAACACTTTGCAGCTTGACATACATGTCGTTTGGAGATTCAATTATCTAATCACATCAATCGCCACCTTAACGTGTTGCTATCGAACTTACCTAAACAAATGAGTAAAAACAAAACTCCGCTCCGTGTGCAGCATCCTTGATACATCATTTGCTGATAAATATTTTAAGCCTGTACCAATACAGCGATTTGTTCTGCAATCTATTTTAAACTTCGATAAAATAATTAATTATTTACTTTATCCAAATCAACTGTTTTTATATATGTATCACCAGGTCGTTTTTGTCTCTGGCGTCTAATCAACTATACATTTTATAACAACGATGTCGCATAAGTATTTTTTTTTCTTCTAAATTATAATAAACATTCGCAAAGTCAGTGGTTGATGTTGTAATCATGAATCCGTTATATATTGCTTTTATATAGGTTGACAGTGTAACTGAAGTAACTAAATTTCAAACTCAACTGAACCAAAAACAAAAGAAACAAAACACAAAAACCAACGGGAAATTATTTTAGAATTATCTTAATTAAAAGTATACATGTAATTTTATATGTCTTTGTTTTATCTATAGTGACAAACAATTTTAAATGACATATCAGGCTAGATATCACATAACATTAGACCATTTGTCTGTTTTTCTGTTTGTCATCCCGGACACGCTGTATTAGATAGTTACGGAATGCAATGTATTAAATTTATAGCGTGGTGTTACTTCTTCTTGGAACATATACAAAAATATATTGAGCCGAAAAATACATAAACAAAGTCGCTGCTTACAATATTTTAAATTGAAAAATTAAAAGGCTTTACGCATTTCATATGATTTATCTTATCTATGAATAACTTTCTTCTCTCATATATTACAAGGGAATCAAGCCTTGTTACTCCTTCGTTCATTTGCATGAATTGTACAGTAACCTTTGAACTATGTTTTTTTCAATTTGGTAAGCAGCTAACTTATCGAACATGAGATACAGATAATCACATACAGTCAAGTCTGCCTATTCTTGACAGTCATTTATACATTGACAATGAGGATCGGTTGCAAAAAGCTGTACGACAAAACATGAATACTTCAGTTTACCAAATAGACTTCCCATTTCTATGTTGGAATATTACAGCAACGTGTGCATACGGAATATGTTTCTCCCAGTTGATGGACATTTTAGAACTATTATTTTCTATCATGATTTCCTAGATAGAGTTAGCTGCTCAGAAGGAAGTTTTTCAACCAAGAGGTCCAAGTGCTGGAATTGAAATATTTTTTTTTCGTCGTGAAGTTTAAGGACGCATCACAAGTTGGTTAACAGTTATGGAATATGCGTTTAACAGATGCTGGCGGATATGTTCCTCATGTCGTAACAACTATTCAGCACCTTTTCGTGACTGTTTCTGTGGCATTTGTTGTCCTTTTTTTATCATGCAGCATGAAGATGCTTGTGTTAATTTCATTATTATGCACTATAACATCTTAACGGGAATTTTATAGATGAATACATAGTATGGATTTTGCTCATTGTTTAATATTGTTCAGTTCCCTTTATTTATTATTTTGTTTTTGTTTTTGACGGATAGCAGTCCTAAAGACAAACAATATCATACTACTTATTTTTTAGTAAATCATTGTAATTTTGCATCTTCCGAAACAATTTTATGAAGCACATCAGTAGAATCTTAGAACGTGTAAGGATGTCAGTACGTATTTCATTTTAAACTGACTGAAATTACGTTTTCTTATTTTGTTTAGTCAATATCAACAAGTGTAGCGAAATAATGCAAATATTCTATGATGGTTTTTAAAATGATACAGTCACATGATTGTAAAATATTGATCGTTACATACATGTATACATGTGAGGTCAACAATATCGTTCTTTATTTAAACTTCATGTAAGCTGAACCAGTATTATATTAAGGGCATACAGTTACAGGGGAGGTAATGACGTTGCTAACGTAAAATGTTATTTTCGCGACGTTAAACTATGACATATCGGGAAAAGATGCATTTTTCGACTGAATTTTATCATTCAAACTGATTTAATTTGAAAACGAGTGCATGGACCCCTATTTTTTAAAACGGCAATTTGTTTCATTTTGCAAGGAGATTATGTGACCCAAATTTTATAAAACTGTAAATAGAGGAATTTTTTTTTAATTTTGATAAACATGCAGCAAAAAATGACGTTTGTTCCTCTATTCATGAATATTTGAGTTATTTCTGAATAAAAATTGCATATTTTTTAATGATACTTATAAAATACAGAAATTACCGATTATTTAACAAAAAACCATTTGTGTTTATCTTTTATAACAAAAAAGTTATGTCTTTTTTTCGAAAAAGAAAATACGGACACAAATCTGAATTTTGAGCAAATATACAAAATTTCGACCTCATTTTACTCAAAAAGTAGCACATGAAGGTATATTTTTTATTACATATTTGATTTAATCAGGTAAAAAATAGCCTATATGCAAATTTTCATCAACTTGTAAATACAGGTTCAAAACTGTATCGTATGCCCTTAAGTAATTTTACAATAAAATAAACAAAGTCATTTGAATTGCTAACATGTATTTGCTAATTGCATTCAGAGATTTACGATTAACCGATCGTGACAATCTACGATGCACCAATATTTATCATGGGTTCCTCGTGAAATGTTATTCTTGAAAGATAACTGTTGTGACAGAGAATGCTTTTGGTAACAAATTTTATTTGGTAAGTCACATTAGTAATAAACAACGCGTTTATTGATACAACAATTGAAAAATATCTGTTGTTATTTGTGAAATAGATACATGTATTATATAACAGTCTAACAACTCGGGATAGCCTAATTTTCGAATGCATGATTTCAATTTTCCACTTAACTGTTGGTGTCGTTAGCTTTCTTGGTAGCATCCAGCTACGAGGTAAGAATTACTATGTCTGAAATACATTAATTCTACGGAACAGTGTTTAATATTTGTTTTTACGGATATCGTTTGAATGTCAGTAAACATTTTCAACCCCGCCACATTATTTATGCATGTGCCTGTCCCAAGTCAGGGGCCTGTAATTCAGTGATTGTAGTTTATTTATGTATTACATATTTGTTTTGTTCATTTTTTTATATAAATAAAACCGTTAGTTTTCTCATTTGAATTGTTTTACATTGTCTTTTCGATGTCTTTTATAGCTGACTATGCGAAATGGGCTTTGCTCGTTGTTGAAGGCCGTACGGTGACCTATAGTTGTTATTTTCTGTGTTATTTTGGTCTCGTGTGGAGATTTGTCTCATTGGCAATCATACCACATCTTCTTTTTTATATTAATCAAAATCACTTTGAACTGCAATTATTGTAAAATCGTGTTCTTTTGTGACTTTTCCCCTGATATTTCTTATTCGTTGATTCTTTATATATATCATGTATATGCTTGAAACCTACAAATTAATCTTCTACATTTAAATAATTCGCTCTCATCACATATGGAACTTACTGACCCGATATGAATTATGTTAGGTCACTAACTAACTGTGTAACTATAATGTAAGATCAGATATCGAACATATCTTATTACATTTGCAATCTACAAAATGTAAATGTAGCTGTCATATTCTTTAACGTCCTTCGAATGTATTATTTAGATTTAACTAAGTAACAATAAATGTAGGAACTAGAGCAAAGTTATATACAAATGAATATCCTGGTCACGAAGATAACAGTGCATATTTATCTGATATATTGAATTGCATGTCAGGTTAAACAAAACAATACATCCGGTCTTAAACAGTATTCAAATAGTATTCACAAGGAAGAAATCCGATAAATGGGAAACTATTGTCACATTGTATCACATGATTGTGTATTCTCATAATTTGTAACTCATATCTTCTTTCAATCTAATGTAGTTGCATAGCATAGAGCATTAATAGCAACTACCTTATTTGTTGCATATACATAAATTTAAAGATCTAATTTCTAATAATTTTAATTAAATATCATGTTAAAAAAAAATATTCACTATTCAACAATCTTAAGGTATAGTTCATAGTGAAGCAAAAGACAAATCTGTTAAAAAAGTCTAAAGGTGAGAAAATCAACAATCCAGATGTTTGTCCATTTCGGGAGCAAATACATCTTTTATATAGGGGTACCTATCACTTTATCTAGAATATATTTTGCTAGTTAATTTTTCACAATAAAATCAAACGAGGCTCCCGACTTAAGAAATGCATTTTGCGGAGGGATAAATCCAGTTGGGTACGATATCAAGCAGCATTCTTGGACATCAATAATAGTACAAATTGCATAAAAGAACATGCAATCAATGATTATTTAGGTGTTGCTTGATTTACTATATAAGCAATAAAATTCAAAATGTTCTTTTTTATTTTATTTATAGAAAACGACAGTTATCTGTTATCGTAAACATTCGCAATTACATGCTTGGGATATAAATGTGCTATTGAACATGTTGAAAGACCCTATCTTATACATTTATCGTAATTAACAGTTTTGTAACAAGAAATGAATTCGATTATCTTATAATTTTGATAAATTGATGTGAATAATTATATATTCGGAAGTTTCATCTCTAAAATTACCCATCATTCCCATCATTTGTAAGTGTGTTACATTTCTTCTTTATTATGTCAGATACGAAATATGTTATTATCCAGTGATACCAATATTATTAGTTACATAGTGTGCTATTGACCTAATACGGTATATATGGGGTCAGTAAATTCCATATGGGGTGAGAGCGAAGCTCGAATCCCCATATGGAATTTACTGTTTAACCAATCATATTCCTAGAAATGTATAGGAGGTAAGATAATGTTATTTCTTTTTGAAGTATTTAAACTCATCATAGATACCAGAATATAAATTATGTACGGTGGACGCGAATTATTACAAATAAACACGTCGGTGACGTTCGAAATCAGAAACATCTTTGATTACTTTGAAATCGATTACATGCAAAACAAAATCAGAAATGTCAATAATTTTCGATCATATAAAAATATTTTGCAATCGATCTATCATCTATAACTGCGGATATTTATCATGCCAATCCTTTTTTATAAAAAGTTAAACACTGATTTTGAAAACTGTAATGTTTTGCTATAGTTAACGAATTGCATTATATAATTTACATAAACATGACCGTTTAAGCATTCCCTTAAACATACCTGTACAAATCAGTACAAATAAAATTCCCCTGCTTGTGTATAATCCTCTATTTATCATTTTTCGATTGAAATGATAAGCAAACTGCAAGTAAAGTTATTTGTTTCTCTATGTATTTTATATTGCGGTTTAGTATTTGATAATTATTTTTATCGAAAGCCACTGTAAAATAAAATTTTATTTGCTGATGGTCTCTGTCATCCGCAACTTATCCATCTATATTTTCTTAATTATGAAAAATATTTGATTAAGACGATGGTTTATTTTAACTTATAATCGGGAGTGCTTGGTTTCTATATTTGTTGACGGTATTACCTTTAAATCACAAAAAGGTGTAGCCAAAATAAAACACGTGTAGAAACTAATAGTTTCTATATATCAACATTGTATATATCTATATTTATATTTATAAATATATTCCCCCACACAGAGAAATAATATAAAATATCTATATCCTGTTTAAACTATTATTTTTCTTTAGCATTGAACCTTAATTTTTAAAATTTGGATCACAACATTATTCGGTCAAGGATGTGCAATGCATCCAATATATATACAAGTTTGTAAATTTATGATGTCATTCCTTTCAATCATTTCAATCTGGAACTATTTGGCATTATGCTTTCAACTTTATTTGTTTTGATGAATATTCGCCCTCACAGAGATATACAATTCAATGTATATATCCTTCTAGAAACCGATTGAAAGAACTGAAGTATACTGCTTTGTAATCGATCATAAAAACAATTTTGAATATTAAATTTCTGTTTCCTGTTTCTTTCTTATTGATTACAAAGACTTTTAAGAAGTAGGTTTGATCTGACAAAAATACCAGTTTATAAATTTAATGTCATGTCTCACAAGTAGTTATTTTGAATAAAAATGTAGGTAACCACGTGTCTACAAATTTTACCTACTATCGTTAACGGTAAAAGAGACACATAACACAACAATAATATTTTCTAATTTAGGTATTAACCAGTTAAAAATTTGGTCAAACTATTTGGTCGGGTTGTTGTATCTTTGACCCATTCTCAAAGATTTTTCATTCTCAATTTTAACAATTGAATGCACCACTGTTAAGCTTTTCATTTACAAAATTTGAGCTTTGGGTAAAGTTGCCATTCATAAAACAAAATGACATAAAAAGTAAAATCAAAACAATACTGAAAATCTAAAAAGGAAAGATCAAACACATCAAACGAATGGATAACAACTGTCATATTCCTGACTTGGTACAGGTATTTTCTTATGCAGACAGAACGCCGTAACGTGATTTGAATTAACGTAATTCTTTACAGTCGTTAATGCAATTTATATTAAACCAAGAGTTCTAAATAGTAAAGCTGAAATTATCTTTCATAAATTTTACGGACGACATCACGAGTTGTTTAAGGTTATGGAATAATCGTTTCACCGGTTATATATGATATGTTTATTTTCTAACTACAACCTCGTTCCCTTTTCACAAATGTGACCTACCGAATTAGACTTATTACCGGGTTTTTACTAACCGGAGCAACATGACGGGTGCCACATGTTAATCAGGATCTGCTTACCTTTCAGGAGCACCTGACATCATCCCCAGTATGTGGTGGGGTTCGTGTTGCTGAGCCTGTTTTTTCATAGTTGTGTCTGTTTTTCTTTTCTTTTGTTGTGACAAGCCATGGCATTGTCAATTTATTTTATATTTATATTGAACGTCACTCTGGTATCTTTCACCCCTCTTTGATAACGGTTAAGTATTGAAATGTAACCAATCATTCAAATGTTATGCTCAAATATTCATTGAAGCGACTAGTAGAGTGTATTTGCATCAGTTTTGCTGACGCAATACAATTTCATTTACATGTTCCTTATAGACAATGTCTTATCATACTTGTCCCTGTCTATATAAAAAAGAAGAGACCAAAATGACACCTAATTTAACAACTATAGTTCACCGTACGGTCTTCAATAATGAGCAAACCCATAACTCATAGTCAGCTATATTTTTGGGTTATCGTTTGTTGGTTGTAGAGTTAGATAAGTAGTGTGATGTCCTCTTCTGATTCATATCACACGTTTCTTGCGTTTATGAGATGTTGTATGATTGTTAATAGTATGGCCTTCTAAATCTAAAATAAAATAAAGAAGTCGGCTTTAACAGGCATTGACATGACAAATATGAAAAATTCAATTGAGAAAACTAACGATTTATATTAAACATGGACCAATGATGAACATTACACAACAACTACCGCAGAAAAGTGCTCATGTTATATACAATACAAAAGTAACCAAAACACAGGCCGGTACCAACCGCTGCTGGATAGTGAACAGGTAATCAGGTCAAGGTCCGAAACGATATATTTTTTGGTTGGTTAGTATACTTATGTACTATTGTTTGTCTGTTTGTCTTTTTGTTTTTAACCATTGCGTTGTCAGTTTATTTTCAATCTACGAGTTTGACTGTCCCTCTGGTATCTTTCTTCCCATTTCTACATAATTGGATACTAAACAAATTTCCTTAATAAAAACCTATATATCTAAGTTTCATATATTAATTGTCAGGAATGAAATTCAAAATGTATAGATTGCTATTATTATTAAATCAATGTCACCTGTTGGTTTAAAAAAGATCGTTGTGATTACTTCGAAAGAATGTTTTATAAATGGGTTCAATAGGAAATGATTTCCAAACTTTAAACCTGTCTAGAGGCGAAGGTTGGTCAAGAAATATCGTTCAAATTTTGATTCCTAAATAACAAAATTTATCTTTAAAGAGATTTAGGTCAGCCTTTTTGTGATTCAACCAAGAAGATGATATCGTCAATTTATTTAAAATCCATGTATTTTTTGTTCATGATTAAAACATTATATATTGAATAGGATAAATGTTAGTCGTAATTTAAAAAACGAAAAAACAAAACACAAACTTATTTGACTTTGATTTTTTGTTGTGTTTATAAATAGTTAAGGGGGCTCTCAGGTTTAAATCGATTTCTTTTTTAAAATATAGGATTCTGCTTTTCTTCTATAAATGATCATTATCATACATGCCATATACTTAATAGAAAAATGAAATAAAAAGATGGGGTCATCGTTCATTACTCACCATCTGCCTTCGAAAGAAGCCTGCATTTATATTAAGGTATTTTTTCTTTTGAACTAATAGGAGAAATTAAGGTAAAATCGAAACAAAAAAAAAAAAAAAAAAAAATTTCAGAAATCCCCTTAATGTTACAATTGTTTAGTTTAAATACAGTTTATCGGAAAATAGTGATGAAAAATACAGGTCACCGATGAGTTAAAGACGATCTTTCAATTCTAATGCAATAAAATGGCAGTATATGCCAAGGGAGTATCGGTGGAATGTCATACTGAATAATTTTCTCTATCTTAAATAAACTTGGCCCTTTCGTTTCAGAGCAAAATATTTTGTAAAAATTTACCAAAAATTACCAAATTAATGAAAATTGTTAAAAATTTATTATAAAGGACAATAACTCCTTAAGGGGTCAACTGACCATTTTGGTCATGTGACTTTTTTGTAGATCTTAATTTGCTAAACCATATAGCTGTTTACAGTTTATCTCTATCTATAATAGTATTCAAGATAATAACCAAAAATGGCAAAATTTCTTTAAAAATTACCAATTGGGGGACCGCAACTCAAAAACTAGTTGTCCAATTCATCTGAAAATTTCAGGGCAGATAGATATTAACTTGATAAACAATTAAAATGCTTTTCAGATTTGCTTTAAATGCTTTGGTTTCAAAATTATAAGCCAAAATCTACATTTTACCCCTATGTTCTATTTTTAGCCATGACGACCATCTTGGTTGGTTGGCCGGGTTACCGCACATTTTTGTTGAACAAGATACCCTAATAATGATTGTGGCTAAGTTTGATCAAATTTGGCCCAGTAGTTTCAGAGGAGAAGATTTTTGTAGAAGATTACAAACATTTACGAAAAATTGGTAAAAAATAACTATAAAGTGCAATAACTCCATAAGGGGTCAACTGACCATTTTGGTCATATTGACTTATTTGTAGATCTTAATTTGCTAAACATTATGATGTTGATTACCTTAGACGTATTTGGCATAACTTTTTCGAATTTTGGATCCTCAATGCTCTTCAACTTTGTACTTGTTTGGCTTATAAATATTTTGATATGAGCGTCACTGATGAGTCTTATGTAGACGAAACGCGCGTCTGGCGTACTAAATTATAATCCTGGTACCTTTGATAACTATTTACAGTTTATCTCTATCTATAATAATATTCAAAATAATAACCAAAAACTGCAAAATGTTCTTAGTGGCAGTAACCCAACAACAGGTTCTCCGATTCATCTGAAAATTTTAGGGCAGATAGATCTCGACCTGATAAACAATTTTAGTTACATTAGATTTGCTCTCAATACTTTGGTTTCAGAGATATAAGCCAAAATCTACATTTACCCCTATGTTCTATTTTTAGCCATGACGGCCATCTTGGTTGGTTGGCCGGGTCACCGGACACATTCTTTAATCTAAATACCACAATCATGATTGTGGCCAAGTTTGATTTTTGACCCAGCAGTTTTAGAGCAGAAGATTTTGTAAAAGTTAACAGACGACGACGAAGACGACGGACGTCGGACGACGGACACAAAGTGATGAAAAAAGCTCACTTGGCCAGGTGAGCTAGTAGAGGTAAAATAAACCTTATTTTTTTTTATTACACTTGTATGTCGGTGTAGACAGGTTCTGTAAGTTAACAGTATTATGTGAACAGCGTAATATATTATGGAGTATACCTAGGTTAAGACGCATTAACCTAGTGTAAATTGTTTTCATTTGCATATGGTATGCCTCTATGTAAAGTGATTTCAACTTCACCATTTGGAACTCTTGGTTTAATAGCTTCTTTGTGAGCAGTAACCCTCTATCAAGAAAATCATGATAGGAAATGCAAGCAGGGGAATATCGTATCAATTGGGAGATATATACCCCGTATGCAGGTGCTGCTGGAATGTTGCTACTTAGAAATGGAAAGTTCACAATTAGAAAGCTGAAATCATCTCTTTTGTCGTAAAGTTTTGTTTTCAACCGACCCTCATTGTCAATTTCTAGATGTAAGTCAAGATATGAAGCCGAATTAACTGTATCTGTAGTATCCTTTATCTCCAATTCGATGGGATAGATGCGTTTCACATAGTCACCAAATTTTGAATTGTTTAGTGAAAGAACGTCATCTATATAGCGGAAAGTAGAGTTAAAGGATATTGCTAACTTCTTATCTTTCTTCCTAAGAAGTTCCTGCATGAAGTCAGCCTCATAATAATAAAGAAACAAGTCGGCAGTAGAGGGGCACAGTTTGTTCCCATTGCAATCAGGAGGTTTAGACTTGAAGTCGTCAATATCGAGATTCTGCAAAACGCGTTTATAATTGAAAATTTTAGTTGCAATAGGTTTGGTATAGGTATAAGAAGTTATTGGTACAGACTGGTCTTTGAAATAAGGAGGTATTTTCGATTGAACTAATTTATGATGAAGGATATTGCCTAGGTTGACGCCATCGAGACCTTTTTTGGCAAAGGAAAGATTTAGAAAAGATCTTTTCTCTTTTTCATCTTTTCCAATGCAAACTGGCTTGAAAAGTCTGTGACTTGCAATATCCGAAATTATAGCTTGAAGTTTGTATTGGTTTGAATGAGGGTTTATAACAGTGGATTCCAAACATAAATTGAACAGAGAATGAAGTTGTTGGTGATTTTGTATCAAACTAAGGGGACGCCAATGGGATATTTTTCAAAACCTATGGTATAATCAGTGTAAAATAGACAGCAGGCCAAATGACATGACTGGTACATATTTAACTACACTCGATGTGTATTTACGCAATTAAAGTCTCTATATTGATGCCGTAGACAACAATACGTGAAAGTCAAAAACCTAGTACTATTATGTTCGCCTTTTTTCTTATACTACAAATACATATTCAATCAACTAATGGCACTTATAGAGCAGAAAGGGTTTTTTGTTTCCTGATACCAAATTAAGGTCCTTTTTTACTGATTTGATTGTTAATTTTTGTATTACAACACCACTATCTTACGATCACATGTATAACTGCGCCACATTCTGTATGTATCTGTTCAAAGTCCTGAGCATGTAAATCAGTGATTATTGTTTGATGCTGTATATTATATTTGTATTTCGTTCATTGTTAGTTTTTATATAAATCAGCCCATTAGTTTTTCTGTTTAAATAGTTATACATTTGACATTTACGGGCCTTTTATATCCGACTATGCAGTAATGGTTTTGCTCATCGACGAAGACATACGTTGCCTTATTTATTTTGTATTTTTAACACATAACAAGGATTTTTCGTAATGCTGCATAATCTTCAGTATATACTAAACGTTTGACCTGCCGTCCCTTTTTTTGGGGACTTTTTCTTGACTAGTACTTTTTTCTTCTTTCGGAAACACCTTAATCTATGATATATCACCAACGTCTTATTATCTGTATTTAATTCATCCTGTTTTAGTCAACCCCTTTGGCGGTCTCGTCGGCGCGTGCCGAGTGCAAACGGTTGTGAATTGAATCAAAGAACCGAAGACCTTTATAGTTATATTATTTTTCTGTTCCCAGCTATGGATGGGGAAAATCAAAAGTAAGCACCTCCTCTGGATTTAAAGATTGGTTTGTTCGGAGGCAAAATAATGTGTCGAGGTAGGGAGACATAGTTTCCTGTGGACTATAACCTACGAATTAGTTCATAATACAGTTCAACATGGTAATCTTGTGTGAATAATGGAAATAATGTTTGCAAAATCCAATTGGCCTTTTGTTTACCATGTTTACGTTTTTATGATTAACAACTTAAAATATCATAGCTAATGTTTTTAAACTAAATTGGGCGTTCGTACACTTCCAAATATGACATCAGATTGTATACACTATCAGCACACGTGCATGATCGACCTTCGAAGAGCAAGAAGTATAATGATAACACTTAGAAAATATGGGAATCGATTTCTGCGTTATACTAAAAAATATCACAAATTTCCGATGTGTCGTCAGCGTTTATATAATGTAAATGCACATGTAAATGCAGTTGCCTTGTTCCTCCTTATAAGATAATATCATTTCTGCGCGAAAACCATCATGAAATTGATATGAATCTGATCTCAAACATCAAGCTTAAAATGTGCATCCTACACTTTCAGTTGCAGCTGAACATGGTTCAGTTGCAAAACGAATGCCAGAAGAAAATACTTATACATGTTATATAAGGTATATATAACGAAAATCCACATAAAGGTGTATCACATCTAATACAATGTTTTTTTCATTGATGTTTTCTCATCTATGAAATACGTTTTCCGGGTCGACTTAGATGGTTCAAAGCAAAAAAGAAAGTAAACAAAAAATCATGGTCAAAGCATTTTATTTCAGCTAAAAGATACAAGCTGAAAATAGTAATTAATAAAACAATATAACAACTATTAATGTTTCACAACTATAACACCTTTGCTTTTCCTTTGCCTTCTAGTGTCGGGAAAGGCAGCGGTTTCCTTTCTTTCCATTTAAACTTGTGTTTTTCCAAATACAAATCACGTGTTTGGAGTGTTCTAGACTGTTACAATATATATCTTATATTATAGTTATACTATCTACTGAGTCTGCTGCAGTTTAACGTTTGACCTTGGTATGATATCTTTCATGGCCAATATTTGTTGTTTTCTATTTGATCAATATTAAATATTTTATCATAAGATAAAAGTAAAATCACAAAAAAACTGAACTTCGAGAAAAATTCAAAACGGAAAGTCCATAATCATATGGCAAAATCAAATGACAAAACACATCAAACGAATGGACAACAACTGTCATATTTCAGACTTAGTACAGGCATTTTCAAGTTTAGAAAATGATGGATTAAATCTGATTTTTATAGCGCTAAACCTCTCACTTGTTTGACAGTCGCATCAAATTCCATTATATTTACAACGAGGCGTGAATAAAACAGACATAATATGTAAAATTGTAAAAATAGGGGTACAGCAGTCATCACCGTGTCACAATCTCAATTAAAACAAAAACAAACAAATATCTAACAAAGAAGCCCAACAAAGAATTTATCGAATTTAACTACCACATTCATTGCTTACTTATATAAATTATGTATTTTAAATCAATCCATAAGGATTGAAAGACTTGAAGTCCTGTGACTGAATGGAAATCATTGAAAAAAAAATTAGAATATAACAAATTGAAAAACCAAAAATAAACAGTTCAATAAAAGGCTGCGAATTCATATATCGTGTCTAGCATATTATCCCGAGGAATAAGATTTGACAATAACATCAGCATAAACATAAGTAGTAGTATGAGTGTAAGTACTAGGAAAATGTCAGTTAGAGTTTTAACGAGAATGTAAATATTCATACGGCTTGCAAAATTCAACAATAAGCGAAGTATGTACCTTGTAATAAGATATTAAAAGTTTGGTAGACCAAAAAAACAACAAACGGTACCAATTTAATAGCACTAGAAGCACATTTTTGCCAATTGTTATTTCTTCACTGATACTGTAGACTAACACATTTGAACAATATTAAAAAAAAAAACAAGAATACAAAAGAAGACTTAATATTCTTAACAATTATTAAGGAACTAAGGTTTCAACTTTTACTTAAGATGAATTTGGCTATTTATTTTAGGTATTTTCTGTCATATAGCTCTTCAACGGGTTCGGTACTTATACATCTTCGGATTTCAAATGTTTGGCTATGAGCGTTCCTGATGAAGGTAAATCTAGAAAAGCGCTTCGAACGCATTAAATTGTTAAACGTGTTGTTTTCCATTTTTTAATACTTAATAATGAATGTTTCTGTTACATTCTTTCGATGGCGGGCTGTACACTTTAGGAAGTTATATTCGTCCTGCTCGTAGAGAGATAACTATTTAAAATATTGAAGAACCAATAATATACACGTATGTATGTACACAAATCTGTTAAAAATTTACGAATTGATACTTAATACACATGATTAATGGTGATGTAAATTATACAATAACCCAAGATAGTTGAAATATATAAAAAGAAATATAATTTGTTGACTGAAAAACGAAGTTAAGGACGTTGAAAGTAAAGAAAAAAATGTGAGATAACGACCTAGTTTTTAGTTGGATTTGGAATTTTCTACCCAAATGGCCGCTACTACTGGGGCACTTGAAAGAATCAATATATATAAAACTGTAAAAATAACAAACAAAAAATTGTCAAAAAATTCAGCCAGCTCCTGGTTGCTGTATGGTTTTAATGGCGTACTGTTCTCCACGCTGTCTGTTTCGTCTGTCGGTCGTCCATCTTCTATAGGCTGATTCTGTTTAAGATGGTCTATTCTTCTGGCCCTACATTTGCACTTTAACATTAACTTTGACTTCAGCTTTCTAATCTTCCTCACCATGGAATGCATCCATTTTGGAGCAACGTCACGTTTTGGTTTATTGTAAATTCTCATGACAAATATCGTAATAATAATCAAAAGAAAGGCCATTCCTAATGTTACCGTAAATACTGCCACTGAAAAATAAAATCATAAATAATCATGATTTTATGAATGAACCTTCAACGTCTTATTTTTCCATTTTACTTTAACTTAAAAAATATGTTATCTGCATTGTTCGGAAGGTATTAAGATAGAACATCAATATTCAACAGCTTTCAAATAATCAGTCATCAACCCTCTAAATAAAGATTCTTACAGTTGAGATCAGTGGATTATCGGATGTACTCAATCGAGATAGTTAAAGTTTACAATTTAATTATCGAGATTGAATAGATCTGATAATCAACACGTTACTATGTAAGATCTGTGTCCATAATGATTGAAAATAAATTTATATTTTGTGTTAAACGAAAATCTTCTTTGAGTGCCTTCCACATTCCATAAAGGTGTCAATTTCACTAACACCTGTAAGCATATTTTGATTCATTTAGTAAGCTGATAAAGGGTATGATCCAAAAAATCATCAATCATCTCATGAGATCACCGATAACTACATGTTAATTATCTTTTTTTATACAATTGGTTCAAAAAGGATAAAATTGCCAGAGAATTAGAGATAAGTATTTATCTGACACAACAATAAATATTTTTTTAAATAAATATCGGAAACATTGTTATTATGTATAAGTTAGTCATCGATTCTTTCTACTAGATCACAAAGCCTGTACATTACTCTTGCGTTCTTTGTCACAATTCGTAAAAGCATCAAAAGAATGATACAAAACAATGATTGATTATTAATAAAATCAAAAGAAACTTTACCTAGAATTGAAGGAAATTTTGCAGCAGAAGGTATTTTGTCTGCAAATAATGTCAATAAAACCACTAAAGTTAGTGCAACTGTAACAATATATCCAAGTCTTGTTCCAGATTTCAGCGGCAGAAAAAATGCAATAAATGTTAATACTGCAGTAAGAATCGTCGGTACTATAACAATTAAAATGTAATGAAGAGGAAGCCTTTTAACAGTAATTCCGAACTTAAGTACCGGATACGCAACTCCATCATCATCAAATATATAAGAATAATCTTGTAACGTTTCTACAAGCTCCCAATCTGCTTGTGTTTCATGTAATCTTGTATCTACTGCAGTGGATTTAAATATCAAATATACTTCGTAATAAGGATGATCCATGCTAGCTAATTTTATGAAACATCTTTGTCTATCAAATGGAAACCACGCAAGAACCATTGCACATGCCGTGGACAACACTGCGATTGGTTCCCATCGTAATTGTCCAGCATTTGATATTCGGATTGTTCTTCCAGCACCCAATTTGTTCTCTAATTCGATAATGCTAAATTAAAATTTTAAGATTATTAAGTAAGTTTGTTATGCAAGGAAGTACACGAAAAATAAACTTTAAAACTTTTTATATAGATATGAGTTGTGTTATGAGTGCTAATGAGACAACTCTCCATCCAAATAACAATTTATAAAAGTAAACCATTATAGGTCAAGGTACGGCCTATGTATGCATTGTAGGTGTTTATAGCCGAAGACGTAAAAGAAGATATTTCAAATGTTTAATGATAATAAAGAAACTTTGTTGAAAATACGTACGAATTCAGCACAACCAGGTCAGGGTGCCAAACTAAGTCTTCTGGTACGTATATATATTCAATGCCTCCGTACATTGATTTATCCCAGACCAATCGGCTATCATTCCAAAACTGAAAATGTACGATAAATGTTAAACTTCATGATTGTGTAATGAGGCTTTAATACAGGCCATGCAAATAATAATTCGTCCGTTCTAAAAATGTCATACCAAACCGAGTATCCCTTCTCTTGCGCTTTCAACTTTACTAGAACACACCCGCGAAATCACGGGCTTTAAGAGCTTGGTTGAAAAGATGATTTTTTGTAAAAGATTACATGCAGAGGCGAATATTAATAGTTTTTTTTCGCCCCCTCCTCCCCCCACACACACACTTTGTGGTGGAAAAATTGTTGATTATATAGGGAATCAATGATGCATGACAGTGTCAGTGCCCTCCTTTCTTATAAACATTTCTGGATCTGCCACTGCTATGTCTGGAGAATTTCAGAAAAGGTATCAAAGGTATGATAAATGCGACTATGAAAGGTACCTATAGGACACAAAGGCATAATGATTTATTTATTTTGGAAGGAAGAGAAGCGACACACAAAAATGAAGTCTTCTTTTAATAGTATAGATACGGATGATGGCACTGTTGTTAAGAAAAGTCATATGTCATATGTTCTATATTGAAGCTTAAATCCATTTATAGTATGCACATCTGCTTTCTTAAATGAAGATAAAGTCATCAATCTTGAAATACGAGTTTAGATATGATTGCCAGTTACACAACTATGCACAGCAGTCGAAAAGACATACAGAACAATAACGTTAGATCAATGCACGACTTTCAAAGAACTCATTTTATCAATTCTTTAGGGAATATTCAACGCCAAAAAAGTTTTAGCTGTCTCCTATCGAAATCTATATTGACCCTATACAATTGGTTTTTGTTGTTTTGTTATCTTGAAGACATTTCTTTGGTAATGCAAAATAATTTCTAAAATGATCTTCACTTTTGATCAATTTAAATATAATTATTTACCACGCTAAACAATCCTGTTGTTGATACTGTCTGTTCCTTTATATCCTAAAATAAATAAATTGAAAAAAATGATGAACATATCAACAGTGTGTGACACAGCTATGGGACAACCTAAACAAAAAATCTACACGATCCTGGCACTAAATCATCAATAAATAACACAATTAAAAACATATTCTCTCTTAATAAGATATTTTTGGTTAAATTGGGCCGTGACACCTTCCATTGCTTAGTTGGTTGTTTGGTGTTTAGTGCTTCTTTTCGGACGGGTTTGGAACTCACAGCGTTAGTGTTTGACGGGTCAATTAATAAGTAGTCTGACCTGTTTGGTCAATCGGCGACTGAGGCACATTGTGGCATTAATAGGACTGATTTGCCTTTACCAAATATATGTTGGGTCTTAACGTACACAAAAGGGTCATTTTCATGTTTTAAATTGTAATTTTTAATGTTCTTGCATCTCCTCTGACACTTTTTAAGATAGATATAATAATATTTGGAATTGAAATGGGGAATGTGTCAAAGAGACAATAACCCGACCATAGAGAAGACAGCAGCAGAAGGTCACTAACAGGTCTTCAATGCAGCGACAAATTCCCGCACCTGGAGGCGTCCTTTCGCTGGCCCCATAACAAATATATATATACAAGTTCAGTGATTGTGAACGCCATACTGAACTCCAAATTGTACACAAGAAACTAAAATCAAAAATAATACAAGACGAACAAAGGCCAGAGGCTCCTGACTTGGCGCACAAATACGGCGGGTTAAACATGTTCATGAGAACTCAACCCTTCCCCTATACATCTAGCTAATCCAGAAAAGTAAACGCATAACAATACACACATTAAAATTCAGTCCAAGAGAAGTCCGAGTCTGATGTCAGAAGATGTAACCAAAGAAAATAAACGAAATGACAATAATACATAAATAACATCAGATTACTAGCAGTTAACTAACGTTTCAGCTCTAGACTTCAATTACACTAATTGAAAGGTTATGTCTTCATCATATGAATATCAGGCACAATCATTCCCATGAGGGGTTTAGTATCATACCATCATAACATATATGAAAAGAACATAACCCGTTTCATGCCAACAACTGGTTTTTAAATAAATGTGTTTAGTTCCGATGCAAAGACTCTATCAGTGAATCAAAATTAACGCCAAAATCTGCAATCTTTAATGACCTGACAACAGTATCGTAACTATATCCCTTCTTAATAAGTCCATTTAAAGGTTTTGTTAGCTTCTGAGGTGAATACTGACATTTTTGTGCTTTATAAAGAATATTTCCAAAAAATATTGGATGTGAAGTACCTGAACGTATAAGAATTTTCATGTTGATCTATATTTACGAATGGTGTCCTTATACCGATGTAAAATGTTTTGACTACTTTGTGATATCGAAAACCCTGATGTAATAATAAGTAAAACCAAAAAAATACTGAACTTTGAGGAGAATCCAATCGGAAAGTCCATAACCACACGGTAAAATCAAACAACAAAACGTATCAAAAACGAATGGACAATAACTATCATATTCCTGACTTGGTACAGGCATTTTCAAATGTAGAAAATGGTGATTAAACCTGGTATTAAAGCGCTAAACCTCTCACTTTGATGACTGTCTCATCAAATTCCGTTATATTTACAATGAAGCGTGAACTAAACAGACAAAACAAAGAAATTAGTCAAAATATTGGTACAGCAGTCATCATCGTGTAACAATTTTAAAAGGAACAATTCAACAGAACACAAAACACATCTATCTACAAACATATTCATTGATTTGCGTGTCTGACGTCAGAAACTATTATACGTCACATAAATTTGTCGTTCAATGTATATACAAACAATATAAGAAATGTTCACATGGGCAATGTTAGCATAGAAGGTTAAAAAATCAAAGTATGTAAGAATTTATATCAGAAATAGACCGAGTTTTAAAAAAGTCTAAAAGTTATATAAGAATCCACAATCAGTTCATTCTACTACGCAATTGAATAATTTTGATGTTTGTGGTTCAACGTATTTTCTAATTCATAATAGAAATATATCATAATGGCATATGATACAATATCATATTGACGGGATCTTTTAATGTACAGAGTCACGCTATAAGAACAAAATGCAAAGAAACACAAAATGTCGCATATACAAAACACACCAGCAAAAAAATGAAAGATAATACAAACACATTGACGGGATGTTTAAGTACCGAGCCACGTTGAATGGATATTACATAAAAAAATACAACAGCAAAAGTAATATTAAAAATAGAACAAAGACAAATGAAAGAACAATATTACACGTTGTTAAGATGATAAACAACATCAGTACACAGAATCAATACAAGGTCTTGGTATCTTCCAATGAGCCTTTTTACATTGTTTTAGATAAAGGACGAGACGTTCTTTGACATACACCTGTTCATCAACTTTCTACTCAGACACTGATGACGTTTTACAAAGTCTGAGTAGGAGCTACAAGCTCTTGAATATCGAATAAGTTGGGAAATATATATCACATATGCAGTTGAAGTTGGTATATTGCTACTAAGGTGGGGGGAAAATATAATTTCAAAATTAAAATCGTCTCGTTTGTCATAGATTCTGGTACTGAGATGACTGTGTAAGTCAAATTCGAGATATATGTTTAAAAATGAGGCGGATGAAGCCGTGTCTGTTGTTTTTTTTTAATTTCTAGTTCTTGGGGATATATTAATGGAACCCAATCAGAAAAGTTCGGATTGTTTATGGAAAGAACATCATCAATAAATCTAAGTGAAATTAAATAATCTGGCTTCTTTGATCCTCTTGTTTTTTACAAGTATCTGAAGGAACTCCGATTCAGATGAAAATAAGAAGAGGTCGACAAGAAGCTTAAGAGGCACACAGTTTGTTCCCATAGGAATGCCGTAAATTTGTTGGAAAAGTTTTTCTCCAAACTCAACAAATATGTTGTCGATGAGAAACTCCAGCATACTGACCACTTGTTCTTCTGTGTAGCATGTTTTACCTTTTTGTTTCTTACTATTAACGAAATATGCCTTATCATACCCCAAAGTAATAAATTTATAGCGTATGCTACCATTCTTATGTTGAAAGGCATTGTGGATTATATCTTTTAGGCGATTTTTTAATTTCAAATAGGGAATGGTGGTATACAGGGTTGAAAAATCAAAAGTTTTGATAGAACTTATTTCAGAAAAAGACCGCGATTTAAAATTGTGTAGAAGTTCTTTGGAACTTTTAAGAATCCATATATGGTTAATTACACGACGCGAGTAAACAGTTTCACAGTATTTCTGAAGACTCTCTTTGACTGCGGACAGAATTTTTGTCAATCTAATGGACAATTCTTTAGTGGAACATGAAGATGGGCCAGCAATATACCGTTGTTTGTACGGAATTTTATGATTTTTTTCAGTAATACATAAATTTCTCTCGTTAAAATCTAAAACATTGATACATACACGAGCTAATCGTACAAGTTGAGATATATAAACAACGTAAGATGGTCACAAAGAAACGTCACCATCTAAAAATGGATAATTAACGATAGGAAATGAGAAATTATCTCTTTTATCATAAATTTTAGTATTAAGCTTTCCGTTAATGATATAGATATCAAGATCGAGAAAAGGGCAGTTGTCATTGTTAGTATTAGCTTTATTCAAAGTAAGTTCAACAGGATACATTTCTTCAGTATACATACTGAAGTCGTCATTATTGAAAGCCAAAGTTATCATCCAAATATCTAAAAGTAATATCTAATTTGTGTATCAGATGATGTTTCGATGGGGCTTTGCTGATTTTTGTCAAAAATTGTAACTCATAGCAATACAAATAAACAGGTGGGTAATAAGTGGTGCACAGTTATTCCCCATTGGAATTCCGATAACTTGGTGATATACGAAATCTCCGAAGCGAACGAAAATGTTATCTAGTAAACATTGAAGGGCAGATATAGAATCAAAACATGTCCAATTGACATAGTTTTTTGGTTTATTACTACTTACAAATGACCTAAAAGAGATTAAACATAACACAACTTGTGCAAGATATTGTTTTTATTGTGATGATACACTTGCTCTGAAACAATCGGATCCAATGACATCTTTAAGGAGTTATTGCCCCTGAAAAGATTTGATGTGATTTTAATTGAATTATAGTTCAATATAAAATATGATATAGGGTCATTTGCAAATCAAATATGTTTTCAATCAGCATCAATAATCCAATCATTTAAGACCGAAATAACCTTATACAAACAGTTAAACATGTAACACCATAGCAGGTGTAAACAACACTCTGACAACTGCAGGATAAGTGTGACATTTTACCGGATTCAGACAAATATTTCATATTACATTCCACGTACTTGTATTTAACTCGCCTCTTTTCTGTGTGTGCAGCAACATTCCATATTTTCAGTGTTTGATGGTAAGTGCTTTCTGTAATCGTGCTATATTTCTAACTCATTGTTCTTAATTGTGTTGCAAAAAGTATAACCTTTTTAACGTTTGTTATGTTTTTTTTTTGCTCTTAATGATCGTCTATACGAAATAAGTTTTGGTCATGTAATGTAATTATTGAGGATGTTTCTGTTTTTTTTTTATGTCTGTTTCAATTGGATACTGTTGGCATTGTTGTCTTATTGACAATTATACCACATCGATTTATTTTAAGTTAAGCATATAACAAATACTCCTAATAAAACACCACTGTTCGAATCTATTAATAAATGTCTTTATCATGTTTATATGTTGTTGATGCTCGATTTTGCTTGGCATTCAAGTTATGATTTATTGATAACCTTAGCTTTAAAAAAGAAGAAATCATAATATGATAAAACTCACCACTGCAATGACATACTGCAATTTGTATTTTATTTCTACAGTAACTGTGTTTTCTGGCCGGAAAATCTTATTGTAGTTAGTTTCATTAAATAACTCGTCTTGAAGATTTCTTCGGAAACTCACTGTGTACGATGTTGACGATTTCAAAAAATCTTTAAAAAAAAAATCAAAATTATGAGACAACAGTTATTTCGCTTGGAAGCGGGTTTTTTGGGGGAATGTTCAAGATATTGATTGCTTCATAATGCAGCATGTTAGTAGCGTCGTAAACTTTTGTGGAGAAAATTTTGCTCAAGTCGGCGATAAATAAACTCATCATAGATACCAGGACTAGTTTTTGTATATACGCGAGACGCGCGTTTCGTCTACATAAGATCCACCAGTGACGCCCAAATAAAAAAAAAGTTAAAAGGCCAAATAAAGTACGAAGTTTAAGAGCATTGTGAACCAAAATTCCTAAAAGTTTTGTCAAATACAGCTAAGGTAATCTATGCCTGAGATGGAAAAGCCTTAGTAATCGTCGTGTGATATGTTTTCGTATGTCATATGTTTTCGTGTCAACCATATTTCGTCGGTTTCGACGGCATACGCGTACATTGTGGTGTGTTTTGCGGTTTCTATATTTGGAACAACAACGACACTTCAACGTGACAAATGTGTGAAATATTCAAAGTCGCTTTTAAAAACGTAAGAACTAAATTAATTAAATTAAACTTGCCTGTTCAGCCACTTTTATTTAATGTAAAAAATACACATCACTAGAATAGTTGTTGAGGAAAATTCTGAGGGGTGACATGAAGTATAGCCATATCGTCTGCCTGTCCGACATCAGATCTTCAAGAAATGTGACTGTCATGTGGTTTTTTTTTGGTAATTTTTTATTACAAACTAGGGAGTTAAAGTTATCATGGTTCCTATATGTAATGGCTGTTCAAAATCTATTTATTCAATGTTTTATTGACAATTCTTTTTATACAACCTTGATACATGAAGATGAAAACAGTCTTAACTTTTTATATTTAATCCTAAATTTTGAAAACTGCATTTTATTTTAAAACAATTGTTGTATTTTGTACAAACCAGGTGCCAATCTGAAATTAATAAAAATCTAACAATTTCAGCACATGAAAAACCAACCTAGAACTAGTTACTAGTAATTTTTAGTTCTAAAAAGTATTAAATAACTTGTTTATGATTCAGGCGATCACCAGAACCACGACTTTAGAAAATTCTATTTTCCGGATTTTATAGTCATTCCGGTATGCGTACTGATCCAATTTTTATTTCATACGAAAACAGATGACAAAAATCGTAAAGTAATCGGAAACAGTGAAAAATTCTAGTAAACCTTGACAAAAAACTAGATACCTAAAATCAATCTACAGGACATGCTTTTTGAATTTGAGTCAACACCTGAAAAAAAAAACTCAACAGTGACAACCGTTAGTAGTGAACATTGTTATTAGTACGAAAGCACATCACACGATGATATTTTAACATTAGAGGTCGTTCCGATTAGAGAATTGAACGCAACAAATATGTCTGTTAAGGAACATATGAAGCAGTTACCATATTCACCGAGTCTATTTGTTTTTTTTAGGATCGTCAAAAGAATTAATTCCAGATCTTTATCTAATTTATATACAAACAGTATTAGTGACTTGGTATACCGCATTGAAACATCAGAATCAGCAAAACAAGAGTTGTTCATCATAACAAACTAAAATTATTATGGAGACTTTTCACAATTGTCTAAATAAAACTGTAATTAAAAAATAAACCGAGTCTCACGCTACCGCAAAATTAATATAAAACAACATTGAGTCTGACATTGAGTTGAGTAGAAATAAACAGTGCGATATGTGTAGTTTTCTTTTTGACAGTATTGAGTAGAATCGCGGACATTGTATAAAGCGTCCACCTAACAGATTTGGACCTTAATAGAACTTTTCTTGAAGTTTTAAAACCATGACCATTAAACTAAATATTATCTTGAAGATTGCATGCCTGTATAATGATTGTTTTTGTTTATTTGTGCCAGAGTGTGAATTTGTATTGTATACATTTTGATTTTTCCATGTACATTTTGCATTTTGTGTGTTTTTTGCTTGATCTGAGACACGTGTTTTGTTTTAAAGAGAGAGACATTGGAAGAAAAATAAAAAAAAAATGTGTGGCGCTAATACGCTTCCGTAGAAGGACGCCTCTGGGTGCGGGAGTTTCTCGCTGGACTGAAGACCTATTGGTGATCTTCTGCTGTTGTCTCGGTTCTATGGTCGGGTTGTTGAACCTTTGACTAGGCACCTAGATTATCAGTATTTTTATCAGTTAACTACCCAGTCAACAGACTAACAGTGGGCCAACGTTGGCAAATTGTCGGCCCGTTGGTCGACCGTTGGTGTTGGCTGCACAACATTGGCCCAACGTTGGCAAATTGTCTGTCCGTTGGTCGCAAGTTTATGTTGGCTGCACAACATTGGCCCAACGATGGCAAATTGTCGGTTCGTTGGTCGCACGTTGGTGTTGGCTGCATAACATTTTCCCAACGTTGGTCTTTTGTTGTAAATCCATATTATTATCTCATGCTGGTTATAAAAAATCGGGCAAATGTTGGCATTATGTTAGTAGCAACATAGGGCCGATATGAAATTTTGTTAATAAGAATTGATTATGAAATATTTTTCGCTTTATTTCTCTTGGGAGACGGATAATTTCGATTGCTGCATGCTTTATGAAAAGTAAATGTTATACCGAAAGTGTTTATCAACTGAAATTGCATTTACAACTCTATATATGTTGAGCCAATGCTGGGCCAACGTTGATCATATAATTATATACTCTATATATAAGCCTGGTAAAAATTATATTGGAATATCATTACTGTAATATAAAAAAATGTATATCGTAAACATAGATTGCCTGGTTAAAAGTTTCAATTTATTGCAATCATTATTTATAACATAGATGTAATACCCATTACATCTATGTTTATAATAACTTTATTCATTAAACTTTGTAAAACATAATAATTTAGCATTATATGCAGAGTGATATTTGATACAGCCAGTCTGTTAATCGAGCACATTCTGATAAGGTTGACCATATGTTCGACTTTCAAAGATAGTTGCTATGGTAATTAAGTTTATAAGAAATCTTAATGTAATGGGATGGTCACTTTTGTGGCTATTTCCTGTTGTGTATTTGTAAGAAAGCAGTAAAACGAAGAAAACAATTATAGAGAAAATCATATCATCTGATGTTCAAAGAGAGAGAAAGAAACATGTAAGTTGTAACTTTAAAAAATCTGATATATATATATACGATTAAGAATGACAAATACAATATAAGTTTTTAATCTGAGAGATGTTATTAAACATTAAAACATATATTACTTTCTATCATTTTATAATGTTGATCTTGAAGTTCATACGTTTTGGGCGAACTATTTTCTAGATTTTAAACCATTTCAATCCTATATCATAATGAAATATTTGCCAATGAACATTAGTATCTTCAAACAAATTGTAAATTACCAATATTTTAGTAGTTTTTTTCTAAAATCTATAACGATAACATTTATGACCATTACTGAAGTTAATGGAAAGAACCTGTCTTAAGATGTACCCTATTCCGTAATGTTTCAGAAATAAGGTATAATGATTTCTACTTCATTGAAATATAAATGAATTTGTAAGTTTTATTGTATTTCTAAATCGCATGCATATTAACATATACAATATATTTGTGAAACCTAATCATATACACACTTGCATGTGTTACAGTGTATTAGATATCAAACAGAGTATTTATTTTTTAATCTTATTTAAAAATCTTATCTAAATTCATTGCAAGAATATGTTGTTATTTGTATAAAATTATACGGACTCGGCTGAATTTAGTTTTTGTTCTCGGCAAAACTTTTGCAAAACAAAACCAATGGTTGAATAGTGTGTAGGAGTAAATGTCAGTCACAAGAAGCTGACTCTTGAAATATATAAAATAGGGCGAGCGGGGGGAACACACAGACGGATATTTATAAAAGAAAAAGACTATAAATTAGTGTCTGAATTACTTGAAGTAGCTTTTCTTTTTAATATACAATTTTACATTTTAATATTAATTTATAGGTCAGGTATTTGAGTACAACAGAAGACAAAATAAATCAGAGTGCAAAAGGAAAAAAGAGAATTAGGAATAATAAGAATTATTGACAACATCCTTGCTAGAAAATGCATGGTAATGGAGATGGGAAAAATGCATTCTACCATTTGATAGCCCAGAACTAATAACTTTAAGAAAGTAAGTTAATAGCCATCCTTTATGCTACATCGGATTCGAATTTCACAGACATATGTGCATAACATGTTAAATACTACCGTTAATGCTAGTGTATTTAGATTTGACTTTGTATTTTTTTTTCAACTAGTTTTATTTATTTACTTAGAACATTTTTTTGGCAGAGTTTCCTGTAACCATTTCTACACTCAATTGTCCTACTTAACCTACCTAGCTTGGTAATGTCTAACCATTATGGTAAAGCATGCAATATGCTTTCTGCCTTGCCGGGCTTGTATAGGCTAAGGAAAATATAAAAAAAGAGGATTTTTTCTAACTATTGTACAAAAATGTAATGTGCCAGGACACCAGAAACAATGTATTTTTCTTTTTAATTTTTTAAATTTTTTTTAGAAGGATTTAATATATTCAAAATATACATACATTGAGTATACTCATTTATTTATTACTTTATTACAGAGTCAGTGAAATAACTTTTATGACGATATGCTTAATTGGATAAAGGATTTAACATAAGACGGAGCCAGAAATTATTGACAAAACAAAGTGTAGCAGAAAACAAAAGGAATACTCTTGTGAATAAAAACCATGTTGGAATACAGAACTAAAAAAATAGCTGTATAAAATGAATTATCAATGCCTTCATACAGAGCTCGGATATTTCTACATAAACTGTAATGATATTATGCAAACGGGATAAATGAAGTATCTGTTTTCATTCTAGATCTGATTTAGCAACGCATAGATACAAAACAGATTTTTCAAAACTTTGCTGGTTGTCTAGCTAATAATATAAATAAATTATATTTAATCATACCTTTGTATTTACATTATTTAAGAAAATTGGGTAACATGGATATTTTGATTGCATTCATTAAAATTTGGGTAAAATTCAGAAGTATAATTCCTGGAGAGAATTGGTTGTTGGTTACTGAAAGGTCCATTGGCAAATATTTCATGCATGTTCAGGAAGATCGAGAGAAAGTGGCAAAATACAAAATTTTCGGGTAGTATGTAAGACACAACATGGTATAGTGGATATGAAAAACGCAATAATTGCAACATCTAAAAAAGTAATAGTTTCGCCATTTTGAACTGATGTTAGAACCAGGAGTTATTGCAGTTGTTGCCTAGAAGAGATTTTAGTATCCTTCTTATGGATAAAAAGGTTTATAGATTGAACCAACGGAGTTCCAACGTTTGTTAACAGTTTGTATTACTACGTTGGCCTAACGTTTGTTCAACATCAGCAAGTATTATTCCATCATTGGACCAACGTTGGGCCAATGTATTGTATAAAACCTTACAACGTTGTGTCAACGTTTAGCCATCACGTTGGGCCAACATAGGGCCACTTTGCACTTATACATTGGGCCAACGTTTAAAAATAACGTTGGGCCAATGCATGTAGATACGTTGGACCAACTTTGTGCCAACGAACCAATGTTGTCTGGGTACATAACTTCAAATTAATATGTCATTTATATTAACCCCATGCTGTTAGATACACAGCATCATTCAATGTTTAACCTCTAGTCAATTTGGCTTTATTACTGTTCATTTGTGTATGAAGGTAATCAATGACGCAAAAGTTATTATACATTTGGCTAGTTTTATTATTTGCAGTTAAAGTTTAACTGTCATATGTATCTAAGTAGTTATCAAAGGTACTAGGATTATAGTTTAGTACACGAGACGCGCGTTTCGTCTACACAAGACTCATCAGTGACGGTCATATCAAAATATTGATTAGGTCAAACAAATAGAAAGTTGAAGAGCATTGAGGATTCAAAATTCCAAAATAACCAATTCGTTGGGCATAGTGTAATAGCATTTAGTTATGCCTATATGTTTTGTATGATAAGAGTGAATATTTTATTTGGAAATAGCTGTTGTTTTTTCAAGCAGATAATCAAAAAAAAAAAAGATAATCAAAAAGTGTAAATCAGTAGCATGCATATTCGGTTTTTGCTTTTTATTAATGTCTTATTAAGTAAAAACAACAAATATTGTATTGTCCTAAGATATACCTTAAAACACATTGACTGTTCCATAACCTTTAAATGGGAGTTTGTAACATGAAAATGATAATTTCATGCACGTAATTTAGAGTTTGAAATGTCCGTAAATAATATGGGCTTTATTGTGGGAAACGATCTAATTTCTTTGGAACATGCAATTAAAAGTAATTGAAATGCAATCTTATTCACTTTTAGAGAGTTATCAATTGTAGTAGATTACATTCAAAAATCAATTAATTACCGATTAAAACAATTCATCAATCATTAATCAATTGCTTTTCAAAGTTATCTTACCGATGATGTACAAGCACATAACACAGTCACTCTAGACTTGTCATACTTAAATTATTTGCTGATTGCATGATAAATAACAATATAACTTTCCCCTGGAGTATTACCCTCAAACTTACCTAAACAAATGAGTAGAACATAAACTCCTCTGTGTATGCATAATCCTTTAGACATTATTTTATCTTTAATTTGTAAACCCTGAACAATTACAGCTATTGGTCTATTAATTTAATATTTCGATAACGGTTTGTTATATTTTATCTACCGATAGTTTCTGTTTTTACATCTAGTCAATCTATTGATAAAATAACACCGACGGCATATACTGCATTTTTTTCGCAATCAAAACCAACGTTTTCAATGGCGATATAAGATATTTTAATAGTTAATAAAGAAAGCATTGCTTATATATAGGTTGACATTGTAACCTAATTGAATGAATTCCAAAATCGGCTGAGCCAAAAAAACAACAACAAAAGAACAACAAAAAAAACACGAGAAGTTATTTTTAATAATTATTTCAATTTAAAATAATAAATTTAATTTGATTTGTCTTTGTTATTAAAGATTTATCTCAACTGACACATAATTTTTAATGACGTATCCGGCTAGATACCAAATTTAAAACCTATTAACAATGGCTTTAAATCAAATGATCAAGAAGAAATCAGTTAATCAAATCCACTGTTTGTAAGATGTCCATGTATATTAGCATACGTCGACCTTTTGTCTTTTTGTCTGTTTATCATCCGGACACGCTATGTTTTTGTTAATTTTGGAATGTAACGTCATCCTGTTATGGCAGAGTATTACCTCTTCTTGGAAGAAAAATACACAAACAAAGAGTTAAAAGATACAAACGGGAATTACTTCTTTGAATTGGTAAATTATAAGGCATTACGCATTTAATCTGATTTTCATTATCTATTATGAGTGAACTTCCAGTTAGAAATAATATACGCTTACATATCCGAATAGATACGATTTTTTGGCAACTTTAACATCCGGCTTTCTAATTGATCACAATCAAGACGGTTTAATCTTCCATGCGTTTGAATAAATTGTATAATTATTTTAAGTTACAAATCCAATCTTTTGAATATGTCTTGAGTTCTTTTTACAGCATTGACTGAACAGTCAAACCTCAATATATGACTAAACATTTCGATTAATGTCAACTGTTATTCAGGTCTTCCTGTAAATATATTTAATTCCAACTTTAACGGTGATTTGGATCATTCATCTTCCAACTGCCTTTTTCATTGATAACTTACTGCTTGAGATAAGACTTAAAGTATAATCATAAATATTTTAAAATATAAAATATGTTCATAGTATTCTCATGTGTTTTTATATTTACTATAATTCGATGTTTATATATTAAAGAGATATAATATTTTTGCATGTTTGTCGAGGAATTCAATTAATTAAAAAATATGTCTACTTTTGTCTTTTGTGTCTTTTGCATTATTTTAGTGGGTTTGTCACGTTACCAACAGTTTAAGTTCATGACTTTGCTCAGATTAATTAATTATTTGTCTTGGCAGGTGCGATTTACAGGCAATGTTGACGTGCCTTTCTGATTTTCGAGGATTTGGTTTCAAGATATTTTTCTTTGTCAGTTCCAGTGGATACCCTTTTGATATTAAACACACAAGAAACAGAGAAGATAATAAGGCAAACTTTTGTATTGGCTTTAAAGGTTTAATTAGGTGTTAAAATTAGGATATTAGGCATCTAATATACGTATTTTACTTTAATTATAGTGTGGAGCTTTAATATTTTTGAAAACTTATACATTAAAGATAAATTTAAAGAAATAAACAGTCGATTGTGATCGGTGCAAATGCATGTGGATCTTGTTTGTTTATAAGCATAAATTCCACCGAAAGATAATAGATTGATCTTTTTAAAGCATAAGATTGCATCTCTGTCCCCCACTCCCATAGGCGACAGTAAGTACAAACAATGATAAAAATGAGCAATAATGTCATCAAAATGAGAAAGTCGAGTTCACCTTTTGGTAATGTGTGTGTGTTAGAGTAATAGATATCTTGGCAAAATATGAAACACAAATATTTGATACATCATCTCGCTTCTAATTCTATTATTTTCATATAGCTCGGCAGGCTGCAGGTTGATTTAAAAAAACAGTAAACATTCACAAAAGAATTAAATATATGGGTCAAGTGAGATACTTTTCTTGTGTGTCATAACATCATAATAGGTAGGTTTTAATAACAATTGTTTACTAAAAATAATTGACGACATACTTTACACGTGGATCTTAAAATACATATAATTCAAAAATGCTTCATTTTGTTCAGTGTGTTATCTAGGTTTATAAGTCTTCAACTTTTGATAATTTGTAATCTGCCCTTCCACGACATATTTAACTAGAGTTATGTTAAATATTTTTGAACTTTCGAAAATTCAATCTGACTATTACACCTGGTTATCACACAATGATTATATGTTGTCTAAATGCAGAAATGAAGTTCAATTGATAGTAGATACATTTACGTACTGATGTTACAAGTATGTAAATAAATTGATTGGTTTTAAGAGCTTAATTGTCAGCGTGTCATCATTACACTGGCTTCCACTTTTACGGTTGTAAAAAATAGCTGAGGTATTGAGGAGAAAGTTTTGACAACGTAATGCGGAAATAATACTGTCTGATCTATGTATATTGAGACCTGACTTTTGCAAGAATCTTAAAAAGATTTCCACTACCAGTACTTCGACTGATCATCATCCGCAATTCTTGAGTATCGTCATTATCAACTAAGATTATTGTTTTGTACACTTTCTTATGAATGATGACATTATTTTGTGGTCTTACATGTTACAAAATGTCTAATTCGAACAAGGAAACTTGTTAAACAGAAGAGAACTATGTTTATAGTTATATTTATGCTTTGCCGTTATTTTTCTCTTAAATAGTATACTTATTAAATGATTTTCTAGGTATTCAAAGATTACATTGATTGAAATATAAATTGTCAATGCAAACAAGGCGCACAAGGAAAAATAACATTACAGCAACAACAAAAGGGAACAAAAAATTGTGCCTTTCGTCGTAATTATTTGTTTTGATTTTATTAAATTCAAAACATTATCACCTTTTGAAGAGGCCTTATTCTAACCAAGTTCTCAATTGGTAAAATTGCATACTATATCAAATGCATGACATAAAAAGACCAGAAGGTTTCATGTATCACAGTTAATTAGCTGAAATAATAGTAGTATATAAAAGAAATAACTCTCATAATATGCATAAGGTCACTTCAGATTGATGTGGTCAACATTATTCTCAATATGTTTGAGATTATTTCAAAACAAAATTTGTCAGTTTTTTATACGATTACGAAGGGGAATCGAAAACAAGAACAGTTGGTTTCGTCTTCTATGGTATGTATCAACGGCCGAGTAGTACTTCGATGGTAATATGAATATCAATTGTATGGTCATTTTTATAAATTGTCTTTTCGCATAAGTCTGAATTATTCGAAAAAACTATGAATGTTCTTATGACAGGCACAGATAACCTTACCCGTATTTGGCACAACTTTTTGAATTTTGAGTCGTCAATGCTCTTCAACTTTGTTCTTGTTTGGCTTTCTTACTTTTTTGATATGAACATCACTGATGAATCTATTGTATGGGAAACGCGATCCAGCGTATTAAATAATAAGTCTGGTACCTATAATGACTAGTTGCGTTCATTACACTTCACACATGTTTTTTTATTTATACAACGCAATATCTGCTTCGGTATCTTTGAAAAATCACTACAATACCACAAAAGAAATATTATATTGGCCTTATTTGTAGCACTATAGCTAGTTCAGAGCAAAAGATTTGGACAACCTGAAAGACTTTTAAATATAAATTGGACTTAATATTCAGTTTAATGTATCTTATATGGACTTTTAAAATTTTTTTTGTGTGAAACAATCATGAAATATAACTGTTCTTTTTCTATATACTCCTATGTTTGACTATTTTCCTGCAATATGCCAACGAAGATCAATATTTTAATAATAAATCAAACGAGATTATACAATATTTGTTTTTCGTTTATTGCTTTATGCATAAATCGGACAGTTTGTTTTCTCGATTTACATTATATTTTCATAGTGAGGCAATTTACTTAGTTTTTGTTCATAGCTACCTATTATGATTATTAACTTCTATGTGATTTGATATATTTTGGAGATCATGTCACATTTTTTTTTGCACTATAAGTGTGCACAAGGCAGACTTAATATTTAAGACTTCATCACACACCTGTTAAGATATTTGACAAAAAAGACTCTTTCATTCCATATACAATTTACTGACACTTTTTACTTTACTTACAATAGGTTACTATCCTAGTACAATTACAATGAAGTAAGTGATCTGTCTACCAAAACCAGTAACAACGAATTACAGGTAACTATTACGATGTGTAACTAAAATATCAGATCAGATATCATATATATCAATTGTACTCACAATATATGAAATAGAGCAAAATAATCTACGAATGAATATCCTGGTTACAAAGATAACAGTAAATATGTATTTGGTATTTCAAATTGAATGTCAGAGTAAACAAACAAATACATCCGGTGTTTTATAATATTTTGATATAGTTGACACCAATGAATAGAAAACTGTTGCTAAAGTGCATTACTTGTGTATTATGTAATCCAATGTACCGTCGCCTATCAACCTCAATTTTATTTTGGAGATTTGAAAAAGCAACAATTAATTGCACAAAATATTCCAAAGGAAGCTACCTTCGAATATCCTGGCGAAGAAGTAAACAGTTCATGTATATCACACATCCGATTTCTGATCATCTTATATCTAACTGCATATCATGTTAAACAAAAATTAGATCCACTGTTCACAATGAAGAAATCACTTGAAAGGAAAATCATTATTGCAGTGCATATCATTTGTGTTCTCCAATTCTGTGTGTCATATCCCATGTCAACTTGTAATACAACTTTCACATATATATATAAATAAAGTTATAGATTAAAAATATCAAATAACAAACATTAAAGTGACAAGGTAAATCATAAATTTATTTGATCAGACATGTAACAAATATTAAACTATGTAAACAAGATCAACATCCGTGGTTTCACAAAATGTCAAGTAAAAGTGTGATCACATATAACTAAAATATTCTTCGGATTTCATATTCAATAAAATAACATGCCACTCAGCTAGATTATGTTTTGTTTGAGGATGTACTGGTGATAATTTCTATAGGTTTTTCCTTGGGAACCAATTGGGCCCCTCTTCTTGCCGACTTGTTCCTTTATGAAACTGACTTCATACAAGAACCTCTTAAAAAGAAATAAAAGAAATTAGCAATATCCTCTATCTTTTGGTCGAAAACAAAACTTTACGATAAAAGAGATGATTTCAGCTTCCGAACTGTAAACTATCCATACCATTTTAGCAAAAATTTAAATCACAAAAAATACCGAACTCCGAGGTCCCTAATCAGATGGAAAAATCAAATCACAAAACACATCAAATGAATGAAAAACAATCATTCCGGCAGCGCCTGCAAACGGAGTATATATCTCCCAATTGATACGATATTTCCGGACTTCTATTTCCTATCAAAAATTTCTGTGATAGCGGGTTGCTGCTCACAATGAAGCTATTAAAACGATAAGTTCAAATGCATTTGAAATCATACCTTCGTAAATTTTACGACGCCATCACTAGTTGGTTAACCGTTTTGGAAATCCATTCACAGATTATATTGGATTTGTTCCTAATGTCATAATTACAATCCTGTTCTCATTTCACCAATGTGACGTACCGAATTTGACTATTTACCGGGTTTGTAATAACATGAGCAACATGAGATCATCCTAAGTTGTTGTTTGAATTCATGTTTCTTAGTCTTTGGTGTTCTATGTTGTGTCTCAAGTACTATTGTTTGAAGGGTTGTTTGAATTCATGTTTCTTAGTCTTTGGTGTTCTATGTTGTGTCTTAAGTATTATTGTTTGAATTGCGGATCATCGACGACCAAATTGAAAAAAAAAAAACATCTTGAAATTATTGTTTTGCAGTGCATAGGCCATTTAGAATCAATACATTAAAATATATTTCAATTACCCTCCCTAAAAATACGCTTGTTTTAGTACAATGTCCGTCCTGTTAGATTTAGCCGGAAGAAGGGTTTTTAAATTCATATAATCTATAAAATATATTCAAAAGTAGCACTACACAAATGTTTGTGCCGAATATAATGACAGTGACATGCTCATAACACCTGTTCACATATCATACTTCGATATCGGGCTGATTTAAGTATTAGGTTCGCCATATTGAAATTTACCGGAAGTGGTGCACTTTTTCAGATTACCTCCTTATCTGAAATCAAACAGTAATATTAGATGAAGCTTTGTGCCAAGTTTCATGCTTGTAGCAGGATGTGCACAATTTTTTACGAAGCCGCCGTACTATCAGAACAAAGTCTGGTCAAATCATTTTTATCCGTGTATAGAGACATGTGTTCCTGTCGACGGTAATGTTGTGAATTAGAACATACAAATGCAATCCAACGTTTTTCGTGTGTTTGTCTTTTGTAAACCCTGCACACTATGTTAGCCAAGTCCATTAGGCAGTTTTAAGCATGTGTGTATTGTTTTAGACTAAGAGCATTGCAATTAATCTATACAACTCGTTTGGAGTTACATCAAATATTATACACTACCGTAAGTTAAAATTAGCGACCTCTCTCTAGAACCAGGACGCAGAATAATCAAACTTAGGTGATATGACATCCGCCTTGTGTTTTGAACCATACAACTCACGTATTCTCGTTGTACTTTTAAAGTTTAGGTCATGTATATCCGAATATTTCAACAAACACTCAAACACAATTACACATATTCTTACTCTGAAAATTTCTATTTCAGAACGAAAACCAACTTGGAAGTGCAATACATTTGATATGTATTATTTATGTTTTAAAGCTGCATCGTACGCTTGCAATGGCGACCGAAAATGGCAGAAAGAAATCTATCTACCATGAACTTTAATATATAAATAACATAGCTGTATATGACAAGCCAAAACAAAACCAGATGCTCCGCAGGGCGTAGCTTTATACGACCGCAGAGGTTGAACCCTGAACGGTTGGGGCAAGTATGGACACAACATTCAAGCTGGATTCAGCTCTAAATTTGGATTGTGATTAAATAGTTGACACAGCATAGGTTTCTGACACAGAATGAATGTGTTCTAATGAACTTAAAATTTTTGTTTTCTCTTAGAGCAATTCACTATGCTGTTGAATATTAATCCTCTCAAAAAAATGTTTGAAGAAATTTTCTTTTTTATTTATGAAATTTCAAATGAGAAAAATTGAACCCAATTTTTTTAATCACATCCCCCTTTCCCTTATTCCAAAACTAATCTCAATTAAAATTTCTAATGGAGTTTGCAACAATAACTACTCATTTAAATACATCATAAAATATTAAGATGTAAAAAAACTGCTTGTTATCACTGAATGGTAAAGATTATTTTAATTTATCAGTTGGTAGTAAAAAGTGAATATACATTGTATATTGTATATAACAAAGATTTAAGTTGATTCTGGGCAAAGAAAGATAACTCCAATTAAAAAAAAATCTTGCTATTGCACAATATTTTGCAATTAGATATTTCTTGCTTACTATTCTGGACAAAGAAAGATAACTCTAATTAAAAAAAAATTGCTATTTCACAATATTGTGCAATTAGATATTTCTTGCCATTGCGCAATACTGTGCAATTGAAAAGACTTGCTATTGCACAATACTTAATATAATAATTTTAGATCCTGATTTGGACAAACTTGAAAACTGGGCCCATAATAAAAAAATCTAAGTACATTTTTGGATTCAGCATATCAAAGAACCCCAAGATTTCAATTTTTGTTAAAATCAGACTAAGTTTAATTTTGGACCCTTTGGACTTTAGTGTAGACCAATTTGAAAACAGGACCAAAAATGAAGAATCTACATACACAGTTAGATTTGGTATATCAAAGAACCCCATTTATTCAATTTTTGATGAAGTCAAACAAAGTTTAATTTTGGACCCCGATTTGGACCAACTTGAAAACTGGGCCAATAATCAAGAATCTAAGTACATTTTTAGATTCAGCATATCAAAGAACCTAACTGATTCATTTTTTGTCAAAATCAAACTAAGTTTAATTTTGGACCCTTTGGACCTTAATGTAGACCAATTTGAAAACGGGACCAAAAGTTAAGAATCTACATACACAGTCATGACAGTTAGATTCGGCATATCAAAGAACCCCAATTATTCAATTTTGATGAAATCAAACAAAGTTTAATTTTGGACCCTTTGGGCCCCTTATTCTGTTAGGACCAAAACTCCCAAAATCAATACCAACCTTCCTTTTATGGTCATAAACCTTGTGTTTAAATTTCATAGATTTCTATTTACTTATACTAACGTTATGGTGCGAAAACCAAGAAAAATGCTTATTTGGGTCCCTTTTTGGCCCCTAATTCCTAAACTGTTGGGACCTCAACTCCCAAAATCAATACCAACCTTTCTTTTGTAGTCATTAACATTGTGTTTAAATTTCATTGATTTCTATGTACTTAAACTAAAGTTATTGTGCGAAAACCAAGAATAATGCTTATTTGGGCCCTTTTTTGGCCCCTAATTCCTAAACTGTTGAAACCAAAACTCCCAAAATCAATCCCAACCGTTCTTTTGTGGTCATAAACCTTGTGTCAAAATTTTATAGATTTCTATTAACTTAAACTAAAGTTATAGTGCGAAAACCAAGAAAATGCTTATTTGGGCCCTTTTTGGCCCCTAATTCCTAAAATGTTGGGACCAAAACTCCCAAAATCAATACCAACCTTCCTTTTGTGGTCATAAACCTTGTGTTAAAATTTCATAGATTTCCATTCACTTTTACTAAAGTTAGAGTGCGAAAACTAAAAGTATTCGGACGACGACGACGACGACGACGACGACGACGCAGACGACGACGCCAACGTGATGGCAATATACGACGAAAAAATTTTCAAATTTTGCGGTCGTATTAAAAGAATTAACCTTTGATTGTTTATTAAAAAAAAGCGGGACAACTCTTCGATATGTTTCTGATTCAGCATGAATCATAGTGTGTCAATTAAAATGTTGATAGCTAGTGTTAAATATAATTAAAAGAAGTTAAATGTCTGATAACCTATTTAGATTCTTTACGATACACATTTGCTTGATTAAATCGTTTGATCTTTACATATGTCTCTTTTGTCTTCAATATGTTATTTTTTTATAGATGAGTGTTTCTGATCATTATCATACGAATTTTTTATTGAAAAATTTAATGTTAGTGACCATTGATATACATATTGACACATAGATATATTATGAAAATGAGGAGTAATAAGGAGGACGTTTTCAGGTCTATTTTAATGAAGGGAAACAGCGTAATATAGTTATCTAAGGTACAAAGAATTATAATTTAGTACGCCAGACGCGCCATTCGTCTACATAAAACTCATCAGTGACATTCATATCAAAATATTTATAAAGCCAAACAAGTACAAAGTTGAAGAGCATTGAGAATCCAAAATTTCAAAAAGTTGTGCCAACATCGCTTAGGTAATCTATGCCTGGGATAAGAAAATCCTTAGTGTTTCGAAAAAATCTAATTTTTGTAAACAGGACATTTATAAGAATGACACACTATTGAAAGTTGTTTATATACAAGATATACAATAGACTATAGAATAAATCCTAAAAGGTAAGTCTAGCAGAACACATGCACAGAAATAGATATAAAACGAAACGTAGTTGACACGGATTGTGACGAATACCCTGAACCGAAAGGAATCACAAAAGCATCTGGTAAGAATGTCAACAAAAGTCTGTTAAATTTTGCCAAGTCGCCTTATAGGCCTAGATCGGATGTAAACATATACAACCTTCTTTTATTTGTTAAAGCTGACCAAGACTCTACAAGAACTAATTATAACTAATTATAATAAAAAACAATGCATGACAAATTAGGAGAAAGCTTTTGCTAAAGAAATTAAAGACAACATTGGAAAGCTGCAGAAATAACCCAGAACTTAATCACATTCTGAAAAATTATTGTCAATGTCTTTTACGCTTCATTGTATTATAAATTGATATCATAAAAGTTAACCGGATCAGTACTAGTATATACAACAACGGGAATGCAAATGTGTACGCTGAACAACGACCAAAAACGCATATCGTAACAAATAGGAATAAAACACAGCGTGATAACGTTTGGAAAAACCTATTAAAGTTGAATACAATTACAGTGTATAAAAATAACTACATCGAACCAGACGGATCGGGAATGCTTCAATGGTGAAATTTTAAATGATAATCGTGATGATATTTTATGGATACAATTGACCGCAAAATACATTGTAGAACACTATACTGTGTTGTGTGCAATTTGCAGCACGAACGATATAGATTTCAATGACAGTCTATTATCTCAAATGTACTAATATAGCAACGGAAACCCTAGATATATTTGCGGTGATTTTAACGAAAGAGTAGGCTCACTCCTGTATTTCGACGACATAATAGGTTTTATACCAAAAAGGGAGATTGTTGATGAAAAAAAAATTGGGAACACATAATTAATTTTCGAAAGGTACTAAATGCAGCATGCTTAACGGAAGGGGGGAAATGGTCAAACACAATTTCACATCAGTTTTAAGAAAGTCCGTCGTTGACTACAGGATTGTGCCTTACAACGAGCTACTTATTACATGCATGTAAATATATAGATTCAACAACTGCAACAAGTGTGTTACGATATGTCTCAACTCGAAGCAGTTAAATTTTAATATTTAAAGCGCGAGGCTTTGTCGAGCATTTTAAATAGTTAAAATTTAACATCTCTCCAAGCGGTGATCCTTTAGATATTTCACATATTTGCCATAACAAATATGTCTGTGTTCTATGAAAACCTCATTCCACATCTGTTCAAGTTCATTGATCCGAAAGAGTCGAAAACTAGTTTTCTCTGACCTTAAGTTGTAAAATGTTGCCAAAATTGAAGTGAATTAGTTTTTTATTTGTCAAAACTAAGTTCGTAAAATGTGAAAATAATTCTATTTTGAATTACCTCCCTTACAAAAGTGTTTTTTTTTAAATAAGCTTTTTGACAAAATGTACTCTCAAAAGTGAATATTTTTTTCTTTGCCTGTGTTTTTATATATATTATTTATAAAAACCTTGCACTATTTAGCTACTGAAAATATATATAGGACTTGAAATTTTTAAATAAGTATAATCCTAGCTTGTATTTTCTTCAGATGTCACATTTAAAGAACTGACATATACTACACATGCCTATTTCTTCATAGTTGTTTATAAGTGGCTTTTTTAAGCAAGTTTATTTATTTTTGAAAGCTTAATAACAAAAGAGTTTTCTTACCCTGTTTTTGTTTCATTTTCAGCACATTTTTCAACTTCTGTTTTTGTCGGATGCTTCGGCCTTAGAAAGCGAGCTGACTTTTTGGAGGCAGGAATTACTTGAACATTCTTTTTATGAACAGATTTAGTCACTAAGTCATACAGGTCTTTTGGTAGTCTCACAAATTTGCCTTTTTCAGCAGGTAAAGTCTTATTTCTGTATTTTTCCCCTTATTACAAGGCTTGTTTCCTTTCTGAAATGTGTATTTCCTTAGACGCCATGGTATAAAACCCATTGTTATTGTAAGAACTGTTTGAAATGCACTTTATTCCAATATTTTAATATTTAAACATCAACATAGGACCTTACAACTAAACAATCATGAATGACTAAGTTTTTTGTTTATATCTGATGGTACTGAAGGTGACCCCAGATGTAAGATTTTTTATATAAATCATATAAAAATCATCATGATGGCTTATCACATTATTTTGTAGTTTGACAAGTTCATATGATTTGACCTCTATTCATTTATTTATTTTTCATCAGTGCTGTCAGGCTTGTGTGCTATAACATAAACAGAAAAGAAAGATAAGGTGTAGGTTTTTGTTATAGGGATAGTTTTTTAAGCTTGTATGACAACTTTTTATGCATCTTATGGTATAGCACATAAAGAAGACAAACATTCTACAATATAAACAAATTGTAGTAAAACTAACCTTGATTCAAACAGCTATTACACAAAGGCACAAGAAAAACACAAATATATAATGAGTTTATTAAGTAGACAAAAAACATAATAATGTGAATACAAAAAAAAATTTCTAGTGAAAAGGAAAAAATCACATCTTGCCGCAAACAGGTTATAGTTACTAGAAGTACTATAAAAAACAATAATGAATAAACTACCATTGTAACTTATTATTTTTTACTACTTACATAAATAACAACAAGAATATCAGAATATTTTGATACTAAAAGGGGTTTGAAAGTACAGTATAGGTTGCACTTTGTAAACCATGTGTGATTTGCAAGTCACGCCTCTTTTGGGGAAAAAATGTCTATTTATTTAACTTATTTTTCAGGAGGACTGGACGACATTTGGGTGTTGAGTCAAATTTAATGGAAAAATTCAGTGCGAACCTGCAATGTTTATAAATCATGTATATGGAGGGCAGTAAAACTTGAAAATATGCCGCACAGCTATATGTTTTTATTAGTGTAAAAAAAGTAGTGCATATCTCCTTTCCAGGGAAATATAACACTCTCCTCAAAACTTCCTGAATGAAGAGTGACTGCATATGCAATTTAGGCAGTTCCTATGGAAAATTGCATTGCTGGTTTTACCACGGGGGGGGGGGGGGGGGGTTAACTTCCTTTTATTGGGTATACGGGGATGTACCAAAAATATGGGTCATTATTTTGCGAGATTTTATATGAAAATGACCCTCCTTTTTAATGACATCCTATATTAAAATGCATTTACGTTTGATAACTGTATTTTGATTTGTGGTATGATCTACATATCATATATACACATGCTATTGAGAATCTTACATTATTAATGGTCAATTATTATATTAAATTAAATCAATTCATTTGAAAGTTCACCTTTCAAACAAAGTGCTTTCAAATAAGTTCCCAAATGAGCCCCGGTGAGTTAGTGATTATATAAGCATGGGTCATATTTTAAATATTGTATATAAGTATAGGTCATTCTTTCTTAAATATTTATATAACTATAGGTACTGAATTTCAGTTAATGTTATATTAAAATGGGTACGTTTTTTGAGGCAAAAATGGCACAACCCTACCAAAAAAGCCTTTTGGGATTCGAGCGTCACTGATGACAACTGTTCAATTGTGAAAGATCAATCCCCGTAGTGTGTATATAAACTACAAAACCTATGTTATAACATCTGTTCAAGATGTAAATGTTAAGTTTTCTTTCATATTAGTACTAAACTAAAATTTTGATTTCGAAAATCATGTTCATGATTCAGAAAAAACTATTATTGTTACCATCAAGTGCATCATTAGCCTATTTGGCTGACTGATTAGTTTGTATTTTATTACATAATAAATATTGTTTCTTCTATATAGCAACAAAATTAAAAAAAAAAACAACATATACTGTCTATTACGCATTATCACGGGCTGCAAGTTTATATATTGTGTTTAGCCATTATTTCGAAAAATTAGATTGGGCAATTTAATTTACATAGATATACTGTAAACTTATTTTATTAAAGGAATCGTTATATATATATATATATATATATATATAGCTACAAGGGTAAAGACATAGATACAAAATATACAAAAGATTCAATAACTAGGACTAGGAAATAAGATCAGTGCTCTTATATAGATCCGTCTCCCTAAATTCGAAAATAAAATAACAAGCTGTGAATACATTCTGAATATCAAACAAATATTAAGTATTTAACAAAGTACAGTCAATGATTACAATAACAAAAGGAAAATTCATTAGAAAAAATACATAGCAAAAGAAGGGGGTGAAAAGTGATTTTAGAAAAATGAGAGTGTGATTAAAGAATGACATAAGTAGTAGTATGATGTGTATTTATTAGGTCTTTCCACTTTTCTGTGGAAAGACCTATTGTTTTTCTTCTGATTATTTTTTTTTTCTTCCGCCTAATTTTGTTCTTGCGATAAACATTTGTTTCGCAATATGTCGCTTAGATATTTGGTATATGATATCGAACAGTTTATGCACTTTTGAAATTTACCCTGCGTAAACGAATACTTTTCTTTGTAGGAGTTATCTCCCCAAACACTGTTTTCCTTGTTAGCGCATCTCCTTCGCAACCGTAAAAGATTATGACAAATTTATTTTACAAAATTGCTCGTTATATCCTTCGCATGATTTGTCCTATTTTGACCGAAGCGATATGACCGCTCCATATGAGAGTTATTTCCCCTTATGCATCTGATATAATTGATATGAATTTCTATCTTATAAATCATAAGTGATAGAGACCTAGGATCTTTTGATTTGAGGTCCTTGGTCCCAAAAAATGAAAATTAGGTCAAGGTCAAAGGTCAAGGTCATATTCTAATATTTGAATTTGGCTTATTTTCACTTATATCCAAAGACTGTATAAGATATCAACAAATTATTTTTACTAAATTGTTAGTTGCGACATGTCGTAAGATGTAAATTTTGATTGCAAGCGTACGTTGAATGTAAAAGGGAGTTTTCTCCCCTCTTGTATTTAAAAATACGCGTTTGGTGATATAACTCATTAACTAAATATAATAAAGACCTATGGTCTTTTGATTTGAGGTCCTTGGTTTATGACCTTGAAACTGATCTCAAGTTCATAGCTTAATTTGACGTTCTAGATTTTGACCTTTGCTTTTATTCTATATGTATACATGATAAAGATATACAACTTTTAGAAAAAGATATCAAACCATTTTACCTTGTAAAAAACTACCGGAAGTGACCTTTTGTAAAACGGAAATAGCTATTTTTTTGTACTTTTTAATATAAAAGTATATAGAACCAGATATTTTTGGAATCAGTGTCAAGTAAATATTCAAATATAATCGGAAGTAACATTTTTCAAACCGGAAGTAACAAATTATCTCCCTTATTTAAAAAAAATGTATGGAAACAATATATTTTTGGAATCAGCTTACTAGGAGCTATCATTTGACGATTGAAATGACATTTTGAACTTAGTTTCACAACTTTTCATATCAAAATACATTGTTTTGATGGAAAGACCTTCAATTGTTCTCTGAACAATTGGTTTTTAGTTTTATGTTATTTTGTTTAACGTCCGATACAGTATCAATGTACCAACGCATATTAATGATACAAATGTTTATTGTTAGAGCACATTATATAAACTAGCTCGCTACAATAAATCATCAAAACAAAACTCCAGGGTGAACTATAACTAAAGGTAAGGAACAAAGTGCGATGACCCCCCACCCCTTCTTTCTTAGCTTTATATAAATATAAGAAGATGTTGTAATGAAACAACTTTCCATCTAAGTCTCAGTAGGATAAATGTTGTCTTCATTAATAATCCATATGATCGCTGTTATTGGGATACTTAAAAGAACCAAAATATATAAAACTGTAAAAACAACAAACAGAAAAGAATCACAGAATGATGCTAGCTCCTTGTTGCTATATGGTTTTAATGGCGTGCTTTTCTTTACGCTGTCTATTTCTTCTGTCGGTTGACAATCTTCTGTAGCCTGATGTTGTTCTAGAGAATGTATTTTTCTGGCTTTGCACTTTAATTTTAGCTTTAACTTCCTTATCTTCCTTACCATAGAATGCATCCAGTTTGGAGCAATGTAGCTTTTCGGTTTATTGTACATTCCCATGACAAAAACTGTTATGATAATCAAAAGAAAGGCCATTCCTAATGCTATAGTAAATATTCCCACTGCAAAGAAAAACAAAGAAAGTAAATTTTCAATTTTAAGATAACAATTTTTCTTTATTCTTTTGCCTCACTATCAAAATACGTCAATTGTAGTTTTTGAAGCTAGATAAAATAAAAGATATTTTTTTATTTTAACATACTGCATGTTTGTTGATATTAAAATGCTAAAATATTTACAATGCGATAAAAAGAAATAAACACGCTTTATATTGCGTGAATTTATCCAGGTGAAATCGGAAGTTGATAAGAATTTTTTGCAGCTCATTGTTCATGATTCTGCCGCCTCGTGGATTATTAAAAGTGTGAATGAAATTCATAATAATTAATTGATTGACATTTGCAGCGTCTATGGTCAATAGAACAGAAATCAAAAGTGCGATGATGTACAATTAATCAGTCTTTATCTTTCCTTTGTCTTTTCTCGTATGTTTTATTGAGCCCATCAGGTTCTAAAGTCATTCTTTGTGTATGCAAAATGCGTAAAGAAAATCTTTAGATATATGTTGAAAGATGGATGATGAAAAACTCATTCTCAGTTATATAAAATTTAATAGTACGGGATTATGTAAATAATTTGGTTTAAACATTGTTCATGAAAAATGCCTAAATGTTGGTGACTAATGTCGACGTAAAGACACGGATAGTCGTAAACCCTTTTATGAATCACATCGTCTGAGTAAATAATTGAATCCATTATTCAATCGGTGGCCATCATGATTCAATCTATAACATTACATAATTTGAATATCTTAATTGCAACCATGCACTTCGATTTACTAAGAATAAAACGTAAGTAAATACGTATACATGTAGAAAATATAATTGGTATCTGCAAGTGAGCAAATATATATTAACAAACTTAAATGCACGAATATATAGTTCCGTTTTGCCACTTTTGAAAACATCAAGGCAATGACATATCAATATGATATGGCAATGACTTTATAATCTGATTTATAAAAACTACAAAAATGAGTGTACAAGCATGTCTTTACATCTTTTGACATCAGACTCGGACTTCTCTTGAACTGAATTTTAATGTGCGTATTGTTATTGTTTTACTTTTCTACATTGGCTAGAGGTATAGGGGAGGGTTGAGATCTCATAAACATGTTTAACCCCGCCGCAATTTTGCGCCTGTCCCAAGTCAGGATCCTCTGGCCTTTGTTAGTCTTGTATGATTTTAAATTTTAGTTTCTTGTGTATAATTCGGAGTTTAGTATGACGTCCATTATCACTGTACTATTATGCATATTTTAGGGGCCAGCTGAAGGACACCGACGGGTGCGGGAATTCTCGCTACATTGAAGACCCATTGGTTGCCTTCGGCTGTTGTTTGCTCTATGGTCGGGTGGTTGTCGCTTTGACATATTCACCATTTCCTTTCTCAATTCTATAATATACTGTTACTTTACCTAAAATTGAAGGATATTTCGTTGATGAAGGCATTGTCTCTGCAAAAAACATCAATAACACCACTAAAGAAAGTACCACTGTCAGAATATATCCAATCCTTATTCCGGATTTAAGCGGTAGAAAGAATGTGACAAATGTTAATACTGCTGTAAGAATGGTCGGAAATATAACGATCATTAAGTAATGACCAGGAATCCTTTTCATATATATCTTGCATTTGAGCATTCGCTTTCTGCCTGTGATTGTCTTAACTGAAGACGAATAACTGTAGCTGTTTGTAATCTCCCAATCACCTTGTGATATTGATTTATGATCATCTATTGGTATGTGAAATGAAACTAATCTTATTGCGCTAACAGGAAGATCTAAGATAGCTAAATGTATGTAGCAAATTTGATAGTCAAATGGAAAGAACGCGATGAACATATTACAAAACGTGTCCAACATTACGATTGGGTTCCAAAATATTGTTCCGTTATGAGATATTTGGATTGGTCTTTCATCACCAATATTCTTCTGTAATTCATGCATTCTAAATATAGATAAGAAATTCATTTTATACGATCTATATGTAAAACATAAGAAACACAATATAACTTTACAGTTTAATGTATAAATTATCAGTGTTTAACACTTATAAGCTATATATAAGTCAGTGAGACATCAATTATGTTGAAAAGATATATATGTTTACGGTAACAGAAGATTTTATACGTTGTCATAGCAAGTTTATATTTATTAAAATACATTTTTGTTTTTTTAGCCCATCCCAACTAATGCACTTTTATATTAAAAGATTTCTTTAAACTAAACTTAAAAACTTACGAATTCAACACAACAAATTCGGGGTGCCAAACTTTGTTCACTGGTACAAATATATTTTCTATGTCTCCATAATCACTTTGGCTCCATTGCAAACGGTCGTCACTCCATGCCTGAAATGAACATCAAAATAAACACAGTTAAAAACTAATTGATAAGAAAACAATGTAAGGTCTTTCCACCCGTGATGATATATTTTTATTTGAAATTATTAAAATAAGGTTTAAAATGCCATTTCCAGCGTCAATGATAGCTTAGTGTACACTAATGCCGAAATACATGATTGCTCTACATTTTTTACTAAAAAAAGGAGATTACTACCTGTTTGAAAAATGTCACTTCCGATATCATTTGATAGTTAACTTAACACTAATTCTAAAAATATGTGATTTATTAAACTTTAACAGTTACTTAGTACCAAAAATAGCCACTTCCGGTTTACACAAGGTCACTTCCAGTTGGCTTTTAAATGGTCATATGGCTAGTAACCTGAGCAAAAGCCCAAAAGGATTTATCATGTATACATATGAGGAAAAAGAAAAGGTAAAACATTAGTACGTCCATTTTAAAATTGTCCTATGACCCTAATTTAATCCCAATTTCAAGGTCATACACCAATTAACCTCAAATCAAAAGGTCCTAAGTTTTATTTATATATGTTTAATGTTTTATATCACTATCTGCATATATTCAAATATATATAACACTCCCAAACGTGTCCTCCTCCCCAAAAAAAAAAAAAACAAATCATAAACTGATTATCAGCATTTTGGAATAAATTTTAGGTTTCGGGCATCAAAAAAAAAAGACATGAACAAGAGACATAACGTCAAGTGCCAAATATTTCATGCATTATTTGAACCTCACCGTGTTCCAATAAAAACTGTAGATAGGTTCTGTTTTCATACCTGGAGAATATAATTGGGCTTCAATGTGTACAGTTATTCGGAATTAACACTAGTTGGGATTTTAATCATAAAAATGTAAGAGCGGGTAAAGACCGATTTTTTTTACTTCAGTACGAAACAACTTTAATCTCTGTTATGTTTTAGAGAACGTATTAAATATAAGGAAATAAAAAAAAAATCGTAAGGGTTCCGCGGAAGCCAGTGTCTCGCCTACGTTTGCTGTTAATCGTAGGTTCAACAAAAATCAGGGGAAAAAAATAATAAAACAGACTATTGATACAATCTTTTGATTGTAAGAATCTTCTGTCCAAGTTTGATCAAAATCCAGGATATTTTATGAATCAAATAAATGTTTAACAAACTTTAACTGCAGACTGTATGTAAAATTAACTGGAAGAAAACATAAGTCCAATTATAAGTTAAATACGGATAAACAGGTACAAAATTTTAACTAAATTTCCTTGTAGATACTAGCTTTTGATCATCAACATGCTTCTGTCCAAGTTTGGTACAAATCAAGGATAATTTAAGAAAGTTATTAAAATTTCAAAAACTTTAACAGAGTGAATATAATGTTAATATAATGAACAAAAGTTCATTTATAAGTAAATATGGAAAAAAATAATTTAATTTTTACAAAATTTACTTCTGAATACCATCTTATAAACATAAACAAGCTTATGTCCAAGTTTGATAGAAATTCAGGATAGTTTGAGAATGTTAATAAAATGAAAAACAATTAACCTCAGAGTAAATGTGTAAAATACGGAAAAATAGATTTTTCTTTTTCTTTTTACAAAATTTACTTCTGATACTATATAATGATCAAAAACAAGCTTCTGGTCACGTTTGATACAAATCCAGAATAGTTTAAGAAAGTTATTAAAATTTTAAAAACTTTAACAACAGAGTGAATGTAATGTTTCCCTGCAGAAAAACTATGTCCATTTTATAAGTCAAAAACGGAAAAATGGAATTTCATTTTTACAAAATGTACTTCTGGATACTATCTTATGATCATACACAAGCTTCTGTCCAAGTGTGGTACATAGCAAGGATAGTTTAAGAAAGGAATTAACATTTCAAAAACTTTAAAACTTTAAACTGTGATCTAATATCTACAATTTAACTGAGCATGCACATAACTGCTTACATTCACATCCTGCATAGCCGAATCGACTCCTCATATTTTACCCAGTTTATGATACCGGTTTAAAAAAGTCCTAACTAAAGGCAATTCATTTATATTTTTTAAATAAAATGTAAAATGAGTACTCGTTAATGAAAAAGCAATAACAAAATAACAAAAAATGACACATTTAGGCGTTTATACAAATGACACGTTTTGGCGCCCTTTTACATTAAGACATGCTTTGCAGTTCAGTCACGTCATGTGGACATGTTTATGGGAATCGGACACGTTTGTGAGGAAGGACACGTTTCTGAGTGTTACATATTTAAGAGGGGAGAAATTTCCATTTACTATTGGCGAACACTTTCAACCAAAATCGATGTGTTATGACATGTCGCAACTAACAATTGGATAAAAAAAATATGTTGTCGATATCTTTTATGTTGTTTATTTACCTTGACCTCTGACCTTGACCTTATTTTCTATGTTTTGGACCAATCAACTAATGTAAAAATATCCTAGGTCTCTATCATTTATGGTTTGCAAATTTGAAATGCATATCACTTAGCTTATATCAAATGCATCAGGGGAGAATACCTTTAATATGGAGTTTTCGATCAAAATTGGACCTGCGGATATAACGAGCTATTTGGTAAAATTAATTAGTCGCTTTCTTTCACTGTTACGGAGGAGATGCTCTCACAAGAATTACAAAGTTCGGGGAGAAAACAAAGAAAAGTATTCGGTTAAGCATGTTCAATTTCAAAAGCACATAAATTATGCGAAACCATTTCCCAATCATCTTAGCGACTTCTTGCAAAACAAAATGTTTACACCATAAATAAAGTGGCGAAAGAAGAAAAAAAAATAAATTAACCTCTTATTCAGGGAACAATAGAGGGGCTTCCACCTATTTTTTAATATTTTTATGGATATGAAAAACATGAAAAATCAAGGTTAGGTTTAAAATGTCATTCTTAGCATCAAATGATGACGTATTGTAAGCTGAATCTAAAAATATGTGGTTTCTATATAATTTAAAAAAAAAGCAAGATAAATTGGTACATCCAGCTTAGAAAATGTTTCTTCTGGTATTATTTAAAGGTTAATTTGACACTGATTCCAAAAATATATGGATTTATACACTTTTATGTAAAAGAAGAACAAAAAAGCTACTTCTGGTTTACACAAGGTCACTTTCTTTACTTTTTCAAGGTCAAATGGCTTGCAACCTCAAACAAACAGTCTTATGGCTTTATTATGTTTGATTATGTAAAAGCAATTGTCAAAATCTAGAACGTCAAATTACCTATATCCTTCAGTTTAATTTCAATGTCACAGACCAAGTAACTCAAAATCAAAAGACCTTATTATAGATAGTTTATGAGTTACTTCACCATATGCGTATTTTTAAATATACAAGAAGGGAGACAACTCTAATTCAATGTAAGCTTAACCTATAAACCAAAATGTATGTGTTTCGACATATTGTAACTAACAATTTAGTAAACATTTGTAGACAATTTTTTGTATGTTTTATAAAAAGAAGTGAGAATAAGCCAAAACCAAAATGTAGAATTCGACATTGACCCTTGACCATGACCTTGAGCTAAGTTTCGTTTTTGATTTGGACCAAGGACTGCAAATAAAAAAATCTTAGGTCTCTATCACTTATAGTTTACAAGTTACAAATGCAAATCACGTATATCGAATGCATAAGGGGGAAATCACTCTAATATAGAGTCTTCGAATGGCTTCGATCGAAATTTTACAAAACATCCTGGGGATATCACAAGCAATTTTGCAAAAAACAAATCTGTCGCGTTCGTTTACGATTCCGGAGGAGATTCAATCACAAAGACAACAAAGATAACTCCTACCAAGAAGAGTATTCAGTTAAGCAGGGTCAATTTCAAAGAGGCATAAACTGTTCGATATCATATACCAAACATCTAAGCGACATCTTGCTAAGGAAAAATTATACGCAAGAAATAAAGTGGCGGAAAAGAAAATAATAACCACTTTTCTGTTGAAAGACCTATTGTTTGTGTTCTGAATATACTGCTGGTAGAAATTTCGTCCCCGAGGGTATCACCAGCCCAATAGTCAACATTTCTGTGTTGACATGAATATCAATAATGTGTTCATTTTTATAAATTTCCTGTTTACAAAACTTTGAATTTTACGAAAAACTAAGGATTTTCTTATCCCAGGCATAGATTACCTTAGCCGTATTAGCCGTATTAGCCGTATTTGGCACAACGTTTTCGACTTTTAGATCCTCAATGCTCTTCAACTTTGTACTTGTTTGGCTTTATAAATATTTTGATATGTGAGTCACTGATGAGTCTTATGTAGACGAAACGCGCGTCTGAGGTACTAAATAATAATTCTGGTACCTTTGATAACTATTGATATTATCATTATAAGGTCTTTCCACTTTTCTGTGAAAAGACCTAATGAATTTATTCTGATTATTAGGTCTTTCTACTGTTTTGTGTTTTCAAATTGTATTTTATAGTGTATGCGATTTCAAATTTCACCCTGCTAAGACGAACAATTTTCTCTGTAGCCAAACACTGTTTTTATTGTGATTTCCGTAACCGTAAAAGAAATCGACAATGTTTTTTAAATTGTTCATTATATCCTTCGCATGATTTGTATAATTTTGACCAAAGCGATATGAACATTCCAATTGAGAGTTATTTCTCCTAATGTATGTGATATAAGTGTTATGGTTTTTTATCTTGTAAACCATAAGTGATAGAAACCTAGGAAGTTTTGATGTGAGGTCCTTGGTTAAAAACTAAGAAATAAAGTAAAGGTCAGAGGTCAAGGTCATGTTTCAAATTAGGATTTTGGCTTATTTGCACTATTTTTTGATAGTGATAGTTAAGTTTAAATTTTATATCAAACACATCTATTTAAAATGGATTTGGAAACACGTGGTGCAACTTATAGTTATCCCTTTCCACTTTGCGGGTTCGAGTGCTGCCTTATAGCGGCACTAGCCTGCTCTTTTCTGAAATCTACAAGGGTGTCTGTTTAGTAAGTGGTAGAGACCTAGGATCTTTTGATTTGATGTTCTTCATAAAAAAAAACGAAAATTAGGCCAAGGTCAGAGGTCAAGGTCATATTTTAAATTTTGATTTTGGCTTATTTTCAATTCTTTTCAAAAACCGTGCAAGATATCGACACCATGTTAAAAGGATACGCTAACATCTAATTGGAGTTTTCTCAACTGATATATATAAAAAAAAATAGTCATAAAGAGGGACGAAAGATACCAAAGGGACAGTCAGACTCATAAATCTAAAACAAACTGACAACGCCATGGCAAAGTGATATAACTCATTAACCATAAATAATTAAAAACTATGGTCGTTTGATTTGAAGACTTTGGTTTATGACCTTCAAATTAAACTCAAGGTAACAGGTTAAATTGATGTTCTAGATTTTGACCTTTACTTTTACCTCATATGTATACATAAAAAAGTCAAAACTTTTTTGCATTACGATACAAGACATTTGACATGGAAAAGCCAATCGGAAGTGACCTTGTGTAAACCGGAAGTAGCTTTTTTTTGTACTCTTTGAATATAAAAGTATATTGAAAAATATATTTTTTTGGAATTAGTATCAAGGAAACTATCAATAAAAACCGAAAGTGACATATTTCAAACCGAGAGTAACAATCTGCCTCCCTTATTTAGAAAAAAATGTATAGAAACCATATATTTTTGGATCAGTCATATGTGAAAAAGTAAATACAGTAGTTTTGCATATTTGATAAATAGCCTGCTGTTGAATCCATATTGCGCAACTTTGATGCGCACCCATTATCGCATACTCTTTATCACACCCCTACTTTTTTTTTTAACATAAAGTCAGTTGGTTTTTTTCTTTTTGCTTTAGAAAAATTTTCCTCAAAATATGACCAATAGAACGGTCATTCGGGCGTGACGCAATTTATTGAATGACGTCATTGTTTGGTATGTGAAGTCATGAACGTCAAGTTTTCATATTTTTTGGCACACCAAATTGAACTATAAAAAATACAAAACACACCAAAAAAAAACAATAATAAACAAAATATTTTTAAAACAATAGCACGCTAATTGAAAGGTTACTCAGGTGCTTCGGATAAGTAATTGAGTAGTTCTTTTAAGGCCTTTGAAACAAGACAAAAGTAGAACTCAAGGTAACCCAGTGCTATGGATCAGAACACAGTTCATATAATATAATACTCTTCTGTTGAAATATATGATAAAGCGTATAAAACATGGCAAAATCCGTATCACATGCCGTATCACACTCGACCAATATCATCCCTCGGGCCTAAATGCCCTTGGGCTGATATTGGTGTCTCCAGATGATACGATATTTGATACGGATTTTGCAATGTATTATTCTCTATGTATCTAATGGTTGGAAAGACCTTCAATTGTTCTCTGATTTATTGGTTTTTAATTAAAATTTGTTCTTGCGATAAATAAAGGCAACAGTAGTATACCGCAGTTCAAAACTCATAAATCCATGGACAAAAAACAAAATCGGGATAACAAACTAAAACCGAGGGAAACGCATTAAATATAAGAGGAGAACAACGACATAACACTAAAATGTAACACACATAGACAAAATCCGTGTGTTTCGCAATTTGTCGCTTAGATATTTCTGATATTGTATCTTATAGTGTATGCGCTTTTAAACGTCAACCTACTAAGCCGAAATATTTTCTATATTCATTTCTATCTTGTAAACCATAAGTGATAGAAACCTAGGATGTTTTGATACGAGGTCCTTGGTTTAAAAATAAGAAAATAAGGTAAAGGTCAGAGGTGTCAAGGTCATATTTCAAATTAGGATGTTGACTTATTTGCAAGTCTTATTTCCCCCTTTAAATTAGGCATATAGTGATAAAACTCATCAACCCATGGTCTTTCATTTTTAAGCTCTTGGTTTATGACCTTGAAATTGAGCTGAAGGTCATAGTTAAATTTGACGTTCTAGATTTTGACCTTAGCTTTTACCTCATTTGCATACATAATGAAGCCACTTGACCAAGGAAAAGGAAACCGGATGGAATCTAAAGTAGACCGGAAGTCGCTATGTTTGTACTTATTTAATGTTAAAGTATTTTGAACCATTATTTTTGGAATCAGTATTAAGTAAACTATCGAATAAAACCAGAATTGATATTTTTCAAACCGGAAATAATAATTTATTCCCCTTATTTAGAAAAAAAACATCTACAGAAGCCATATGTTTTTTGAATCAGTGTAAAATAAGCTGTTATTTGATGCTGGATACAATATTTTAATGGTTATTTATCGAAATTAATCTTTATGGTGGAAATACCGTCAAATGTTCTCTGAACAATAGTTTTTTTAATTGTATCAATAATTCTTTATTAGATTCAATAATTTTATTTGAAGAACAGGAACATTTTGAGTCTAATAATTTTGTATCGTTAAAAGTGTGCATCTAATGGTATTTGTCCTGGAGTTAAATCTGTGCTCAACACGTCAGATAACATTTGTAGGTAAATGTTTCATGTACACAACTTTATTTAAAAGAAAATAATGAATTAGAAAAACGCGAGTTGTTCCACCAAATCGTTCACCCTTTTTAAAGGACTTTTAATCATTTAGATTCTGGCAACTTTATTATGGAAAAATATTCCAAACATATATTTTCTTATTTAGGATACAAATATGAAAGACGAAATATATATTAATAAGGATTTCAATGCCGTTTGATTGTATTTGTGTAAACTATGATCCATCAGAGTAGTGTATAAAAGCACGCATAGATTAACGTACGGCCTTCAATGAACAAACTCCGTACCGAATATAAAGTCAATTCAATTTTTCAAGCTTGACCAAACAAGTAAAATAAATTTTGCAAACAGTCTTGTATCTTTACCACAAATAAATTCGAGTTTTTTACATTGAAAACATATGTTTGTCAATTCAAAATAGTTCATAATATAACAATCAGTTTTGTTTAAAAAAACACAACTTTTAAAACATAAATCGAAATACTGACCACCGTGAAATATCCTGTTGTCGATAATGTTTGTGACTTTGTATCCTAAAAAAAAAAGGAAAACAATTAAAGAATCAGTTAAAGAATCAGCAGATATGTGACAAAAAAAAACCCTAAACACTCGAGTCCCGTTGTCTCGAATAAGGTCGAATTATTTTCTCAATTTTGTCTTGTGGTTTCACAATTAATTATGCCTTATTCATATGTATTGCGACTGCTGGTGACTCTGTAGACTCAACCCAAATTTTCGAATAAACAAAACCATTTAAATTGTATTTGTTTATTTCGGACAAGACATAATTAAGCACGAGTGTGTATGTAACGGTGGTTTGATTCCGCCGGAGGATGAAAATTCCTTATGTTTTGTTAATCTACCAACAAACATTCACTTGGTTTTCTAATCCGGGTTCAGTTTAAAATATACACCATACATCATAATATTCTGAAAAGAGTTTTTTTGTGAAAAATGGGGTTGCTATTCTTAGGAGGTACTTAACAGTACAACATAAGAACGAAATAAACATTTAGTTGAAAAAGGCTGATCAGATGGATACAGACAGAAATACTACACAGAGTGGACATGGCCGGGTACTTGTATATCCCAACAACAAACAGACAGATCTGAGAGTACTCACAGTTACTGACAGCTACTTCAAAGCCACTAACAACTAATTGAAAAAATCATGCATCTAAGACTAAATTATCAATCCTGACACATACAACATCAAATGGATTTAGTGTAAAGACGTCATAAACAGTCAGAGCAAAACAAGCTTTTGTACAATGCCAAGATACAGATATCGACAGGTAGATCCATGAATGTGTATATGTATACATGTATATCAATAATATTTAGTTTGCTTTTAATCTACAGATAACAAATCAATATTAATACCAATAAAGACACTATTCAATGGTATAATTACAGTGTGGACTAGGTAACATTTAAGAATAGGTTTATTCAAAGGATCGAAAGTTTACCAGGAGTTTCTTAATTTCCGTGCACGGTAAACAACATTTCCGTAAAAATGAGGATGTGCTATCCCGTTTGAAATAAGATTTCTACAGGTACAACCAAGCTTCAAAACCAAATCTTTAAATCGATGGAAGAATTTAGTAAAGGTTTTAAGTAATATTTGGTAACGATATCCCTGGCTTAATAATTTATCAGTAATTCATCGACTACGTTCGTTTAAATCAAAACCGTCAAAACACACACGTGCAAAGTGAACGAGTTGTGAAACATAAACACCGTAAGATGGTGCCAAAGGATATCTCCATTCAAAAAATGATTTTTTTTTGTCGTCAGTGGAGTGTGGAGTTTCCCGTGTAAAACTGAAATATCTAAATCTAGGAAAGAACAGTTATTACCGTTTAAATTTGATTCATTTAAAGAAAGTTCTTTTGGGTAAATTTCGGCAGTAAAATTTAGAAAATTCTTTATTATTTAACGATAAAATCATCATAAAGATAACGGTAAGTGTTGTTGATTTTATCAATTAAATGCCATTTAGACGGGTCTTTTCTGGGTTTAATCATACACTCATAAAAGAGAAAACAAATATGCTATTAAGAGGGCTCACAAAGTGCCCATAGGAATACCGACAACCTGTCGATAAACTTTATTGCCGAAACGTACATAAATATTATCAAGTGGAAAATTAACAGCTTCCGTCATTTCATCACAACTCCAGTAAGTATATCTAGCATATTTACCTTTCTAATTAGAGTAGAGGCTTTTAATGAGTTCTTGCAAATATATTTGCATTCAGAGGTCTTTTAATATCAATATTAACCTATCATTGAACTTTTACTATTACGAAAAGTCAAAACTGTCAACAGAATCAAAAGGACCTTGAAAGCACATAATTTATCTAAAATATCTAAAGAATTTTTCACACTAAAAAAATAGTTACTTCCACTTTTTTCATATATTTCATTACAATAGTTAATGATAAGCTTTTTGATAGTAGTTAAGAAAATTCTTAAACACACTGAAGATGAATTGTATAACACTTACTATAGAACGAGACGATATTTATTGCGGTTTTTTTTATATTAGGTAACTTATAGGTAAGTGTAATATTTGAAAAAAAAACGTCTAGTTAAAGACTTTAATCCACCAATCTAACATACGGCTATGTTTTTATTTAAATGAAAAAATAATGATTTAACTATGATTTTTTCCCGGTCGTCACAAAATCCTACGGTGCAGTTTTTGTAAAAATGACGGGAACTTTATTTCAGAAATTACTTGAAAATTTTAAAATTACGACATGGTTTTCAAGCAAAGGAAATTAGTCGTATCTCTTCTTTTATGCAGATTTATTAAGTGAATTAGATTCTTAAAATATTGAAAAACAATATTTACAACTGTTAGTCCGCATGCTTATGCATTCCTTCTAAATATTTGACATTTTATACGAACATTTTCCTTATCCTGACCTTTTCGGATCTACAATCTAATTTTTATTAAATGTTTTTGCACTCTATTCGTTTTAGAACACACCAAATTACTCATCAATTATCGTTCGTTTCATTCAAGACCAAAACTTTATCTCAACATTTCTTAAAATCACGAATTTCTGTAATTTTATGATGTTGGGTAAAAATTACTATAGTTTCCGGAATCCCTTATCTACTTCGTTATTGGTTTTTGACTGAATATGTTAGTCGATTTTACATGTACTTAATAGTGCTATTGGAGTATGCATATATGATAAATCATATTTAAACGGTTATATTTCTATATTCAACTTCAGTGTAGCTTAAATAGATATAAAATCGTCCGAAATTAAGAAAAATCAAACTAAAACATAGTTTTTGAGTTCCGTCGAATTCACCCATTTCTAAATAAGGAATCGTATCGGTAAATTGTAGAAAATCTTCCGAGTCGTGTTGAATTTTCACAGTTCAGTTAAAATGAAGCCCTTCCTGTGCTAAAAAGCAAAAGCTATATATTGATTGACACAGATGCATAGTTAGGTATTTATCACATAGAAATTATGTAGTTCAATACTTAAATGAAGATACAGTTGTACTGCCGCAGTAAGAAATCGAAAATATGAAGTTAACAGAAGACTGGTCGATGAATATGAAAAAAAAAATGAAAACATCCCATTTGAAAGTGCAAAATATCATAAAATTTGCTATACATATTTCAAAAGTAATTACAACTTATCGTGTTCTGTTTTATTTGTACAAATACTTTGTCCTACAAGTACCAATTCTATCGAGTAGTCTCCTAAATTCTAATATATCAACGAGGACAGTAAATCTACAACTTATTGTGAATTGTCTGTTTGCATATTTTGCTAATATGTAAAGCAGGTAAGCAAGTTGCACAACTTCATAAGGTATCCTCTGAGGAGCAAACTCAAGCTGTATTGAGTGTTGCTTCCCAGTAAACACACGACGTACTCCCGACATAGGTTAATGGTCGTCTGAACGTCATTTCGTCAGTTTACGTCGTACGAACGTTGTGGGAACGTAAAAATCTAACGTTGGATGCAGACGTACAGACGACATTATAAAATTACGTCGAATTCCCGTAAATCTAGTACCATGTCAGGACGTAACATTTTATTACGTTGTGACTACGTGCTTATAACTGTCATAATCCGACGTAACATTGTGTTATGTAGTATCGACATTATAAATACGTAGTGAACGCATATTTACGATTTAAAAAAAAAACTCCCCCTTTTTTTTCCCGCTGACATAAGATATCCAAGAAAATATTACAAATCCAATTTTAATGTTCTAATATATGTATTTTATATGAATATTTATTGTTTAATATATCATTAAACTTTTGTCATCATTTATCTCTTTGATTTCATGATTAGTGAAACGTTAAGCAGTCTTAGGGTTTTACCGCTACATTCTATGAAAAGTCTGAGCATGCGCACTTTCTCCGCTCGATTTTTAAAAACTGAAAAAATTTGCAGTGGAAATAAAAACAGCTTCCCAAGTCTTGAAGATGTCATAATCATTTAGACTAGGATCCATCCAGGAAATTTTCTCGTTTTAAGGGTAAAACAAAGTTTAGCTTCGCATTTTCTGATATTGATAACATGGATAATAAAATGGAGAATGGAAATGGGGAATGTGCGAAAGAGACAACAACCCGACCATAGAAAAAAACAACAGCAGAAGGTCCCCAACAGGTCTTCAATGTAGCGAGAAATTCCCGCACCCGGAGGCGTCCTTCAGCTGGCCCCTAAACAAATATATACTAGTTCAGTGATAATGAACGCCATACTAATTACCAAATTGTACACATTAAAATAATACAAGACTAACAAAGGCCAGAGGCTCCTGACTTGGGACAGACTTTTATGCTTCAATCATTGTTAAAAGATAACAGAGCAAAAGACACTTGTAGCCTTAATATATAGGGATAGTAGCTCTTGTCACAGATAGAAAACAAGTGCCTGTGCATCCCTCCCCTTTTTTCTACTTTCTACAGTTATTACTTTATTGCATATATCTTAAGAAACAACGCAAGTTTATCAAGCAAATTTCTAAAATGCATTCAAATAACACACATTTTTGCTAAAATATCTTGTATCAGTGCAATATGTTGTCTCTGTAGTGATAATGGACATGTTTAATTTTTAACAAAAGATTAAGCTTTACCATTTGTGATGATCTGGAAAGTGGAGGATCACAGTATAAATATGTAAAAACTATGGAGTTATTGAATGTATTCAAAGTATTGAATTTTCAAAGAAATTGTTTTGTGAAAAAAAATAGTTTTTTTTACAATAAGGAGTTGCATCACAAAACGATGTATTTGGGGAATGATTATTTACGGAAAAATGAATCACACTTCGTATTTTGAAAATTTAACCCTATAAATATGTTAAAAATGTCTCAGCTTCGAAACAAGCCATCCAAGTTTGCGATATAGAGTGAACCGGAGTAGAAAACATTACTATTACCGACTACATACATACAGAAACAATTGCACATATTTCCCAGCTGATTAGAGGGCAGAAAACCAAAATTTGGAATGAAATGTACAATGTATACAACCAACACAAGACTTAAATTTGAAATAAAAATTCAGAAACATACTATTAGTTTTTTTATTGGTTCATGTAGCTACTTGTAAATTGTAAGAAAAAAGAAGTCTTAACTTTTGGATACATGTAGGTCTATCTCTAGTTGGTCAATGGAAAAAAAGCAATAGTCAGTTCAATTGAAATTCAGGTATTTTCTTCATTTGGGATATTTTAGAAGTGTGTATGAATTGTCTAGAATATAGACATTTATAAATTAGACAGTCAGATTTTGAGCGGAGTGTCCAAACTTTTTTCCTAGCTTGTAATTGTGTAGTGAATCCAGCTGAAGGAATTTTCAGTAAATATTAAGGTAAATGTGGTAGATTGTTGTATTTCTGAATAATTCATTAAAAATGGATTTTTTTGTCGTCAAAGGGAAGTCTATATTCTAGGCCACTGATACACTAAACATTTAGAAGTTGAAGCATGTATCAAGATGTCATTTTGAAGGCTATACAGTTTCATGTACATTTGTACCTATATTGTTTTATTGGCCATCATACAAAATCTTCTTTTTGAATTTACAAATGTATTATGTGTTAAAAGTAAGAAAAGTTGCATTTGTTAAATGGAAATGTGTAAATCTTGTCCTTCAGTATTGCAAAAATTAAAAACTTAAAGATGTTATAAACCTTAATCAACTATTTTTGAGAAAACCAGATATTTATACATTTTGTACAATTCAAACTGAAACCTGTCGAAAGTAAAATCACAAAAATACTGAACTCAGAGGAAAATCAATTCGGAAAGTCCATAATCACATTGCAAAATCAAATAACAAAACGCATCAAAAACGAATGGACAAGAACTGTCATATTCCTGACTTGGTACAGCATTTTCAAATGTTGAAAATGGTGGATTAAACCTGGTTTTATAGCGCTAACCCTTTCACTTTGATGACAGTCTCATCAAATTCCGCTATATTTACATTGATGCGTTAACTAAACAGACACAATAAATAAAATAGTCAAAATATGGGTACATCAGTCATCATCGTATAACAATTTTATAAGGAACAATTTAACAAAACACTAACACATCTATCTACAAACACATTCATTGATTTGTGTGTCTGATGTCAGAAAATGTTATACGTAACATAGATTTGTCGTTCAATATGCATACAAACAATTTTAAAATGATAGCATATAGGGCCAAAAAAATCAAAAGTATGTAAGAATACATATTAAAAAAGATTAAAAAAACAACCTTTTTTGACAATTTTATTCACAGCTGGTACTATTGAAATAGAGTACATATCGACATTGTGTCCATCTTTCCCACATAGAAAAATTTACAACTAAAAACGGGTCAAAAGAAAAAATAAAGACCCTGTTTTACCTACTTTTTCAATAGAATTGCATTGATCCAATCTATTTGTGGATTCTTATAAATTCTATATATAAGTTTTGGACTATTTTCAATCTCGGTCTATTTCTGAAATTTATTCTTACATACTTTTGATTTTTTTGGACATTTATGCTAACATTGCCGATGTAAATTTTAAAGTTGTTTGTATGCATATTGAACGACAAATCTGAGTGATCATATTTTCCTTGTGATGTTTTATATCAAATTTGTCTTTTATTTGATATAAATATACAAGTAATACTTTACTCATTTTAGTAACATGAGTTATGTTAGTTGGTACTCTTATCATATCTGATTTATTGATGTAAATAAAATTGCGGTATGATACAGACTAACATATTGCACTACAATAGTAAAATAAAATTATGCCATATGGTTGTCTGATCTTGAAGCGGTTGGCAGGCTTTTAAACCAACAGTCGATCATGCGTTTCCTCAATTTTAATGTACAGTTCATCATGGAACTTTTCTGTGAAATTAAAAATACGTCATATGTTATATATCCCCCTTGCTTCAAATATTTTGTTTCGGATTATTATATCAAATTTGCAGATATATGTTTGTAAATACATGCAATCAGTTGATATGGAGGTATTGTAAGATTTAAATAATGCAAGGGCGACTAAAATACATTTGTGAGTTTAATGGTTGATTTTCAAAGACTCCGAGAGAAAACGTTACGTAACATGCGTTACCGCTAAAATCGACCAACATAAATTAATAATATGATAGTAATATATTTTCCCAACAGTAATACAGTATTCCTATAGTATTGTTTCATTTTTGCATTTGTTTTTTCGATTTTTCTAATGGAAGTATCCGTGAATTGAAATTACACCCATGACCTTTGACCTCGATTTAAAGAAAAAATGTACCATAATTTGTTTTGACGACCGGGATATTTAGAAAGTACACATTCTTAGCTTTCCAGTGGTATATAATTTAGCCATATGTTAGGTAGGTGCATTAGAAATGCAAATTTTGCTCTCATATGACTCGCCTATAATATATGGTAGGGACGTGCAAACGTTCAGAAGAAGACTTAATATATAGTTTTGATATTTGATTTATGTAAAATATGGACAAAGTTAACTAATGTTTTTCAGCCGAGGAATGCTCACACTAGTGTTTTGAATCCAGAATGCTTACACTACTGTTTTTGTACCAGAAACGATAGCACTAGTGATTTTGAACCAGGATTGATACTAATAATGTTTTAGATCCGTACATTGATCATATTGATAAAGTGTTGTAGCACTCATTTTGAACACATGACAACACAATTATGCTTTAATAACAAATTGGATTAAAATATTGTTTTTATGCAAATCCACTAAAGCATACGCCAAAAGTAATATTCATATATTATATTGGATTGCAGAAGTTATTCTGTGCATGTGCCTTTCGGTCGACTTGGAGATAAAATCTTCAAAGGATGCTTCTATAATAAAAACTTCCGATATGAACAAATATGTGCTTTGGTCTATATCAAGTTCAATGTCCTGGTCAATTTCGAAAGTATTTTGAGTTGTATTTATTGTTTATAATTATGTTTATTTAGTTTATATTTTACGTTGTACAACTTTTAATACCATATCATAAAACACTAGAATAATTCAAGTTAATAAAACAGGATTCTTGTCTGATATAAACAAAACAATTATATGAACATCTACATTGATTATCTTGTTTACGAGAATGACAAATTTTGCCATCTTTAACAGTTAAAGTAACACAACTCTTTGTTCAGAACCCTTTTAGCTCAGCTGGTCCACTGGACCAAGTGAGATGGCGTCGGTCACCCATCGTCTGTCAAGTTTTACAAAAATATTCTATGAAACTACTGGGCCAAAGGAGTAGGTTCAGTAAGACCTCTTTTTGGCCCCAAAATATAGCAGTTTTACAAAATTGTGATAATGTAATCGTGAAGCTATTTATTAGAAAGTAGAATGATTCTGCTACATAAATATGGGCTGTTTTTGACAATACAGTGCACGTATATCGGGTACTAGCATAATAAAGTCATGCTAAATTACTGAAATCTTCACAATTTTAGCATTTCAGTTAAATTTTAGACGGTTTCTGTCTAAAATGAAGGTGGCCGCATTTGTGTTCATTCATAATATTGTCATGTAAGTTGTATTTGATGATAATACATAACATATATAAAGGTTGAGGATGAACACGGATGCGGCAACTTTCATTTTTGACAAAAACCATCTGAAAAGTGACGATTTTTGGCAAATTTGATAGATTTTTTATATTTAAGCTTAAATCGGAGTGTTTTTAATGACTTAATCAGTTAAAATCATTAACAAAACCTAATTGAATCAATTGAAATAGACACATAAGTGTTTGAAAAGTGTCTAAAATACTTCGTCAGATGAACTTGAAAACTGAGGCCAAAATGGACCCTTACCGGACCTACTCCTTTCAATAAACTTGGCTTCAATCATCATTAGGGTATCTAGTTTAAAAACAAGTGTCCGATGACCCGGTGAAACAACCAATATGGCCGCTATTTCTAAAACCAAAGCATTTAGAGCAAATCTGAAATGCGTATATTTTATCAGGTCAAGATCTATCTTCCCTGAAATTTTCTGACAAATCGGACAACCCGATGTTTGGTTGCTCCCCTCTATTGGTAATTTTAAGGAAATTTTGCAGTTTTTGGTTGTTATCTTGAGTATTATTATAAATAGAAATAAACTGTAAACACCAATGTCCAACAAATTAAGATGTACAAATAAGTCATCTTGCCTAAAATGGTCAATTGACCTTGAAGGAGTTATTGTTCTTTATAGTAAAATAAATTTTCTCCTCTGAAACTACTGAGACAAATTAAATTAAATTTGGTCACAATCATTATAAGGGTATTTTGTTGTTTTAAAATGTCTCCGATAAACCCGCCTGGCCACCAACATGGCCGACATGGCTAAAAATAGAACATAGGGGTGAAATCATACCTGCCAACTTTTCAAAATGGCCATGGGGGTTTTACGTGCAAGATGGCTCTTATAATCCTACACAACCGTCAAGGGGGCTTCAAATACATCTTAATGTTATTTTTTGGCTTTTTTATACTTTAACCAGCCTGTAGTCATTGTACATTAATTGTTTTGTTTAAAATTATGGCCTCAATTACTCTTCCAAAATTTCAATTTAGGAACCGCAAATAGTGACAGTTGGCAAGTATGTTAAATGCAGTTTTTGGCTTATATTTCTGAAACTAAACCTAATTTGACAAAAATCAAAAAATGTGCACCAGATTAAGATAGATTTGTCCTGAAATTTTTAGACCAATCGGACAAGCCGTTGTTGGGCTGCTTCCCCTGAATTAATATTTTTTGCAGTTTATCACATGTTTATGGTTATCATCTTGAATATCATTATAGATAGAGATAAATTATACACAGCAATAATGTTCAGCAAAGAAAAAAAGATCTACAAATAAATCGACATGACCAAAATGGTCAATTGAGATAAATTTAACCAAACTTGGTCACAATCAGCATTTGGGTACCTAGTTTAACAAATCTGTCCGATGACCCTGCCTTCCAACCAACATTGCAGACATGGCTAAAAAAAAGAAAATTAAGGGGAATATGCAGTTTTTGACTTATACATTGTATCTCTAAAACTATAGCAAATGTATTCAAAATGTTCGCATTGTTTCTTACATCAATTGTAGGCAAGCCTCTATTAAGCAAGTCATGCAAGGAAATATAAGGTCTGAAATATTAATCGGGAGATATATGTTTCATACACAAGCTTCTGAAATTTTGCAACATAAAAAACGGAACCTTCACAAATGCTCAGTAAATATCTCTATTGAAACCAGTGTTGTCAAATCGTACAATTTTGCCTAACCGGTTACTCGGATAATCGTTCGACTGATTAACCGGTTAACCGATAGTGTAAGTTGATGTTTGAAGGACTTATTTACATAGATATACGAAGATGTGGTATCAGTGTCAATGTGGCAACCTTCCATCCAAGTCATACATTTACGTTTTTTTTATACGATGAATTGAAGATTGTCCTTTAGTATACTAAGGCTTGTTTGTGAAGATTCCTGGCGATTTGATTTTAATTTCGTAGAACTTAATACGTCTGAAACCGATGATTCTTTCATTTTCTCTAGTTGTCTCCGAAAATAATGTGAGTGTTTTAATTTAAAATGATTTTTACTCGTACTATCAAGTTAACATTGATCACAATCCCATTGATTTGCATTTCTTAACTTTTGAGTTAGCATTTCATTTAAAGTATGACAAAGCCTTGAACGACGGAGATGCACATTCAGATGTAGGTCTACACAATATAAGAACAAAAATGAAATAATGAAATAAATAGTAAGATTTAATCGTATTACTGATTTAAACTTACTGTTAAAAAACATTTAAAAATGTATACTAATTATGTTTCCTTAAGCTCTTGCCCCGAGCTGAGAGACAAGTTCCAATTTATTTTATATTTTAGTTAACAATATCAATCAAAATACTGGATAATTGATCTGTCAAATTGATTACCACGACGACATTTTTTAAAGAAAACCTAACTATTTAAAGATTACAAATGTATATCAAATCTATCATATATATAAAAAGTCCAGTTTACCGGTTAGCGTTTTTGGTATTCGGTATTCCGGCGTTCAAACGGGAAACCGATTAAACGGTTAACAGTTGAGAACACTAATTGTCATGATAAGAAAAATATAAAGATTAATAATCATCTCCTGAAATGCCCTATTTGCAATATATTTGTAAGTGCATTCCCAATCGCAAATACGAAAATTAGCAACAAACATGTTTCAGATATCTCATCAATCATTCATTATATCATTACAGATGCAAGGAATAATGATAGGAATTTTAGAAATTCGGGAAATGCGACCAGACTTTTTTTTATAGTAGCACTTTTGCCGGTTACAACAAATGTTATTTCTTTACATTTCTAATTAAATGTTAAAAATACTATTCAAGAATAAATAAACATAATCAAATGCAAGTTGTTACACGTTGTAAATGTCACATTTAAATACTGCAAAACACATCTTTCAAAATTATGCTTATCAAAGGGAACAAACCAAAAATAACCCGAGGAAAGGTTAATCTGTTATGCACAAGCCTATTAAAAATCTTATCACAATTAAACACGATGTTAACATCTAAAATCAGTATAATATTTAAACGTTGGTCTGAGTTGGTCTTAATCTGACCTTATGAAATCTTAATCCATACTTTGTTTTGAGTATTCTTCAAAATGAACCGGCTTAATTGATCGCAGTCCCTTTCTAAAAGAACGTGTTTGAAAATAAAACAAAATGTCTAAAATATTTTCTTCTTTTGGGAAATACTGTCCGAAAATATTTGATCAGGCTTAACTGATCGTATCAGACTGGAATTGTACTAGTCCTGGATACTGTAGAGGAAATTATCATGTTGCATCCCTTTACTTCAATTCCAATATATAGCAATTACTCTTTTTTATAGGCCATCATGCTTCGTATCTATCAGTAATCGTATTTTTGTAATTCATATTTACCGATAAGTGTATGTTTTTAACTGACCATGTTTGTTTGACATATACAAACATGTCTTTTTCTGTAACTTTGTATATAAACAACAGCAAAAACTGGATACACTTACCAATGAATTGACGTAATGCAAGGTATAGGTTGCGTATACATATACTGGGTACGCTGGTAAGACATTTTCATCGTATCTTGATTTATTGAATAACATTGTGTGAAGGTTTTGTGCGTCCCTCGAACTGTACGATGTTGAAAGAATGACTAAATCTAAAAGAAAATAATTTAACATTACAGGAAACTGCAGAAAATATCTACATACATGTTTAATTGTTGAGACACATTTTATGTTTATGTATATTTGTCCTTTCCAATCTCTATGAAAAAAACAAATTAGATGTACGTTGAATAAATAGTAATCTGCTTATACAATTATATATTATAAGTGCCAAACCCTGTTTTACAAAAGAAGCGTGCTTAACTCTATCAAATAATGGAGACGCGTCAAAATAAAATATCCAGACATAATACTAGTAAATTGAACAGTACTCTTGTTTTTTTCCTATTTTTATCGATCGTAAATTGTATAAATATATTCAAAATCGAATAATATGTGGCCATTTTTTTAAGCTCAAAAAGTCGTTCGTTAACCTTGTTGTGTCCTGTTATATGAGTCTCCCTTTAAATTTAATATTGATCGCACAAATATATCTAGTTTCGTTTCCCAAACTTTATGAACTCATTTTACGGACTCTTTATTTCTTTTAACAAACGTTAATCGCACAAATGTATTTGTATATCAGTTTTTTGTTAATACAAGCACGGCAGCATTTACATCTTCATATTCAATAATCCATGTTTATAAAACCTAATATAACTCACGACTGATAATGAAATAAAAATTGTAGAAACTTTCTTACTAATCTTGTGTGCGATTTATTACTGTTTTCTTTAAACTTAAGTTTAAGTTCAATAAGGAATTGATTTGCGCTTGCTATTGTGATACGTGTATCAAGCCAATTCAAGTTTCTGTTTTCAAATGTTCATTGTCAATATACTTTTTAACAAAATCGTATATTGATATTTATAATATCTCATTTAAAATCTGCACCAGTAGTTGACAATCTCAGCTATGTTGCCTTTTCGTAGACCTTGATTTTCTGATAACTGCTTCTGTGGAGACTATCAAGTTTTTGTCATAAAATGCAAAATTACGTTTAAATTGAAATTTTTTAAGGTCATTATTATAAGTAGCTTTTTGAATTATCTATATGTCATAGGACAATAAATCCTATCAGTAATCGTCTATTAATAGACAGTATGTAGATCTTTTTTATTCTGATCTAGCGCATGGTTTACACACAATAAATATATCTTTAAACAAGTGTTTAAAAGTAATCTAGTCTTAGCCGTGGCAACACAGTATCATCGTACTCATGTTTTATCATGTTACGATTAGAACAATTGAGAGTAGCTTTGGTTTAAATTGGTTTAATATTAGTAGGGGGAAAAATGTTTGTAAAAATTAACATCCAACTGAAGTCATGTAATAATAATGTTCACACTTATTCTTTATGACTCTTGAGCTAATGGAGTACACCCAACCTAAAGTAGCATCCTCAACACTTACCTGTACAAACTAGCAAAAGTAATAGTCCTATTGTGCAGAATTTGTTAGACATGTTAGCCATCATTTTCCTTATACGTATGCAGCCAACAGAGTTATCCGTATCTTAGTACGTTGACTTTTCGATATAATTTTAGTTATATATGAAAGTAGCTTTATAATAGGTTGTCTCTACCGTAGATGTCTGTTGTATGCAACGTATCAATCTATGAGTTAAAAATATGACATCAATTCAATCAAATGTGTTCTCAACTAACACAAAAGTCAACAGTTATCGACGGAATACGGAATAATTCCAGAACACCTATCTTTTATATAGCTTTCTTGTCATGTGACGTATCTTTGATTGAGAGCAAAATCTTGTTGTCAAAACAACATTTAAATTATCTATATTTATAAAAATATATCTCCTCGGAGAAAAAATGTATTTCCATTTCCTACGAAATGTCATTTTTGTAGTAATATAATTTGCCATAGGTGTCATTTTTTCCTATTAGCAGTTACCCTCAAGGAGATTTAATATGCAAACCATTTGTTGTAAGATACCGACTTTGAAGAAACTTTTCAAATATTATATTTCATTTCCCTGTTTCTTTATACTTGATAACAAAAACGCTGTATGATGAATTAGGGAAATTTTATTTTACAAAAGAAAAACCAGCAGGGTTACAATTTCCCGTATAATATCCTAATTAATGTTATATTGTCTCTTCCGCGGATATATGATTCCGATGACGTATTTATATATTAACATAAGAACTCCGACATCAAATAAGTCGAAATGTGTTCATAACTACAACTAACACATATAAAATAACCAACGGATAATGCATAAATGGAAAATCTAGAGCGTACGGCTTTATGTAGCTTGCATGGTACCATATTCGTGTTTGACCGCAAACCTAGTTATCAAAACAACATTTAATAATCTATATTTATAAGTATGTATATATCATCAGTTAAATAGAATCTTATTTCCATTTTAATGTCACTTTTGTGGTAATATAATTTTCTTTTCGTTATGTAATTACAAAGAATTTAGAAGTTTAAATACATTTTTTAACTCCTTACAATTACAAGTTTATTAATTTCCATTGAGGTGTCATTTCTTTTATCAGCACTTACCTCCTAAGAGAATTAATATGCAAATAATTTGATGCTAGATATCGTTTTTGAAGGATATTTTCAAATATGAAATATCGTTTTTCTGTTTCTTTCTACTTGATTACAAAGATTTTGAAGGATGAATTAAGGGAATTGAACATGACAATAATAAAACTAGTCTTGCATTGAATAGGGATTAAACTTCACGTAAATCAAGTATTCTAACATGACGTCCTTCAAACGCTTTGAGTACACACCCGTGGTAAAATATGAATATATTGTTTGGGCTATTCCGATCGTACTCCCACGTCGTATGCTTTTCTATGAATGAGCTACCGGACGTTATAGAACGGTTACGTCAGAATATAAGTATTTTACAGGAAAATACACGCTTTTGAACCCGAAAATCATCACAACAAGGAAACGTAAACGAACTATGCTAAAATGTGTTATATAAGCCATTTTTGTATACAAATAAGACATACATAAGTACAATTATCATTTAGATGCATATACATCTATCTAAATATGTTTTTGTAAATAGTTATAGCATGTTACTTATACGGTTTTCTCCGTTCTTTTACGCCAATTTAATAGTGCGTTTATTTATGGGAACGGCAAATAATGCCTTCACCTAGAGCGCTTCGATCCAAAACAATGGCCGTATTTGTCTTATTAGAATCGAAATAATTCATGGGGGCTTTAATATATCGTGATTTTACCACGGATTGTCCCTTTATGCCGATATTTTACCCCTCGCTTTCGATCAGGGTAAAATATTTGTCATAAAGGGCCAACCCTTGGCAAAATCACGATATATTCCAGCCCCCATGAATTGTTTCTTAAATGAATGAAAATTATATAATAAACAAAATCCGGTTTTAATGCCCTCACTCCAACTCGCGTAGCATAGAAACAGAACAAGTATTTTATTCAAGTGTGCCTTTTGTTGTGAGTTTTTTTCTGCTTGGCCAGATGTATAGACGAGAGGTTGAAATATCACTTTTTATTTATTTTACCCCGCCGTATTTTTGCGTCTCAAGCAAGTCAGGAGCCTCTTGTATTGTTAGTCTTGTATGCTTTTTTAACCGGATTTTTGTGACAAAAATGTCGGTTATTGATTTGAGGATGTACGGCGGGCGGCCGGGCGGTCGGGCGGTATCGGGCGACAATCAAATGTTGTCCGTGCATTAACTCATGAACCGTTCAACCAAAGCTTTTAAAATGTTAATATGTTGTTACTGACAACTAAATGAAGGTCAAGTTAAATAATGGCGGTTTTGACTTTTACCGTTCAGGAGTTATGGTTCTTGAAAGATTGAAAAAAGAAGTTTCCAGTCATGTCCGTGCATTTACGCATGAACTGTTCTACCAAAGCTTCCCAAATTTTATTATGTTGTTACTGATGACAAAATAGAGGTCAAGTTTAATAAAGACGATTTTGACTTTTACCGTTCAGGAGTTATGGTCCTTGAAAGATTGAAAAATGGTGTTTCCAGTCGTGTCCGTGCATTTTCTCATGAACCATTCAACCAAAGCTTTTGAAATTTGTATATGTTGATACTGATGGCAAAATAGAGGTCAAGTTCAATAATGACGATTTTGACTTTTACCGTTCAGGAGTTATGGTTCTTGAAAGATTGTAAAATGGCGTTTCCATTCACGTTGTTGCATTTACTCATGAACCATTCAATCTAAGCTTTTCAAATTTTAATATGTTGATACTGATGACAAAATGTAGGTCAAATTTGATATTGACGATTTTCACTTTCACCATTCATCAGTAATGGTTCTTGTGATATTGCCAGGACACAAATAAATATTAATAAATCCGGTTTGCTGTCGTTGTGACAGCCTCTTGTTTTCATTTTAGTTCATTTATATATTTGAATTTTAGTATGACGACCATTTTTACTGAACTAGTACACGTTTTTTTTATAATGGGCAAGCTGAAGCCCAGCTACGGGTGCGTTTTTATTCTCTTACCGTGTTGAAGACCCATATGTGGCATTCTGCAGTATTCTGTTCTTTTGTTGTTGTCTCTTTAATTTGACACACTACCTCATTTCATTTAGTTTTAACAGTTTTGTCAAACGGCAATAGTTCAGGTGGCAAAACATGAAAATGTGAATCTTCTTTTTCTGTAGTTGACTTATGTATTTTTGATTCAATTTCGTGAGTTTTTGTTTCAAAACTTCAAATGTGTTCAATGGTCAGTTGTTCATACTTAATGTTTTTTTAACTCTAAAAGTAGCGATAAAATTAGAGCAGATGCTACGGACATCATAGTTTTTTTAATCTTAACTAATAGCTAGTAGTAGAATAAAGTTTGATCTGCAGCCGTATTCAGTGGAACTATTCCAAACAATCCCTTAACAAATTGATATTTTCCAATAAAGAAACAAATCATTCCCTAACGTAGAGAATAATATAACGATACATCAAATCTGTATGTAACGTGAGATTTATAAATTCCAACGTATCGTTAAATGAAAGGAGCTAGAATAACAAACAAAAAAATCATTTAAACTACCAAAAACAGCAACAATATTTAAAACCGCCTAAGATAAAGAATTTCATCAACAATAAGCATTTGTTGATTTATCTTATGTCATATGCATGTAAGAGAGTAAGGTCGTTTCCGTTCGTTAGGATGTCTGAAATTGCTTTATCTATTTTATACATAAACCATCAATATCAATTTAATAGAAATAACAGCCCTATAGTTTAAGCAAGGTGTATTAACATGTATTAAAGTAAAATAAAAAATTACGTTTTTAGAATATATTTCATAATTCGTTCTGCATTTATTTGTACTATATTCCATTCATATTATGTTGTTATTTCAGCGGTGTATAGCCATAAAGTGAAAGATTTAGATATCCAACAAAACCAGGTTCAACCTACCATTTTGTTTTTTAAATTTCCTGTACAAAGTCAGGAATATGGTAGTTGTACAAATGAATACGTATATTTGGCAATGGTCGAAATATTATCATAACTCGCACATAGATAATTTGACAGCTCAAACCGATGCGTATCAGAAAATGAAAAAAAGGAGTAAATTCATATATGACTCATGACTGCGAGGGTGTGCAAAATTGAACTATAAGTTTCCATGTAATTCCAGGGTTTGATGAAAGCGAATCTACAATTGCCGTGAGTAACATATATGATTCATGTCATACAAATTATGAAACGTAAGCAAGCGGATCGAAGCTTATACATCAGCATGCAATATAAAATTAATTGAATTTAAGACAAACAGTATATGTACTCCAATACTTCGAACATCAGGAAAATGTATACAGCTATACACAAAATATAAACAAATATACAACCAATTAATATAAATGATGTACATAGTTAGTCTGTCAAATGTGGACATTGAAATCATTAAGATATCTCTATCAAAACAAGAGATTACAATCTTTGCAAAGATTAACATTTGAAATTTGAAATTGAACAAATATCAATATTTTGATTCAATAAAACTAAAAAAATAAACTCGTAAACCCTGTTATTTTATATATGGGAAATAAAATTAATCATTCTATAAATAGAATATCTTATTTGTAATTGACATACAATGTAGTGTACAGCACATTACGACTATATATTATAATAGCATCATATTGGTTGTTTATCTGAATGAATTGATTAAATGTATTAGCTGATTTGATAGTTTATAAGTACAATCAAATATCATATTATATAAAGATAACTAAAAAATAAGCAGAGAAAGCGAAGAGAAATGACAATTTAAATGACGTACTAAACCGACATCATTTATGTTAAAATGAACATGATTTTCTTGCGTTGAATATACTGTATTTCTTATGCTTTTATCAAATAATAACATTTTTACTTCGTTTAATAGCTGATTTAATCAGAATGATATTATGTTAACGAATTACTACAATGTTGGGTGCTGTGATGTGACGCCTTTTTATTATCTAGCTTTTTAAATATTTTGTTTGAAGATGATATGCTTTGGCGGAGGTAGGACTAATAAATAATCTTGATAAATAGAAGATAACTTTAAAATGACAATAATTACTAGAAATTTGACACCAAAATTTAACAGATGATACTAATAACATTATGGCATATTAACCTCACTATAATTTTGAATGTTTTCACTGTAGATGTGACATAGGAATATAATAAACATGATACAAACTAGAGGGTAAACGATTACACACTTAGCTACAAGTAACACTATAAACAATAGAGGAATGTACACCAAATGAACCGCAACCAAGAAACAAATTTAACCAAACTTGGTTAATTCTGTATGCAATGAAGTCGATTTGAAATGAATATCTTACTATATTTTTATAACCTTCCAAAGTCACATACCTGGGATACGCACAAAATATCTGAAAAGATTAAGTATGATCATGATCTTATAACAAATATTTGTCACATACTAAACATAATGAAAAGTGTAACAAATTACTAGAAATACATGCACTGTGACAACTTGATTCGAAATCATATATCTTACAATACCGTACTTTGTCACAGTTATATTTTAATCACAAAAGAAATGACATTTATATAAAATTGACACCACCATTTAGTACGTAATGTAGACGGAAAAAATAAGTGCGTATGCGTTTATATAAAACTGTTACTTTACCTAGAACGGAGGTATGCTTTGATGTCGTAGGCATGCTCCCTGAAAATAACGTCAACAAAACTGCCAAAGCAAGTAGCACTGTCAGAATGTAACCGATCTTTCCTCCGGACTGAACCGGCAGAAAAAATGTAACGAATGTTAAGACAGCAGTAAGAATAGTCGGAAATATTACACTCATGATATAATGACCAGGAAGCCTTTCTAACACAATTCGGAACGATAGTTCCGAAAACACCAGGTTATCTTCAGTTAACTCAGATAAGTGCTGGGAGGTTTCTGTAAGCTCCCATTCACCATCTGGTGTAAAGTCTTTTAGATTTAGATCAGTTTTGAGGAATGTTAGGTTGACAGCGTTAGCAGGGAAACTCCAGCTAGCTAGTTCTATTTCGCAAGTTTGACTGTCATATGAAAAGTACGTGACATCCATGTCACAAGACGTGGACAACACAGCTGGTGGCTCCCATCGTATCTCTCCGTCATATTTTATACGCACTGTTTTGTCAGCACCAAGATTTTTCTTTAATTCCAAAATGCTAAGATTAAAATAAAAAGTTCGTTTGTAAGATATGTGTTATCCAGTAAAATAGGCTAGGAAATGTACATTTTTTCTGGTATGTCTTAATTTCTAAATGACCTAATGTATAAATATTATTTTACTGGATAAAGTAACTTAGACATTAGTCAATCGTCACAAATATAAATTGATCATTAATTTATTGACACGTACATGGTGCCTGACTACCTTCATGCTTTTTTAGTGATCGCATTTATCTAAGTTTACGTTAGATTCTACTTTTTTTTTCGAAAACGTTAAATGCACTTTTATATCATATATGTAAACAATTTTGTTAGAATTTTTCTTGCAAATAAAGCTATGTATAATAATGATGCAAACTATATAAAAACATACGAATTCTGCACAATCAATTATGGATGCCAAACTACGTCCTCAGGTACGTATATATATTCAATATCTCCATATGAAGATTTTGTCCAAGTCAGTCGACTATCCGTCCATACCTGAAATTGCATAATATTATAATAAGTAAAGCCGAATTTATTCAATGAATTTGATAACAAAGATAACGGTTATATTTTTCATGTTTGTTAATTTAAAAGGATAATGACAAATGTACATTTTGTCTAAAAGTGATTATACCTTTAAAATAGAAAAACAATACAATGGTCTAACCATTTGAAGAACGATGATGATAAAATACAAGAATATACAAACAAGATAAACCAAAATGAATTTACAAAATTAATGTGTTTGTTTTACGATTAATAATAAGAAAAACACTGCATATGCAAACACACGTTTTATAGTTCATTCTAGTACAAACATGTTTAAAAAGAGACTCTATCGATCCTTAAAAGATATTAAAAACATAAATATATGTACTGACCACGGTAAACCATCATGATGTCGACAATATCTGTGCCTTTATATCCTGAAAAGATATAAAAAAAGAAAAAAAAAAAGAAAAAAGAAAAAAAATTTAAAATAATTTGTGAAAAAATAAAGTGAGATATTACCGACGGCACTATAATTATAAATAACTTTAATTCACATATAAACCACTATTTATGAATTAAAGATTTATACATTTTTCTACATTTATATATTTTTTTAATTATAAACCCAGAATTTGGTTCATTTTTTGTGTAAATAGGTGTTTCTAGACTTACACACATCACGGTAAATTTTGCAATTTTTCAAGAACGGAAATACGAAGTGCTGAATAATACGTTTATTTTAAACAATATATATATTATCTGCACTGTCTAGTAAGTAAAAGGCAAGCACTAACTGAACCTTTAAACAATTTGTTCCGTATTTAAGATTTCAAATTGAATATAAATCAGTGTTGTCTTTGAATATGTGTTTTAGTGAATTTTTTACTACGGTATTTTTTTCCGGTCGACGTCAGAAACAACAGAGACTATACGTACCAGTACATTGACAGCCAGCAAGCTGTATTCTGCACTAACAATTACTGGATAAGCAAAACAAACTTATTATAACCGAACTCAGTCTGATTAAACAACAATATGTGAATATTGTTTGCGTCTGTCACAGTGTATGCTGACGAATGCTTCAAAAAATCTAGACAAAAATATCCATAATGGTAAAGACAGAAAATTGCAATTCTATTACATGTATGTATATTTTAAGCTGAATTTAGCACTTAAATATATCAACCATCCCTCATTTACAGCAAAAGTGACAATATATACATAAAAATGGTATATGATAATCACTATTTGCAGTAAAGGTCTGTATAACCTGGAAATTAAAAGCTTGCTTGTATTTAATTTTATAAAAGTAATACACAAACAAAACGATTTAAAATGCATGCATGAAAATAAAACCTTGGAATAACCGACATGAATTTAGGTGACAGTGATTGGATTTCCTTTGTAATTATTGACTTATTACATGATAAACTTAAATAAAGATGCCTTTTAAAGAAGTACGAATAAACTTATACAGATAAGTAAAACTAAAACTCCTCTTCCAATTCAGGATCCTTTAAACATCACTGTCCGATTGTATTGTTAACAATCAGCAGTAGTACACTGATATTTTTGTCTCAAACTATCTTATAATTCGATGAAGTATTTGTTTAATTTTTTTTTCTTGCTATCGGTTTTTTTCTGTCTTTGTCATGCATCAATCATTAGAGATATTATAACACCGACGTTATATAAATTATTTTTTTTTCTAAAAACTTTAACACAAGTCGATGGATGATGTTTTAATCATAAAACCAGAATGCATTGCTTTTATATAGATTGCCAGTATCACCCAAATGAAATGAATCGGCTGATCAAAAACACCGATACGAAGTAAGTCCTTACATTTATCACAATTATAAATCATTTTTTATTATTCTTTTTATTTCATTTTCATTTGTTTTAATTTACGACAATTTATTTCTGGTGAGAAAAATATTCCATTACATGTCCGGCTAGATATGATCTTTAAAACATTGTTCTTTCTATATGACCACAAAGAAAATATATTAATTTATCCTGTTTGTTGTTAAATTTGAACTCATGCAAGCCTTTTTTACACGTTTCTGTGTATTATGACGAACAAGTTCAAGATTATTTATTAATGAGCCTGAAATGGATTGTTTTGTTTTCTGTTTCCTTACGATACTTCCTTTTGGACGAATCACAAATAGATTTGGCAATAAACAACACCCTAGCAATGTCAGTTCGTTCAATTATGTTATATATCATTACGCATTAAATGCGATTTGTTATTGTGTATGAAGATTTATTTCCAGTGATCAATAATACTCGATTGCATTTCCGGCTAGGTACAATACTGACTTAAGGCATTCGTCTTTGCACTTGATTACAAATAATTCAACCCTGCTTATTTCTCCGTCTGAGCGTATAATTTGAGGAAACAACAGGGGCCGTGTCAATGAAAGCATCATAGGATATGTCCTACTTATGTCTAAGAACCTTATTTCGGATGGTTAGAACGTGTCTAAAAAATGTTTTATGATATAAAACAAAGCTATTTTAGAACAGTCCGAACTACTGTTGTCCTAGAACATCCTAACATATTTATTAGATTGATAAAAAATGTATAGAATTAACTGACTTATATTTAAATGAATTTCAGTAAATATGTTAAGGTATGGAGGTAAACAAGTAACGCAAAATAAAATGTGATTATGTAATACTATAAAAGATATGTTATTAAAGAATTTAAAAAATGTAACTTCATTTCATACAACAACAAAATTTAATAGACATAACACTTTGTTAGAGGGGATATTTGTGCTGCAATTTAATATATATATAAACTAAGGTTCTGTCCCTAAGGTCCAGTAGATTTATAACATTTTTGATTCGAGCGTCACTGATGAGTCTTTTTCAGACGAAACGCGCGTCTGGCGTAAATATTAAATTTTATTCCTGGTATCTATGATGAGTTTATTTGCATTACTGAATCAGTCTGAGTTTTAAAATAAAAAGTCAGAATTTTTCAACATTTCCATTGTTCATGACTACACAATTTTGTTAGGTGCAAACCATGTTTATAATTATGATAGAAATGTCAAGCTTCCAAAATGCAGAACGAACGATTTCAAATTAGCGTACGGTAGTAATATGACATCGTCAAACATACGTTTTGGAGAGCTACGACTGTTCTAATACATCCAGAAAAAAAGGACATAATAATATAGGGGGTGCACCCCTTACTACAAGTTATGGAGCTATGTATACATAAATGAATAGTTTTAATTTATTGCATACACTAAACCAAGGGGGAGTTAAAGGGGGTATTATTATGTTACAGTTAGCTTGGAAAAAATCAAGTCTAATATAACTAATATTATAACAATCTTTCTCCGAGCATTGTTTCCATTTAGCTAACTTTATTGATTCATATGACAAGATCAACGGTTTTCCTCGTCGTGTTTTGAAATAAATGACGAATTATGAATGTTGTGATTCACTTCAACAAATTCAATAAGAAGAAATGGGCACCGGTGATAAAGAGTTAAATTTACAACGTATTTATCTCAAAATCCACCTTTCTATTGTGATTGCCATTTGCCGACTTCTGTAACAAGATGCTCAACAGTTGATTATAATGAGTGTGACGTGACGAGCTAAACATTGACGTTGATGAATCTTAGTTTTTGGCGATTTTCTTACTTAAAACTGTAAGTATTCACTGGAAAAATGGTCATGGATGAAGATATTGTTAACGTCGCAATGCTGTTGTAGAAAAACAACAAGTTGATAAATCATTGACGTCGGTGTAGCCAAACACTCACCACTCAATATCAAATTCTCCCAACGTCCGATTTAGCCAATCGAAATTCGTATAGTTTCGAAAATGAAGTAAAAGATGAGATTTCGATGCAATCATCAAAAATCGATTTGTAACCACATTAACCTACTCGCGCACTTCCTAGTCCTAGGCTTCATTGACACGGCCCCGTATCTTTTGATTTATTTATTTTACATTGATTCTTATATAGTCAAAATAGTTAAAAAGACATACTAGGTAAAAGTAAAAAAAATGGGGTACAGCAGTCAACATTGTGTCATAAAATTATTCACTAAAAAAAATATATAACTACATCAGAAATGAAAGTAAAATGACAAACAAACACTCTATAGACGAAGAACATATGCAGAAATGGAAGACAAGAATACGAAAAATACCATAGCAAAATATAAAACAAAAAATGACGAGTTGTATTAAACCCGAGTCATGCCAAAGATATATTACCAAATATAGACTAAACAGTAAACTTTAAGGTGAAAAGATACAAAGACAAATAAAACACTATAACACGTAATTCAGACAATTAAGATGATAAATAACGTCGATACGTAGATTTTATACTTCAAGACAACCATGTATCATTTGTGGAGTTGAAACGGAATATTTATCCTCCGAAGATTTGTTTTTACACTTTTTTTAGAAAAAGGACAAGACTTAACATGACAATACACTGGTTCATCAATTTTCTGATCAGACAGTGTTGACGTTTTATAAAGTATGAGTAGCAGCTGCACTTGAATACCGAATGAGTTGGATAAATGTACATCCCATAAGCATGTGAAATTTGTCTATTGCTACTTCGGTGAGGAAAATTTAAATCGTCTCATTTGTCAATGAGTCTGATACGTAGATGACCGCTTATGTTAAATTCTACATATTAGGTTAAACATGATACGGATGAAACTATCTCTGTTGTTTCGTAAATGTCTATATTAATGGAACCAAGTTAGAAACGTTTGGATAAGTTTTGGATGTTCCAATTTTTTATACTCTTTCTGCACTGAAGGAACGTTTGTTATTGACATGAGAATCTGATGAATAGTGTAAGGAACTTGGTTTTTCATATCACAAGTTCCTTGATTAAGGATTGCTGCTTAATTACCTCTAAGATATTATTTCAGGATTCTAACAGTTTTACAGATGTCATGATCTGGTCAATATATTTCGCATCTTTTTTGTATGACGTGTCTAAGTTAAAAACATTTTACCTGCCATGATAAAACCATCTGGTGCCACTATCAGGGCAATACCGCTTGCTATTCCAGGGCTTAATTAGCCTTAACCACTAATCTGGTTTGAAAGGGAATCGTATTGCTTACTACTTAGTTTTGAGTGTCTTTAAATTCTAATGTATGTGTTATTTCTACCTATAGGGTCAAGGCTATCCAATTATTTTCATTAGTTGAGTAGGAAATGTGTATTAGACCAGAACATACTAGGTAAAACACGGTTTTGATGGAATTTCTTTATCTAGATGTCCATGTAGTGTTTGTGGTCAGTTTGTACAGTATTTTGTTAGATCTATTTATTTTGACCATGCTTTTCTCCGATTTATGCTCTTTGATTTCGTTCAAGGTATCATCTCCTTTTTGCAGTTTGAAGATATTTGCAGCTTATTTATCCCATTTGACACGAAGCATTTCGATAAGTGATTCTTTAATTCCGTTTTGAAGATTATACCATGGAAGCGATGTTCATGTCTTCCATTTTTTGCTTTTATAACACGGTGCAATATTTTGTTGTCAATGATTGATATATGTAAAGTGAAAGTTGTATGACCTTGCAAACAACTAGTTGTTAATCTTGTCAAAATTATGTTCGGATAGGGAAACATGTCTTCCTGCTGAGTGTAAACTTGTATATTAACAAGTTAAAATCAATTGTAGTGTGTTGGTCATGTGTGCAGACTGCAGATAATATTTGCGAAGTTCACTTGGCCTTGTTTACGTGTGCTTATGGTTCAATGACTTTGAAATATTGCAACTAATGTTTGCAATATCCATTTGGCTTTCGTAGATTTTGTTATACAAAATGAATACACGAGCATGAAAGACATCTTTCTTTGACCACGAAGTAGAATTATCAACATTAGAAAATATGGCATTTAGGTTGTGCCACGTGTATGCTCAGCATTTATATAATGTACATCTGAAAATTAGAATGCACCTTTATATACAATTACACATCGTTCTTTTTTAAATTTCTTTTTCTGAATAATAACAAACACAAATTAGCAATACATCTGGTAATATCAATTTATACTTTTTCTAGAATCTAAATAAAACGTTCAATTTCAGTGGCGACCAAAAATGGTTCTGTAACAGAAAGCAGAGCAAAGAGTCGCGACTTAATTTTTTTTATTTTATATAAAAATAATATATACATTGTATGATAAGCTGAAAAAGTACAAAAAAGGAAAAACTTAAACTCTTATTCAATGATTCCTACTTATGTTTCCTTCAACTTCAAGTGTAAATAGTTACAACGATCCCCTGTTGGACCGTAAAAATCTAGGAATGTATGTACAACGTCAAGTAACTAATGCGGGTCATTCTTAATTCAATATTGCGTAGAGAGTCTGTTGCAGTTATACGTTTGATATTTATCACGTGATATATATCATGTTGGCAATAATGTTTTGAAACTATTTAATCAGTAGTAATAGTCATAATCCTCCGGAAATAGAATCTAATCCGTGTACATGATAAACAAGAAGAAATTAAACCAAAATCGAAATCTCATAAAGCATTTGATAACGAAATGCGAGTTTGAAAATTGTGCCTAGCAGTTTATTCTGGTCAATTTCGTTTCACAATTGAATAAACTTAACAATAAATAGTGGTATGATTGTTATGAATGAGAACAGTGCGTTACAGTTTATGGGAAAATGTAACTTGGTATATGGCACGGTACGCCCTGCAACACTGAGCAAAACCTAAATCGTATAGTGATATACGAAATGCTGCGAAGGACACACAAAATAAATGGTCCCACCTAACTGCACTAACAGATGAACATTTCGGTAATGCTCTAAACTGTAACATGTTACACTCGTGATGAACAAAAATAACAAACTTAAAGACAAATTAAAAAAGGAGAAACTCATAAAAACTTAGAAAATAGAAAAACTAGTAATCAGCGGAAAAAGTGGAAAACAACTGCATATTCTTGGATTGGTACATGCATTTTCATAACAAAATGGTTGATTGAATCTGTGTTTATAGCTAAATAAACGTCCAATGTGGTATGACAGTTTTTCATAGTTCCTTTATACTGTCAAAATTTGGTGAGCAATCTTAACATACGTTATTTAATAGGAACTGCTTTTACAGCAACGGTTACATAAACAGTTGTTTGGTCAACAAATTTCTTGTATGTTTATTGATACCTAATCACAAACAAAATTACCGGAAGATCTGAGACTATGTGGCTGCAACTTGGTTTGTGGTTTCATGGAATTGCTATAAATGTGCCAATAATTGGGACCCAACAATCACTGTGTAAACAACATATCATACATACACCAAACTTTCTAAAAATTCAATCACATATACAAGTTATTGTAGATGATACACTTTATAAAAATTTCTTCTACATGATGTCGATGTCAATGAAAACATTCTTGACAGCTGAAATCTGTATGCTCGTAATTATACAATCATTTATAATATGAATAACATAACAATCTATCTGTGAGTCTTCATGTTAACGATTTATGTAGTAAAAACATCAAATACACATGAAATAAAACTTGGTGAATCACAATATCCTTACCAGCTAATTGAATTAAAGGTGTCTATTGAAATACTGTTGTCCACACTAAATTCCCAACAGAATAATTACCAAGGCGCGATATCTTAGTTGACTTTAGCGTATAAAAAGAATATCATCAAAATAGTAGTTATAATAAATTGTGAAGTGCTATGTGAAACAATCAGGGACGAAAAAAAAACACTCGTAAAAATGTCACAATCAGAAATTTCTGAAACTTAACTATTGATAAACTGAAACATACACACAGTGTATATTAAATGTCCTGCACTTGTCAGGTTATGAAGCTCAATACTATTGGGTAACAAAAGATAAGCAATATTATATATAAAACTGTAAAAACAACAAACAGAAAAAAATCAAAGAAATCAGCTAGCTCCTTGTTGCTGTATACTTTTCTCCCTGCTTGTTGGTCAATTTTGTTATCTTGGTCAATTTCGTTATCTTGGTCAATTTCGTTATCTTGCTATGGATCACGATGATTAATTTTTTTGGCTCTGCCTCTCAACTTTTGGTATTTCCTCACTAAGGTATGCATACATTTTGGAGCAACGAAGCTCTTTGGTTGATGGTAGAGCCACATGACAAATATCGTTAGAACAACCAAAAGAACGGCCATTCCTAATGTTATCATAACAAATGTTACTGCAACATAACAAAGTAACAATAATCAAATTGAATAAAAAAATCACAGTTTCACTCATGAAACTACGTGTTTAATTATACATAAATTTTATTATAATGAAACTGCACTAGAAAGAAATTTATAATCCAGAATATAAAATTAAAGCTTAACGTTTTCCTCGCGTGATATATAATAGACCCACATCACTTAGGTTATAAAGAAATTTAAATATTCGTAACGGGATTTTGCGCTGTAAATAAAAGCACAGTAGTATACCGCTGTTCAAAACTCATAAATCCATGATCAAAAAACAAAATCGGAGTAACAAACTAAAACCGAGGGAAACGCATTAAATATAAGAGAAGAACAACGACACAACACTAAAATGTAACACACACAGAAACGGAACAAACATCAGATGGTGCCATTCTAGCCAGAATAATGAGAGACAATCCATTATTCTTATCTTTTGGGTTGAGAGATTGTCACAAAACTGGGAAATTAATATAGAAATTGATCTTAGTCATAAGTATACATATCGAAATTTTCTCAAAATGTTCTATATTTTCTTCATTTTCATTATTTCATATACATAAAAATGTTAATAAAACGTTAATTCATTTAGTCAATTATTCTCAAGAAGAACAATTCATATTCGCTAATCTTGCATGTAAGGGAATCTGATTATAATACGTTGAAGTAATATGCTAGTAATACGTGAGTTGGTACCTAAACTAATTCGGAGTTTAGTATGACGTCCATTATCACTGAACTAATACACATATTTGTTTAGGGGTCAGCTGAATGACACCTCCTGGTGCGAGAGTTTCTCGCTACATTGAAGACCCATTGGTGGCCTACGACTGTTGTCTGCTTTATAGTCGGATTGTTGTCGCTTTGACACATTCCCCATATTTAATATTTGAAGACACCAAGATGCAATAAGAACTTTTCATTTACTACAACCAACAGCAGATGTTACCTGTCCCCCATTGCCTAGGTTCCAGCAGTCATTTTGAAAATTCCAAATTCGAATGCCAAAATATTACATGCCAGTCATCGTTTCTGGAAAGTTTCATTAAATTAAAAGCATTTAAAATATTTTCACATGTTTGCAGTTTCCATGACAAGATCGCCTGTTTGAAAGATCTTTAATTCAAATGTCACATATCCACAATGTGGCAGTTAAATTTTTTATAAAGTTAAATTGAGTTTGGAGCACTTTCCTTTTTTTTCAATTTTGCTATTACCATTTATTGAAACGGTTGCCATTTGGAAATGTTCAACCTATTCACCATTTATACATTAATAATACATTTATCAACCTCTGTTAAATTGTATCTTGTCAACATTTAAAGAAATACAACTTGTGTGTATTACCATAGGGATATATGCTAAGACATTTCTAACAAAAGCCGCTACTGTTAAATTCCGCAGATCCTCAACAATGACCTTACACCTTTTATAGTGGACATCTACGTTTGATAAAAGTTTTATGATATTCAGTTCAAGCATACTCAAATAAGTCATCGAAAACATATACAGTATGTTATTTTTCTCATTTTGGCGGTTTTTCATGGTGGCCATTAAATGAATTCTAAAGTCTAAATGCATATCTACATATGGTGGTTGATGTTATGAATAACAATCATTTTTGACAATAATACAAATTGGTTCATTACGCTTCTGGAAATGTAGCAGACCAAATATTCGTAAAAAGTTAATAATAAGATCAAAGAAATGACGGAAAAGTATTCTCTCACTCGACATTGTTGATACAGTGAAATAATAATAGATTTTTGGCAAAATACAGACACCGCCATTGACAAATGTAAAAGACAACAATATATAAATGAAAAGTAAAATTACAAAAATACCGAAATACAAGGAGAAATCATAACGGAAAGTCCCTTAAATTATTACAACACATCGTCGAAGGGATGGATTGCAACTGTCAGATTTATGTAGGAAATGTTGATTTTATAGCCGGCTTAACGTCTAACTTCTAGGACAGACGCATAAAATGTTTATGTGAGCAAAACGAACAGACATATGCATAATATGCATAATATGTCATAATGTCAAAAATTGAGATACAGTCGTTATATTTGTTTTTATCTTAATTACTTTGTAAACAAATAATTGTGGAAACAAAGAAAAAACTAAATCGCATGTGCACACCAAAGACAAAGCACATTAACAAAAATAAAAGACAAGAATAATTAAAACTGATCACTGCACAATCACACAATGGCGGGATATAAAAATACATTTTTTTAATTTGACATTTGAATGTTGGTATAAGAGTTGACAAATTTCAGGGAAGGATCGAGATTTTATCCAAAAGTTCATTAGAGTTTTGTAGAATCCACAAATGGTCAATACCACTACAAGAGTTTGACAATATTTCTGAAGAGTGTCTTTCAATGCGAATATAAAATTTCTCAATCTAATGGACATGTTTTTTGTAGACCATACAGATGAGCCGACAACAAACCGTTCTTTGTTCCGAATTTTCTGAAAGTTAGGTATTCAGTGCAAGCAAGGTAAGTCCTTATATTTCCGGGTTTATGTTCATTGAAACCAAAATATCTCATCTTGTCAAATGATATGTTTTTGTATGTGGGATTACCTGAGTCAACGACATTATCAACCAGATTCCTAAGCATGTATCCTATACATGTGTTCCCTGTCATTAAAACATCAAAAGATTATTGCACACACACCACACATGTAAATTATAAACTGTAACTTTACCTAGAAGTGACACCTTTTTTGTAGATGTAGGTAGACTGTCTGAAAATAATGTCAATAAAACCACCAAAGAAAGTACTACTGTCAGAATATATCCTATCCTGACTCCGGATTGATGTGGTATACAAAATGTAACAAATGTTAAAATTGCCGTCAGAGTGGTCGGAAATAAAATGATCATTACATAATGACCAGGTAGCCTTTTTAATTGTATATAGAACTTGAGTAATGAATACTCCAGATCGTCTTCAATTTCCAATATGCTTTTCTGATAGATGGCTACAGGCGACCAATCCCCTTCTATTCTGAGTGTATCTTGATTTATATTTGAAGTTAAGAATGTTAAATTGACGGCGTATGTTGGAAAGTTCCAGCTAGCTAATTCAATGGCGCATAACTGACTGTCATATGGGAAGTACGTCACATCCATTTCACATAACGTGGACAAAATTGCTACTGGTTCCCATCGTACTTCTCCGTTATAACGTATTCGGATACTTCTTTCTTCACCATTGATGTTTTTAAATTCATTTACACTAGATTAAAATGATAAAGTCATTAGGTAAATTCGTATGTTAGAGATAAAGAGAAGAATTAATTTCTAAAATTTTTATTATATATAAATTACCGGTGCTTGAAACTAGATGATAATATTACGTCGGATGACAGTTACCAAGTGCAATACATATAACACCGATATATACATATCTTAATGTATATGGTATCAGAACATTTGCAAATGTTTTCTTTACTCGTCAATATATAAGTAACAATACTGCTTTTGTATTCATTATGTGCATGCGCCTTTATATGAGAACTTCAAATTAACAACCATACTATTATTTTTTACTCACTATTAAATTGTAAAACTATTTCAATTTCAAACGTACGAATTCAGCACAATCAATTCGGGGCGCCAAACTATGTCCTCGGGTGCATATATATATTCATTGTCTCCATTAGAAGAGTTTTCCCACCGCAATCGGTTATCATTAAACATCATAGCAAAAAGTATTAGGCTAGTACAAGAATATAAATTAAAAAAAGAAATAGTGTTTGTTTTTATCGTTACCGACATAAATATGGATAACCGTAACCTTATTAAGCTTTTAATGTTTGCTTAACTATCCATCCCTAGGGACCAAAAAAAAAAAAAGAATTGGGAGGCTGTTGTATTATAGAATTTAAAAAAAATGGAAAATATCGACATCTTGTGCACAACCTGACGTGGAAAACATACTCAATCATCGGACCAGTACATGACAATAAATTAATATAGAAATATTGTTGCCTTTTTTGTTGACGACGTAAATGTTAACCATATACTTATAGCGCTCTCGATATGTGTAAAACTATTTACCCTTAAGAGGGGGCATAATTTAAATGCTAGTGGATAATAATTGTAAATTTGTGTATTGCAAATAAAAAATAATGGCTGTTGTTTTACACAAAATTTTGATAGAAAAATATGCAAAATTTAAATGCAAAACTGTATGTCGATGTGAAAATAATATTTAAGATAGCGCCAGTAGTAAGTAATCAACTGAAGACAACATGATTTATGGTAAATCTATCTTGGTCAGGCTTCCTGAAATACAACAAATCAGAACATTTATAGTGTGTGGATCGTGTAATCGTTTTAAAATCGACGTCAACTGACATTATCTAAAGGAAAAAAGTTTTACGCTTCCAGAAGAAAACTTTTTTGTTCCATGTGTACAGTTTGAATGCCAAGAGAGGGGCGAAAGACATCAGAGGAACAGTAAAACTCATAAATCGAAAATAAACTAAACTGACAACACCATTGCTTAAATTGAAAATGACAAACAGACACATATAATAATAAATAGCATAGAAAACTAAAGACTTAGCAACACGAACCCAACCAAAAACTTGAGGGGATGATCTCAGCTGCTCCGGAAGGGTAAGCAGATCCTACTCAACATGTGTCACCCGTTGTGTTGCTAGTGTTATTACAAACCCAGTCTGCGTTGACACGAGTTTACTACATGGTAAATGTCGTTTACTTTTATCAGAAATAGAATACACTCATGTTTATTGATATGGTCATATTTCTAAATTAACTGGTCACAAAACTTTTGATTTTTTTTAATATTCAGGCTTTTCTCACTCAGGAATAGATTACCTTAGCCGTATTTGGCAAAACGTTTAGAAATGTTGGTCCCTACTGCTCTTCAACTTCGTACTTTATTTTGTTTTTGATTCTAGCGTCACAGATGAGTCTTACGAAGACGAAACGCTCGTCTTGCGTAAATACAAAATTTAATCCAGGTAACTATGATGAGTTTATCGGCACGTTATCGAAGAAGTCAACGAGAAATTAAACACACGTTTTCTCTTTTACGCTAAATTAGAAGACGCGCCGTTTTCCCGTTTACTTGCAGGGAAATGTGAGAGGAAACAACCGATTAGTTTAAATGACTGCGTGCAATTTTAGAGTAAACGCAGAATTACCGCGGTGTTTACATGAAGTGGTAATCAATAAATGCCGCGTTATCTTTCCCGTCTACATATATTACGTGGTCTGCTCGCAACTGTTTATAAGTCCGAATTCGGTCCTCAATGAGCAAAACACATACAGTATAGTCAGCTTTGTTTTAAGGAAGATTCAACCAACACAAGTTTTTTTAGATGAAAACTTGCCGTATGACGTCGTAAATACACAAATGGTGGACGCTAGTTCTCAAAACATATTAGTGATGAATAATGAAGAAAAACTGAGTATTTGTATGCAACTCATACTTATTCACAAAATGTTTTACTGTGAAAACATTGATCAGGCAATTCAAAATACATTTATAGTTTAAGAAGTGACCTTAAATTTTGCTAATTAAAATGAAGTACAAATAAAATAGTTTACTGACAAAGGCGAACCATCCTCCTGTTGACATTATCTGTAACTTGATATCCTAAAATAAATAAAATAATAAAGGCTGAAAACCGTACTAGTATTCAATATCTACATTAAATGACACTGTTCTTAAATGAAAGTTGCAACATGTCCTAACTGAATAAATTGTCTTTTAATAGGAGTTCGAAATAGACATTTGTTTCACTAAGTGTATATAAAAGTTCCTCGAACCATATACTTAAGGAGCAATTGTTAAGTAACTAATCATATGAAAAAGGTGGGACATTTCGTAAACTTGAAGTCGCAATTTATCAACATCAATTCGAGCATAAGTATATAGTTATTTTATTATCAGAGTAAAGAAGACTATTTTCTGACACATGCTGTGAGATATTTAATGTTTTGCTATCATAATACGTCCAACATATGTTCTTAGGGGTGGAAAGAACTTCAATGTAAATTTTAATGATTTAATTCTCTGTAAAAATTGTAATTTTTCAGTAAAAAGACCTTTTGATTATTTTGTTAATTTTTTTTTCTTATTTTACCTATCCCATGTCTCCGTATATAAAACGTTTTTTGTTACGATTCTTCTGCCAATCATTTGTTGTTGCGCTATATTGTGGTTTCGCACAAGCTGCTTAGATATTTAAATAACATATTGAACAGTTATTGCGCATTTGAAACTAACCCTGTTCAACAGAACACTTCTTTTTGAAAGTAATATCTCCACAAATATTGTCTTTGTTTGTAAGCGCAAATTAGTGACAAATTCAATAATTTATCTTAAAAAATTGTACGTTATATCTCTATGATGTTCTGTTTATTTAATCCAAAGTGATTTAAAGTCTTCATATAAGAGGTATTTTTCAATTAGTACTTGAAATACGTAATTTATGAAAAGAACATTAACTACAAATCAGTAATCTGTTTTTTCCCTTTATCAAACATTTATGGAACTTTAAGATGGTACCTAACACTACAGGGAGATAACTCTGTAAAGTGAGCTAAATGTTTCAATTACGTTGTGTTGTAAAAGGAATATTAAGCTTCTCAAAAATCAAAATTGGTGTTAGTGAAACTGCTATATAACCAGCGTAATTTTTGTGACAAAACGGTTGGTTCAAAATTTTGATTTTTTTTATATTTTTGTCAAAGGGTCAAAGTAAATACATTGTCAAAATTTTATGAAAATTAAACGAGCCAAATGAATTTTAGTGAAAGTGTTGGGTACCACCTTAAGGTAAAATCATATTTCGCTATTAGCAATCTGTTCGGTTCAATTTTGTCAAAATACGTTAAAATACCCATCGTTGATGTATTATTAGCTTGCAAGTCCTATATTTGAATTGATGGTTAATTGATTACTAGTCTAATTGGGTACAAGATAAAGACACCATTTGGTCTTTTGCAAAAATGTTTGGAGAAATATGACCATGACAAGTGTTATTAGAAACCACGTCAAATAAACTGGTAGTAGTCATTTTCGCAATTACCTATTTTGTGTATCAGTGCGAATAAAGATATCATCTGACACTCGAAATTGTATTTTTAACCTTCAGTAAATATTTACATAATAGCATATGTACATTTGGGATGGCAAGATTTAAGAAAACATGTCTGCCATTTATACTTCTTGTTTAATTTATTTGCTTTGCAAGATGTCTCACATATATATTTTGGCCTATGATATCAAACCTTTACACGATTTGAAACTGACACAGTTTAACCAAATACTTTATTTTATAAGCGCTTTATTTCAAAATAAAATCATGTTTCCTTTGCATTGTGCCTGTCTGATAATTAAATGCATTCCAAATTGAACCATTAAATTTGTTCTCATGAATGTGCTGTTACACCACTGACTTCGGTAAGAGAAAGGGTTGATCGTTCACGAGCACTTAATGTGATCTTCAGTTGTTTCATTTGACTGTCGCGCTGTTTCATTACCAATCATACCGTATCTCCGTATTTTATATTCAATATGTAAAATATATATTTATTTCTATATTGCATACTTGTCTATATATGTTTTGGGGTGTTTGGTTTGCATGATTAACATATAGAAATGTTAAAGTGAACATAGAAGATAATCGAAAACAAAACCTGAATATACTTACCAATGAACTGACAAAATGCAAGTTATATGTTGCTCGTACAGTTACTGGGTAGTCTGGTAAAACCCGTTTATCGTAAGTTGATTGATTGAATAACATGTCGAAAATTTTATTTGCGTCATTTACACTGTACGATGTTGAAGATTTGAATAAACCTAAAAAATACATTCATTATTACTGGAAGCTACAGTAACTATCTATACACAGGTTTGAATACGGCTTATTTGTGTATTTCCATCATTATGATAAATGTGTATGTAAGCGAGTTTGGATGTATGTATAGGCGTTGTGAAAAAAATACATACTGCGGTAACGTAATGAGACAGAAAATTAATGCTAAGTAATAGACATGTATCGCAAAAATGTCAGGCCTAACATATGAGTCGAAATCAGTTTCGAATATATAACAGAGACTATCAAAGACAATGACAATATTTCCCATTACAAAAAAAATATATATAATGATATTTACAAGTTATCAACATACGAGGATTTTGAATTAATCGGGGACGGAATGACGATGGATTCACCTCTTTTAAAAAAAAAAGCAACCATTCTTCCTTTAAAACGGTACTGACAAAAGGTACACAAAAGAATCTGCGATACATGAATTCATTGATTTTTTTTGGCGTTATGTGTAGGGAAATATTCTGTTTTCCTTATTGACGAGAGAAAGTTATTAGTTTGCGAAAGAAACATGTTTATTTCCTGACACTGTATCTCTGTGTTATGTCAAATCAATGACGTGTTTGATCAGACAATTGTATGATATCTCATTGCTATTCTTTGAGATGTGCAATGTGCATAACATTATCTTGTATGTACTGTATATTCTGTGAATATCTCTAAACCTGATGATCAATCATCTTCACGTCCTTTCAAATTCCCTCTTTTTGGATCTATTCTTCCTTTAAGGAGTCCGTTAATACTTGCGTTCTGTCTCAAATGGGATAGTTATGTAGCATGTTCTAAACGTTTGTTTTGATACATCTTTGTTCTATGAAAACCTCATGTTATTATATTCTAACGTTTTTATGTTGTGTATATACATATATATCTTATTTGATAATATGATATTTCATGGTATAGTTCATGTGCGTTTTTCCAAACAATTGATAAGCTCTGTCAACATTACGGTGCCATAGAAATCTACTGGTACGCTATGTGCAAACACGTGTTACATTATCTTCAAATACCTATTACGTTGTGGTTGAATGTCTATAACATTATGTGCAAACACCTAAGGATATGTGAAACCCCTTTTAGTTATGTGGACACATCTATTAGTAAGGTGTTTTGCCAAACAATGGTTATTCTCTATTAACACTCATCACGTTATGTGAAAATGCCTATTGCAAGCAATATATTTCATTATGTGCAAACACCTATTACGTTATAAAGAATACAAGTACCTTTTACGTTATGTGCAAACACTTATAATGTTACGTGTAAACACCTATTACGTAAATGACAAACACCTATTAGACATTTCCAAGCAAAAATGCCATTATTCGACATAGCCAACCTGGGTGACCGTATATCGGCCTATTGCTGTAAAGGACAACGGCGGGGAGCATAGACTGCATGATTTTTTGGCTCGTTTAATACATAAACCTTTTTGGAATAGATGTTATTTGAAAATTACTAAACACTGCTATTCAAATTCTTTACCTATTGTGTTATTAAATTATAATTTCTTATTTAAGATATGCACCAGTACTTGACAATCTCAGCTATATTTCCTTCTCGTAGATCTTTATTTACATATCATTGTTACTGTTGAGAGTTTCTTTAGCGACTATATTTTTTGTCATAAAATACATAAAATACGTTGAACTTGTAATTTTTGAAGAACAACATTTTAAAAAGCTATCTGAATTATTTATAGTCCACCTTAAGACAATAACTCCTTTAAGAATTTTTATCAAAGAGACAGTATGGAAAACTCATTCTGATTACTTGCATAGGTAACACACCACAGAAAATACTTGCGGGCTACCCCCTATAATCTTTTTTAAGCCTTGGTAACCATGGAGATTGACAATCAGGATCATCGGACTTATGTTCAAACTAGTAACGATTCAAAGAATTGAGAGTAGCTTTGGTTCTTATTGGTCAATTATTTGAAGAAGAAAAATGTTTGTTAAAGTATAAAATTAACAGCTAACAAAATTTCGTTTATACTTATTCTTTATGCCTCCTGATATAATGAATTACACATGAAATGTTAAAGTAGTACTCTCTACACTTACCTATATAAATAAGTAAAAATAACAGTCCACTTGTGCAGTATCTTTTAGACATTGTTTTCCAAATACGTATGCAGCTAGCTGAGTTATCAGTTCTTATGATATTTCGATAGAGTTATAGAAATAAATGGAAGTAACTTTATTTTATATCGTTTCTATCATGGATGTCCGCTTCATTCAAAGTATCAATCTATAAGATTAGAATTCCGACTTCAAATGAATCGAACTGTGTTTATAACTACAACAAACGTCTACAGTAATCAACGGATAATGCTTAAATGATAAATCTAGCGCACACAGCTTTATATAGCTTGAATTGTAACATATCATTGTTTGACCGCAAAACCGAGTTACCAAAACAACATTTTAATTAATCTATATTTATAAATATAAACATCTCATTAGAGAAATATTATCTTATTTCCATTTTCTGTTAAATATTTAAATGGCACTTTTATAGAAATATATTTTGCTTTTTTGTAATTTAACTCAGAAGTTAAAATATATTTTTTACTTCCTTACAATTACATGTTTATCAATTTCCATTAGGGTGTCATTTTTTTCTATGAGTAGTTACCTCCTAGAAGAATTAATATGCAAGTCATTTGATGCTAGATACTGTTTTTGAAAGAGCTTTTCAAATATTATATTTCATTTTCCTGTTTCGTTCTTTTTGATAACAAAGACGTTGTAGGATGAATTAAGGGGATTTTATATTACAAAATAAAAACCAGTAGTGTTTTTAAATGAATAATTTTACGTATAATTCACGTTATTAATTAATGAAATATTAAAAAAAAACACATCGGTTAATCAATTTCTATCACTCATACTCACTTTACATAGTAACAAGCAAATGCAAAGAAAAACAAAACGTTATTTCCTGGGTTTTTCAATAATGGGCTACAGTATGTGCTCAAGGTGTGAAACCCGTTTTGTTACCTTTATTAATATACGTCATATCCGGGGAATTAGCACTAATCAATAGAAGCAATTCATATCCGTAGACTTAGATGAACACACTTTGAAACATGTGAAATGCCGACTGTCAGAAACAACTAAAGAAAATAATAACAAAAACGTCAAAAATAAATTGCATCTAAAAGCATTTGTCGATTCATCTTCTGTTACATAGATATAAAATGTGGTATGGGCACGAATGAGTCAACTCTCCATCCAAGTCACAATTTGTAAAAGTAAACAATTAGAGGTTAAATTACGGTCTTCATCACCGAGCCTTGGTTCACACCGAGCAGCGAGTCATTAAGGGCTCCAAAATGACTAGTGTGAAATCATACAAACGGGAAAACCAAAGGTCTAATTTATATACAATGAAGAAACGAGAAACACATATAAAGCACATCAACAACTGACCATTAAGTTTGTTACGTGCATGTAAAGATGTTCGAGACTTGATCTGTTTCAATTCGTAAAGATATCCGAAATTGCTTTACTTATTTTATACCTTAATCAGCAATATCGATTTAACAAAATAACAGGCCCTTAATTTATGCAATGTGTCTTAAAGTGACGGGGGATTTCACCAAATAGTATTGAAAATTACGTGTTTTGCATATATTTATTACTTTACACATCTAAATAAAGGCAACAGTAGTATACCGCTGTTCAAAACTCATAAATCCATGGACAAAAAACAAAATCGGGGTAACAAACTAAAACTGAGGGAAACGCATTAAATATAAGAGGAGAACAACGACACAACATTAAAATATAACACACACAGAAACGGACTAAGCATTAGACAAAATCCTATGAGAATAACAAATATAACATCAAAACCAAATACATGAATTTGGGATAGATAAGTACCGTGACACGTCTTATAGCAATGAGATTTCAAATTAAAAAATAAGAGAAAACAAACGAAACAACGGAAACACAACGTTAAAATGTAACACACACAGAAACAAACTATAATATAACAATGGCCATATTCCTGACTTGGAACAAGATATTTTTAAAGGAAAATATGTGGGTTGAAACCTGGTTTTGTGGCATGCCAAACATGCTAACAGTTTTTAGTTAGAATTAAAGAAAGATTTATACAGGATAAAATAAACCAAAAAAAGTAATTAATAGTTATTAGCTTTACGATCCATAGAGAGTCATATAGTGAACAAACATTACATAAGCACATCATAAAGCCTTTCGGATAAATTGATTATAATTTGTCAAAATATCCTTATTGTGGTTTATCACTGATCTCCAATGACCGTTTTCTTAATGAAAATAGTGTTTAGTATGTACGTTTGTAGTACTCTAAAGTGCGATGGGGACGCTAAAGTACGATGGTCATGCTAAAGTGCGATGATGTGCGCTAAAGTCCGATGCTTCCGTACGCTTAAGTCCGATGGTCCGCGAAAATATAGACGTAAGAAACGTAGTTCGATAGTTTGACAGTCCTTTATGCAAACTAAAAATGAACATGCAGGAAGATAGATTAGGAATATTTGATTACCAATTTTACACCAAATGTCCATAACTTACGAGTAATTGATTTAAATTAACCGTTTTTTGTCGGCTGAATCATAATGTTTATTTTTTTCGAGTGCTGGAAAAGGATTTGTATCTTACAGTCGACATTTTTTACTATATAAATACAAAACAGGATACGCATACTTATCCTGCTTCTATTTGAAGCGAGCGGATAAATTCATTGTTTATGTGACAGTTTACTTTGTGGTCCCAGTTAAAACGCCGTCGATTTTATTGAAAAGTAACGTCGGTAAAATAGAGATACATGTTTTCCTGTGTGAACTATAAATTGTCTACTAAAACATTAGTTCGTACTGTACATTGTAAGAAAATAAAACATGTGTTTGTACTCGCTAAAAAAAACTAGAGGCTCTAATGAGCCTGTGTCGCTCACCTTGGTCTATGTGAATATTAAACAAAGGACGCAGATGGATTCATGACAAAATTGTGTTTTGGTGATGGTGATGTGTTTGTACATCTTACTTTACTGAACATTCTTGCTGCTTACAATTATCTGTATCTATAATGAACTTGGCCCAGTTAAGTTTCAGTTGAAAATGTTAGTAAAAATTTACAAATTTTATAAAATTGTTAAAAATTGACTATAAAAGGCAATAACACCTAAAGGGGTCAACTGACCTTTTCAGTCATGTTGACTTATTTGTAGATCTTTGCTGAACATTATTGCTGTTTACAGTTTGTCTCTATCTATAATAATATTCAAGATAATAACCAAAAACAGCAAAATTTCCTTCAAATTACCAATTCAGGGGCAGCAACCCAACAATGGGTTGTCCGATTCGTCTGAAAATTTCAGGGCAGATAGATTTTGACCTGATAAACAATTATATACCTGTAAGATTTGCTCTAAATGCTTTGGTTTTGGAGTTATAAGCCAAAAACTGCATTTTACCCCTATGTTCCATTCTTAGCCATGGCGGCCATCTTGGTTGGTTGGCCGGGTCACCAGACACATTTTTTAAACTAGATACCCTAGTAATGAGTGTGGCCAAGTTTGGTTTAATTTGGCCCAGTAGTTTCAGAGGAGAAGATTTTTGTAAAAGATAATTAAGATTTACGAAAAATGATTAAAAATTGACTATAAAGGGCAATAACTCCTAAAGGGGTCAACTGATCATTTGAGTCATTTGACTTATTTGTAGATCTTACTTTGCTGAACATTATTGCTGTTTACAGTTTATCTCTATCTATAATAATATTCAAGATAATAACCATATAATGGCAAAATTTCCTTAAAATTATCAATTAAGGGGCAGCAACCCAACAACAGGTTGTACGATTCGTCTGAAAATTTCAGGGCAGATAGGTCTTGACCTAAAAACAATTCAACCCATTGTCAGATTTGCTGTAAATGCTTCGGTTTCAGAGTTATAAGCCAAAAACTGCATTTGACCGTTATGTTCTATTTTTAGCCATGGCGGCCATCTTGGTCAGTTGGCTGGGTCACCGAACACTTTTTTAAACTAGATACCCCAATGATGATTGTGACCAAGTATGGTTAAATTTGGCCCAGTAGTTTCAGAGGAGAAGTTTTTTGTAAAAGTTAACGACGATGGACGACGGACGACGGACGACGCCGGACGACGCCGGACGCCAAGTGATGAGAAAAACTCACTTGGCCCTTTGGGCCAGGTGAGCTAAAAAGGATTTCTATCGCATTTAGCTAAATGCTTATACAAATAAATGATGCATATTCCGACAATAAACAAATTTTGTATTTTTTATTTTCAATGACAAATGTAAGGGAGGTTGTAACATTGGAAATGGGCGTATTATGTCGGAAGCAAGAACCTTGCATCATGATGCGGGATTTTTTTGCTATGTTGGAGACCCATTGGTGGCCATTGGATATTATCTGTTCTTTGTGCAGGTTGTTGTCTTTTTGACTCATTCTACATTTCTCTTCTCAATTTTATATCAATCTTCTTGTTTTGTGTGCATTTGATGAGTTATCGTTATGTCAAAAGAAAATATAAGTTTCCATATGATTTCAGGGTCAGGTGAAATCTTACAAGTCATAACAATCATGAAAAATCAGCAGGTGAATTCCAATACATCTGCAATGTAATATAAGACCAATCAAACCTAATTCTAAGTATTAAAAATAGTTTTTATTTATAAATCAGGACAAAATATATACACATATACAATCAAAATGTGTACACGATGGACATACCATCAAAACTGCATTAAATAATTTAAATATCTCCATAGAAAAGGTAACAATATATATATATTTTATTTAACTTTTTCTAATTCACAACTGATCATAACAGGCTAATTTATAGTACATCTAGTTAAATAAGGTTTCAAAACAATACATCATTATGGTTAATATAAAAGAGCACATTTAGACTATACATCATGTATATTATCATATCATCAGATAGGTAGTTTTTTCAGAAACAATTAAAGTAAAAAATACTGACAGGGTCATGGTGTCAATACTCATGTTTAAAATATATATAGTGGCATAAACAGAATATATATATAATATATCCAAGCATGGTACATATATCACTGGAACAAACATGTACGTAATAATAGTTTTGATAGGAACAGTTAAACTTTAAATCAGCATGGTATAAAAAAAGAAATTAAACCGCACGTGAATATTGTGGTGGGAATTCGTTAGTTGAATCCCACGTCAGCAAAATACAACGAGTTTTGTTAAACTAAACGTCAGAATAGCATCCAAATGAAAATTCAGCCATACGTCAGCATTATGTCAAAACATAAATAAAAACACACGTCAAACATGGGAGTCAAACCATACGTTAGCATGGCGTCAATAGGGAAGTAGCAATCTTCAAAAAAACAGCAAATAGAAATCATATATATTAAATAGTTATTCAAACACACTTCATAGCATATAAAACTTAAAAATTCACCGAGGAGAGTGTTAATTAGGGGGATTCAACACTTAAGAATAATAAAATCAACACAACGAAAATGCCAATATGGCATTCAGTCTGAAATGCATTCTAAAAAAGCAACAAAACAAGATACTGTTTGATTGATTTTGATTATTTGATGTTTGCTTAACATCCAGTGGCGAATATATTAATGCTTGTTCAGGACGAGAACAAATAAACAATTAATGACGTGCTGAATATTAAGAATGCCACTGAATATGAGGGTATATGTACAGAAATTTTAAAATAATTTAGGAACAAAAAGCAAAAATAGGAAAGGTTAAAAATATACTTAACTTGTATTTCATATTAAAAATATCATTAATATCCAGATGATTTCATTTTTGACAGCAGAAATGTGTATGCTCGTAAAGACATATCCATAATGATTTGAAACAACCAAAAAGTGATTTGTAGTGTATTGTTATACATGTACAAAATGTATATACAAAATACATGATCCTGAAAGAAATCCACGAAGTGATAACTTCGTACAAATCGTTACTACTGAAGCACAATAAAAAAAAATGATGGTTGAACTGCATGCGTATGGACATATTGGTTCGTCGTCGCCTGCAACATAAAAACTACAAAAAGCGATAACGATCCTCAACTCCTTAATTGTCACTACAGCTTAAGTTTAAGCAATAAATAATGTACTTGTAACCATATGCAATAAAGATTTGTATAATGTTATGTGATACAGTGAGTGACGAAACGTAACTAAAACATATTATGGATTCAGTATTATTCGTTGGATACCAATTGACGTAGATTTCATGAGCATAGGTGTTCTTAAATAAATATTTAACGAATCATAAAATTTCTACAGGCTTGTATAAATACTTTGTAAAACCGAGAAATCAAATATCCTCGGAAATACTTTTTTCCCTCAGTCTACTAAAATTAATATCAATCAAAAGTAGATGAATCCTCAAAATATGTAGTTAATGTGTTTCATTTTGAAGCGCTCAATACAATTGGGAAACATAATAAAACAAACACATAAAAGACTGTGAAAACTGCAAACAGAAAATAATCAAAGAATTCTGCCAGCTCCTTGTTTGTGTAGGGTTTAAATGGCTCACTACTCTCTGAACCGTCTCCTCCTTCGGTTGGATTGGTATGCTCTGATTGAGCAAGATGATTTATTCGTCCAAATCTACACTTCAACTTCATAAATAACCTTGCCAAAGTATGCATCCAGTTGGGAGCCTTGTCGTGTTCTGGTTGATGGAAAAGTCTTATGACGAATATCGTAAAGATAATCACAAGACAGGCCATTCCCAATGTTACTGTTAGAAATACCACTGCAAAAAGAAACAAGAAAACATAAATATGTTTACTTCAACTTCGAAACAGGAAAAACAATTGTTAGGTAGGCCATTGAGAAGTAAATATATGGCAAAACAAGTTTCTATTAAGTAGAGATTAGCAATCTAAAGGAAGATACATGTACTTACTTTTTCATGCAATAATATATCATTGTTGACTAATGATGAATTATTAACCCAAGAGATGTGATATATATTTAGAACAAGGTCATAGTGTGAAAGTCATATATCGTATGTTCATAAAAAATAAAATAATAAAATACAGAACTCAAAGAAAAATCCAAAACGAAACGTTCCTTATCAAATGGCGATTTCGAATCCTAAACGCATAAAACGAATAGAAAAAAAACACTGTCGTATTCCTGACTTAGTACAGAAATTCCCTCCTGTAGTAACATTGTGGATTAAACCTTGTTTTAAGCAATAACTGGAATCAAAAGTTTTCATTCTTTTATTTAGTTGATGACATTTATTCATCCAAATTAAGCACCGATAAAGAAGAAAAAATAATGACAATTCGCATGACGTTGTCTATGAAAAGAACAATTTAAGTAGAAGTGAGTAAGATTTTTCTCGCGTTAAATATATTGTTTTATCAAAAATGATTCCCTATGTAGTTAGCCAATGAAAACATTTGTTCATCAAAGTACTGGTAATTGATGTGTTATACGAATGATAAGATATATTGTGATGACAAATTACTACAAGTTGAGTACTGTGATATTACGCCTTGTTCAGCTTTTTACACGTTTTGTTTTAAGATGCTATCCTTTTGTGTAAGTATTTTGCGTGTGTATGCATATGTCCTAAGTCAAGAGCCTGTTTGGTGGTTGTCGTTTGTTGATGTGATTTATAAGCGTATCTCGTTTATCGCTTGTTATTTACATAAGACCATTTGTGTTCTGTTTGAATTATTGTACACTAGTCATATTAGGGTCTTTAATGACTTTCCTGTGCGTTGGAAATCCGTACTTTGACTATATTTTGTGATATTTACACATGGTGACTTAGATGGAGAGTTCTTTCATTGTCACTCATACATTATCTTCTTATTTCTAACAAACACATGTGATACGCAGGAATTTTTGTAAAGATTGAAATAATTAATTTCTAATCAAAGATTGAAATATAACTCACGCACATAGCGTACTAGATTGAAAGCATATATCTTACACTCACGTTCTATGTCACAACCTTTTTCAAAACACCAAAGAAATGAAAATAAAATGTATTGACTATGCAGTCTGGTGCATGTGTTGACAAAACAATAAGTGCACATGCATTTCTAATAAAAACTGTTAATTTACCTAGAACGGAAGTATGTTTTGAAGTTGTAGGCATACTTCCAGAAAATAACGTCAACAAAACTGCCAAAGCAAGAAGCACTGTCAGAATATATCCGATCTTTCCTCCGGACTGAAGCGGCAGAAAAAATGTTACAAATGTTAATACAGCAGTTAAAATGGTCGGAAATATAACACTCATTATGTAATGACCGGGTAATCTGTCTATCTCTATTCGGAACAAAAGTTCCGAAAACACCAGGTCGTCTTCAATTAACTCGGATGGGTACTGGGACGTTGTTATTAGATCCCATTCTCCATCTGGTCTGTAGTCTTCTAAATTTATGTGCGTTTTGTAGAATGTCAGGTTGACAGCGTCTGCAGGGAAGCCCCAGCTAGCCAATTCAATTTCACATGTTTGACTGTCATATGGAAAGAACGTGACATCCATGTCACATGACGTGGACAAAACAGCAGGTGGTTCCCATCGTACTTCTCCGTCATATTGTATTCTGACTGTTTTTTCAGCACCAAGATTTTTTCTTAATTCCAAAACCCTGAGATAAAAACAAAAAGTTCTTTTGTAAATGAGAGAAATTAATATAAATTGTACGTCTTCATGTGTAAATGACCTAAAAGATGAATAGTACTTTACTGGTTATAGTTAAATAGACAGCAATCAAACGTTACAAATATAAAAAAAAAAGTAAGTAATTCAGTTTTGTAAGATTTGATGACCGTATTTCTTGTTGCAACAATGATTATTTATAATAGGGTAAACTGTTTAAAAACATACGAATTCTGCACAATCAATTCGGGGTGCCAAACTACTTCCTCCGGAACATATATATATTCAACATTTCCATAGGACGATTTTGTCCAGGCCAATCGGCTATCATTCCATACCTAAAATTTCAAATAATAAGTAGAGTTATATTAAATAAATGCATTTAATTACAAAAGTTAAGCCTACCATTATACAAATAACAATCTAAGCAGCGTATAAAAACGACAATACCTTAGAAACAGAAAAAAATATACAAAATTAATAATACTTGTTCAACGATGCTGATTAAACATAAATACATACGACCTATATTAATGCAATAGTATTTACAAATCTCCGGGAATAACGAATAACAGCATCTGTTCCAATTTTGATGAAACCCTATTAGTTGTTTGTGTTGTAAAATAGCTCCTGCATACATGTAAACTGGTGTTTGGTTCTATAATCTTGCACTTTACGAATGAATGTCGGTATTGGAATATAAACGCTTCCAATTCGCATCCTCTCCCGTTTTGGGATGTAAATGTAGATTCATACTTACGTAGTATATATATTTGTGCTAGGATTATAAGACAAAACATACGGCAAAAAATTGCCAATTGACAATACGATTTTATTTCTACTTTTCCGTATTCTTTTAAGACTCATATACGTATATATAATACATGTAACGGTTGGTCTAGAATTGGCAAAACTGAACAAATAGGACAACGGTTTATTTTCTACCGATGAAAACAACGATACTGATAGCAGATACTTATATATAAATAAGATGAATTAGTTATACATCCAATTCATAGATTTGCCATTCTGTCTACAATGAACACTTGTAAAGACGTTGTATATTACAAAACAGTATAGCCGATGAATGATAACAGATCGACGAGTTTTGTTTTGTCCTTCAATATAAATTCCTAGTACAAAAAGTACACAAGAACCATTATTAAATTGGCGTTCTCATATTAACACATACGTATATTAGTTCATTCCAGTAACCAACTTGTTTCAGTAGTGACAATTTTCGTTCTCAAATGAAATATATTAAAACGTAAATAGATATACTGACCACCGTAAACCATCCTGATGTCGACAATATCTGTGGCTTTAAATCCTTAAACAGAAATACAAAACATTTTTGCACAATTTGTTAAACAAAATAAGTTTAGATAATACTGGCAAATCTAAGACGGCACCGGAATCATAAATAGACTAATGCAATTTCTCAGATAAAAATCATAGTTTGTGAATCAACAAAACCTTTTTTTTTTTTCTTTTCATGCATATATTTTAAACAAATTTAGTTAGTTTCTACATTTGGGAAATTTATCTCTCTTTTTTAAAATATACATTTTTTATATGCATTTTACATAGGAAACTGCTTTAATTAGTTATTAAAAGTACCAGGATTATAATTTAGTACGCCAGACGCGCGTTTCGTCATAAGACTCATCAGTGACGTTCATATCAAAATAGTTATAAAGCCACACAATACAAAGTTGAAGAGCATAGAGGTGTCAAAATTCCAAAAAGTTGTGCCAAGTCCGGCTAAGGTAATCTATTCCTAGGAAATGTATAAAAATGATCACATAATTGATATCCATGTCAACACCGAAGTGCTGACTACTAGACTGGTGATACCCTCGGAGACAAAATGTCCACCAGCAGTGGCATCGACCCAGTGGTGTAAATAGTTATCAAAAGTACCAGGATTATAATTTAACGTTATGATGTAATAAGAATTTATCTGCATTTATTAATCTATCTTACCAAAGGAAGAGACCGATTTCATTGATCTTCAACTCCTGAGATAATAAAATATGTGTGATATGATGTATAAATATAGTGGTTTTTCTTTGAAACAATCTTTCTTTTCACAGAGAACCCTAATTTTTGAGAAAATGTCCTAATTCGGAGACCATTATCGATCTGTTTCTAATAAGCTTTTGCTCATGCTCAGTCGATTTTCTTTACAGCGTAACTCATTCTGTTCTGTTTCGTTAATGTCACATGGATTTAACTTAGCTCATAAGGTTATTGAGTTAATACGGTTAAAAATAAATCTTCTGTAAATCACACTTTGCAACACTTTTCTTAGGGCACTTTTAATTGTTTTTTCCAACCGAGATGAATGGGGTGTTTAGTATTGTTCATTACTTTCGTTTCTATAAAGAAATATAATTGAATGCATAAACCGTGTCCAAATCCTTACTGTGATCATCTTATTACCATGTCTACACTCTTTGTAACAACACTTGCCTACTAACATGTTTTGACAATTTTTAGATGTATTGCAAGATATGAAGCACACTTGACGGTATTTGTTCTACATTGTATTTCAAGTTCGACGGATTAGATGCGTATAACATCGTGAACAAACTTTAAAATATTTGGTGAAAGAACATCATTTATATAGCGAAACGTGAGTTCTTTTCACTCTTCCAAAGAAGCTCCTGTTTGACATCAGCTTCATTTTAATAAAGGAATAAGACAAACACGTTTGTTTTCAAGGAATGCCGTTTGCACATTGTAAGTTGACAAATACCTCCACCGAATAAAACAAATAAGTTGTCGATCTAAAAAACAAGCATCTTTATAATTTCAGTTTCAAAGATTTTTATGCCCCACCTACGATAGTAGAGGGGCATTATGTTTTCTGGTCTGTGCGTCCATTCGTTCGTTCGTCCGTCTGTCCGTCTGTCCCGCTGCAGGTTAAAGTTTTTGGTCAAGGTAGTTTTTGATGAAGTTGAAGTCCAATCGACTTCAAACTTAGTATACATGTTCCCTATGATATGATCTTTTTTAATTTTAATGCCAAATTAGAGGGTTTACCAAAATTTCACGGTCCACTGAACATAGAAAATGATAGTGCGAGTGGGGCATTCGTGTACTGGGGACACATTCTTGTTTTTGTATAAATCAAGTACGATGTATCCCTTCTTTATACAAGATGCATGTACCTATGTTGTCAGTTCTCATTTATTAAACAAAGCAGGAACAATTTTGTAAATGTGTTCTTTCGTTAGGAATGAGGAATAATTGTGTAAAGGATAGAAATGACAAATGTTTTAAAACAATTGCAAGATGAGAGAGACTTATATTGAATGTACTCTAATGAATCACTGAAATAATTAAATACCCACACCTGATTCGCACCGCTTCTAGAATAAATAGTTTCACAATAACTTTAAAGAGACAAAACATTATATCTACCAGTTTCCTGATGAAAAAATAAAATAAAAAGGAAACGGCAGTAACGCATTTACCGTAGCCGTATGTGGCACAACTTTTTGGAATTTTGTATCCTCAATGTTTTTGAACAGCGGTATACTACTGTTGCATTTACTCTTCAACTTCGTATTTGTTTGGCCTTATCAATATTTTGATATGAGCGACACTGATGAGTCTTATGTAGACGAAACTCGCGTCTGGCGTACTAAATTATAATCCTTGTACCTTTGATAACTATTTACAAAGCAAGTAAATAGTTATGTGCTTTAATTTGTTTCAGAAGTGTATGCCAATTATAATTGTACAATTGCATGTTTGTTACAATATACATTACCTGCAACATCTAATTAGTCCATCCAAAACTAAACTATTTAAAGAACTCGAACCTTTGAAATTTTCTTTATAATTAAAATTATTTCAAATAACTGTTGGATTTGAATAATTCAGAGAATTGTGAGTCGTGGTACTTTTGCAGATCGGAGAAAACAAAAATTGAGAAAATAAATATATTTACCAAAGCATTCACAGCCAGCAAGTTGTATTCTGCACTTACAATTACCGGGTAGTCTGGTAGGACACGTTTATTGTAACCAGATACTGTCTGATTAAATAACAATGTGTGGATATCATTTGCGTCGCTCACAGTGTATGCTGTCGAATGCATCAATAAATCTAGAAAAAGGATATCTATTATTTTATTTACTGAAAGCTGGCTAAATAATATGCACACATGAACATATGACATGTATGAGTATAACTGATTTTTGTATATCGTTAATGATCAGTGTGTTTTTTGGGGGAAAAGATGGTTTGAATTAAAGAGCCAACAAACACCTGGTATGTATGTATCTATGTCAAGCCAAAACAAGAATCCAAAATTAGTTTGACATCATTATTCAACTCATTATTAAAGTTTAACCATTAAGACAAACTTTTTAAACAATAAAACATACTAATGTTTTAAAAATAACAACGTACGACTTAAATACGCATACGCAGTAAGCTGAATCCAGCATTTAAGGATGTCAACCATCTCTTCTTCATAAAAACGAACAAAAGGTCAATAAAACCGCGTACAGTAAATGATACATCAACAGTCGCTCACTTAACGTTCAACGGTAATCAGATGTATCATATGTTGGAGGGCAAGGTATGCAGGAGACACCTGTTTAATATAAGACCTTATCAAATTAATATGTAAAACACAATAAAAGTAACCTATAACGGACTCAAAAATATATATTTTTATCATGAATTCTGGTATCATATCAATGGAATTCAATACGATTCAATTGCGTATGTGTAGCCCATATATATTTGCTTAATATACAAATAGATCAAGGATATAATTATATGATTATCCATTGTTTTAATGGAATAGGATTGAGTAATGTTATTATAATTGTACAAATACAAACTAAAACTATGAAATGTCCGTCTATAAAATGAGATGGGAGTTAAGCGCCATAATTTGGTTAAAATATCTTATTTTGTAACATGCAATTTAAAGCTATCGAAAAGACATGTTAACGTTACTTTAAAAAGTAGTCTATACAAGAATAAGAGTGATTAAATAGTAATCGATTTCAAAAAATACCTTATAAAATTATAAATCGATTGCTTTTGACATTTATCGTCCAAATGCTTAGGAATACCTGTCATTTAAAACAAATGGCTAATTGCATGATCAAATTAAATAAACATGCCCACTGTGGTACTACCCTCCAACTTACCTATGAAGATAAGCAAAACAAAAACTCCTCTTCGTGCGCAGAGTCCTCCAGACTTCATTTTCCAACTGAGATGTTAAGCCGCAAGCAGCAAGTATAGTGAATTATTTCTCAATCTGTTTTATAGTTCGGTAAAGTATTTAGCAACCGTTCACATAAGTCGATGGATAATGTTTGGATCCTCAATCTGGAATGAATTGCGTTTATATAGGCTGACAGTACCACCGCCTGGAACGAATATCAAAAAGGGCTTTGATGAAGAAAAAAAACCAACGCGAAGTCGATTCTTATAGTTATTTCAATTAGAAAATTATATCCCATAACGCATTTAATTTATTATCTCTTAATTAAAAAAAAATTTATCTCCTTTATGAAATAATATTCAATGATATTTCCGGGTAGATACCTTCTCCGAAGTCCTTAAGACTGCCATTTTTTCCAATAAGTCACAAAGAAATCAATTAAATTCAATCATCTGTGTGTTCAATTTGAATTGTCATTAGACCATATGAAATTTTTTCCCATTTATCATCCAAGACGGAATTAAATATTTGTTAGTTATGAATTTGGAATTTAATGGTGTTTTTTTTTATCTATATCATGACATGTACAGTACTTCCTCTTGGAAGAATCACAAAATGATAAAGCTTAAAAATTACCAAAGCGAAGGAAATTGGGAATGATATGTTAATATCATGTATGTATTTAATTTAATTTGTCTTTATTTATAAAAAGCTACCTCCAGTGAGAAATAGTATTCAATGCCATTTCCAGCTAGATATCATCTTCAAAAATGAGTATTACATAAAAAAATACATTTGAATTTTACGATAAACAGAATAAAGTAGTAATCCCAAATGATATATCTTTGAAATTAATCCAATATTCGTTAAATTTAGATATAGTTCCAAACTGTCAAATAAAATGGAATATTCAGTATAATTCGAAATTACCGTGGAAAGAGATCTTGATAAATTTAGATAAAAGTATGTCCTCTAGGAAAGCAAATCAAATTAGCTGGAAAATTGTTCATAACATTATCTATACGGAGCAAAAACTATTTAGAATCGGCAAATCAAATAATGGCAAATGCCATTTTTGTAAAACAGAAAACGAAACTCTCACACACCTTTTTCACAGCTGTAACATTATAATGGTTGTTTTGGGAACACATTTTTGATGCGCTTAAAACATATAATGTACTTAATAACACTGTATATATTCCATTGAGCGAAGAACTTATCATACTAGGAATGTACGATTACAACAAAAAGTACAATGTCCTAACTAATACGATTATGAATACAGTTAAATGGATTATTTGGAAATGTAGGAATATAATCAAATATCAGTCTAAAAGTTTTACTTCCAGTCAATTGATAGCATATGCAAAACGGGAACTGTGCAGTTTAATTGAATCTATGGACTAAGCATTATCATCTAAAAATGAAAATTTTGCAGCTGAAATAAAACTTATAATAAATCATATACATTAGTAAGTGACGTAATAATACTTACTTTCCTTTCCTTTTTAAAACATAATACACCCAACGATAGAAATATACAATACACGCATTTACAAGGTCGAGCATGTGACCTATAAAATCACTGACCGACACATAACAATGTAATCCAGGTGTTAAAAGTACAAAACATAAAATGTCAATTATATAAGTAAAGGTAAGTTATTGTGTAGATTGTAGTGTGTTTTGGGGGACTTTTGATGTATTTTATTTACTGGTAGAATATTGTGAATAATTTATACGCAAACTCAATCTGTGTAATTAATATGAATGTATAACTTATGTATGGAAAAAATATAAAATAGATTTTTTTTTTATAATAGAGTCCACCGTTTATCGCTGGACGTTGGATCATTGTAAACACAGGGCCTTTTGTGTATTCTAACTGGGTTATACAAGGAAAGTTGTATTCAGGTGATTTTCAATAAATGTATTTCAAGTCTTAAAAAAAAAAAAAAAAAAAAAGTGCGATGCTTTCATACGCTTTAGTCCGATGCTCCGCGAAAATATAGACGTAAGAAACGTTGTTTAATAGTTTGACAGTCCTTTATGCAAACTAAAAATGAACATGCGGGAAGATAGATTAGGAATATTTGATTACCAATTTTACACCAAATGTCCATAACTTACGAGTAATTGATTTAAATTAACCATTTTTTGTCGGCTGAATCACAATGTTTATTTTTTTCGAGTGCTGGGAAAGGACTTGTATCTTACAGTCGACATTTTTTACTATATAAATACAAAACAGGATACGCATACTTATCCTGCTTCTATTTGAAGCGAACGGATACATTCATTGTTTATGTGACAGTTTACTTTGTGGTCCCCGTTAAAATGCCGTCGATTTTATTGAAAAGTAACGTCGGTAAAATAGAGATACATGTTTTCCTGTGTGAACTATAAATTGTCTACTAAAACATTAGTTCGTACTGTACATTGTAAGAAAATAAAACATGTGTTTGTACTCGCTAAAAAAACTAGAGGCTCTAATGAGCCTGTGTCGCTCACCTTGGTCTATGTGAATATTAAACAAAGGACGCAGATGGATTCATGACAAAATTGTGTTTTGGTGATGGTGATGTGTTTGTACATCTTACTTTACTGAACATTCTTGCTGCTTACAATTATCTGTATCTATAATGAACTTGGCCCAGTTAAGTTTCAGTTGAAAATGTTAGTAAAAATTTACAAATTTTATGAAAATTGTTAAAAATTGACTATAAAGGGCAATAACTCCTAAAGGGGTCAATTGACCATTTCAGTCATGTTTACTTATTTGTAGATCTTACTTTGCTGAAAATTATTGCTGTTTACAGTTTATCTCTATCTATAATAATATTCAAGATAATAACCATATAAAGGCAAAATTACCTTAAAATTACCAATTCAGGGGCAGCAACCCAACAACAGGTTGTACGATTCGTCTGAAAATTTCAGGGCAGATAGATCTTGACTTAACAAACAATTCAGCTACGTGTCAGATTTGCTCTAAATGCTTCGGTTTCAAAGTTATAAGCCAAAAACTGCATTTGACCCCTATGTTCTATTTTTAGCCATGGTGGCCATCTTGGTTATTTAGCTGGGTCACCGAACACATTTTTTAAACTAGATACCCCAATGATGATTGTGACCAAGTATGGTTAAAGGAGTAGGTTCAGTAAGACCCCTTTTTGGCCCCAAAATATAGCAGTTTTACAAAATTGTTAAAATGTAAACCTTTAGTTATTTATTGGACAGTAGAATGCTTCTGCTACATAAATATGGGCTGTTTTTTGACAATACAATGCACATATATCCGGTACTAGCACCATTAAATCATGCTAAATTACTAAAATCCTCATAATTCTAGCATTTTAGTTAAATTTTAGACGGTTTTCATGTAAAACGAAAGTGGCCGCATTTATATTCATCCTTAATATTGAAATGTAAGTTGTATTTTATGATAATACATAACATATATAAAGGTTGAGGATGAACACGGATGCGGCCATTTTCATTTTTACCAAAAACCATCTGAAAAGTGACATTTTTCGACATATTAGGTAGATTTTTCATATTTGAGCTTGAATCGGATCGTTTTTAATGACTAAATCTGTTAAAATCTTTCACATTAACTAATTAATTCAAATAAAATAGACACTTAAGTGCTTAAAAAGTGGTCAAAATCTTTCGTCAGATGAACATAAAATTTGAGTCCAAAATCGGTCCTCACCGGACCTACTCCTTTGGCCCAGTAGTTTCAGAGGAGAAGATTTTTGTAAAAGTTAACGACGACGGACGACGGACGACGCCGGACGATGCCGGACGCCAAGTGATGCGAAAAGCTCACTTAGCCCTTTGGGCAAGGTGAGCTAAAAAGGATTTCTATCGCATTTAGCTTAAAGCTTATACAAATAAATGATGCATATTCCGACAATAAACAAATTTTGTATTTTTTTATTTTCAATGACAAATGTAAGGGAGGTTGTAACATTGCAAATGGGCGTATTATGTCGGAAGCAAGAAGCTCGCATCATGATGCGGGAGTTTTTCGCTGTGTTGGAGACCCATTGGTGGCCATTGGATATTATCTGCTCTTTGTGCAGGTTGTTGTCTTTTTGACTCATTCTACATTTCTATTCTCAAATGTATATCAATCTTCTTGTTTTGTGTGCATTTGATGAGTTATCGTTATGTCAAAAGAAAATATAAGTTTCCATATGATTTCAGGGTCAGGTGAAATCTTACAAGTCATAACAATCATGAAAAGTCAGCAGGTGAATTCCAATACATCTGCAATGTAATATAAGACCAATCAAACCTAATTCTAAGTATTAAAAATAGTTTTTATTTATAAATCAGGACAAAATATCTACACATATACAATCAAAATGTGTACACGATGGACATACCATCAAAACTGCATTCAATAATTTCCATATCTCCAAAGAAAAGATAACAATCTATGGCAAGTTGAAAATTTGGAATAAGATATCATATTAAAGATAAATTAAAATTTTAAATCGAAAGACAGGAAAAAAAATGGCCCTTGTTATAATATATAAAATAAATTATATTATTCGATGAATACATTGTCTAATCCACAAACAACTGATTATAACAGACTATTTTATAGTACATCTAGTTAAATAATTTTTCAAAACAATACATCATTATGGTTAATACAAAAGAGCACATTTAGACTATATATCATATATATTATCATATCATCAGATAGGTAGTTTTTTAGAAACAATTAAAGTAAAAAATACTGACAGGGTCACGGTGTCAATACTCATATAATATATCCAAGCATGGTACATATATCACTGGAACAAACATGTACGTAATAATAGTTTTGATAGGGACAGTTAAACTTTAAATCAGCATGGTATACAAAAAGAAATTAAACCGCAGGTGAATATTGTGGTGGGAATTTGTTAGTTGAATTCCACGTCAGCAAAATACAACGGGTTTTGTGTAACTAAACGTCAGAATAGCATCCAAATGAAAATTCAACCATACGTCAGCATTATGTCAAAACATAAATAACAAGAATGTGTCCCCAGGACACGGATGCCCCACTCGCGCTATATTTTCTATGTTCAGTGGACCGTAAAATTGGGGTCAGAAGTATAATTTGACATTAAAATTAGAAAGATCATATCATAAGGTACATATATACTCAGTTTCAGGTTGATTGGACTTCAACTTCATCAAAAACTACCTCGACCAAAAACTTTAACCTGACACTGAACAGACGAACGAACGAACGGACGGACGGATGAACGGAAGGACGGACGTACAGACCAGAAAACATAATGTCCCTCTACTATCTTAGGTGGGGCATAAAAACACACGTCAGCATGATGTCAAACATGGGAGTCAAACCATACGTCAGCATGATGTCAAACATGGGAGTCAAACCATACGTCAGCATGGCATCAATAGGGAAGTAGCAATACTAAATCAAAAATATCTATGTAGAAAAAAATCAAAAAACAACAAAATAGAACTCATACATATTAAATAGTTATTAAAACACACTTCATAGCATATAAAACTTAAAAATTCACCGAGGAGAGTGTTAAGTAGGGGGATTCAACACTTAAGAATAATAAAATCAACACAACGAAAATGCCAACATGGCATTCAGTCTAAATGCATTCTAAAAAGGCACTAAAACAAGATACTGTTTGATTGATTTTGATTATTTGTTGTTTGCTTAACATCCAGTGGCAAATATATTAATGCTTGTTCAGGACAAGAACAAATAAACAATTAATGGCGTGCTGAATATTAAGAATGCAACTGAATATGAGGGTATATGGACAGAAATTTTAAAATAATTTAGGAACAAAAGTAAAAATAAAAAAGGTTAACAATATACCTAACTTGTATTTCATATTAAGTATATCATTTATATTCAGATGATTTCATGTTTGACAGCAGACATGTGTATGCTCGTAAAGACATATCCATAATGATTCGAAACAACCAAACAGTGATTTTTAGTGTTTTGTTATACATGTACAAAATGTATATACAAAATACATGATCCTGAAAGAAATCCACGAAGTGATAACTTCGTACAAATCTTTACTACTGAAGCACAATAAAAAAAAATGATGGTTGAACTGCATGTATATGTATACATAGGTTTTCGTTGCCTGCAACATAAACTTATAAAAGCACTACACTAAATTAAACTTTGAAATGCGAGTTCAATCCTCAATTTCTTAATTGTCTTAAGCATTTTATAAATATTCTTGTAACTCATGTGTAATAAAGATTTCTATAATGTTATGTGATACAGTGAGTGACGAAACGTAACTAAAACATATTATGGATTCATTATTATTCGTTGGATACCAATTAACGTAGATTTCATGGGCATAGGTGTTCTCAAATAAATATTTAACGAATCATAAAATTTCTACAGCCTTGTATAAATACTTTGTAAAACCGTGAAATCAAATATCCTCGGAAATACTGTTTTCCCTCAGTCTACTTAAATTTATCCCCCCAAAAAATAAATGAATCCTCAAAATATGTAGTTAATGCGTTTCAGTTTGAAGCGCTCAGTACAATTGGGAAACATAATAAAACAAACACATAAAAGACTGTGAAAACTGCAAACAGAAAATAATCAAAGAATTCTGCCAGCTCCTTGTTGGTGTAGGGTTTAAATGGCTCACTACTCTCTGAACCGTCTCCTCCTTCGGTCGGATTGGCATGCTCTGATTGATCAAGATGATTTATTCGTCCAAATCTGCACTTCAACTTCATAAATAACCTCGCCAAAGTATGCATCCACTTGGGAGCCTTGTCGTGTTCTGGTTGATGAAAAAGTCTTATGACGAATATCGTAAAGATAATCACCAGACAGGCCATTCCCAATGTTACTGTTAGAAATACCACTGCAAAAAGAAACAAGAAAACATAAATCTGTTTACCTCAACTTCGAAACAGGAAAAACAAATTGTTAGGTAAGCAATTGAGGAGTAAATATATGACAAAACAAGTTTCTATTAAGTAGAGATCAGCAATCTAAAAGAAGATACATGTACTTACTTTTTCATGTAATAATATACAATTGTTGACTTATGATGAATTATTAACGCAAGATGTGTGATATATATTTAGAACAAGGTCATAGTGTGAAAGTCATATTTTGTTTGTTGATAAAAAGTAAAACAATAAAATACAGAACTCAAAGAAAAATTCAAAACGAAATGTTCCTTATCAAATGGCGATTTCAAATCCTAAACACATCAAACGATTAGAAAAAAAAACCCAACTGTCGCATTCCTAACTATGTACAGATCCTTCTGTATGAAATTGTGGATTAAATCTGGTTTTAATCTATAACTGGTATCAAAAGTCTTCATTCTTTTATTTAGTTTATGACATTTATTCATCAAAATTAAGCACCGAAAAAGAAGAAAAATGAATGACAATTCGCATGACGTTGCCTATGAAAATAACAATTTAAGTAAAAGTTAGTAAATAGTTATCAAAAGTACCAGGATTATAAGATTTTTCTCGCGTTCAATATATTGTTTTATCAAAAATGATTCCCTATGTAATTAGCAAATGAAAACATTTGTTCATCAAAGTACTAGTTATGGATGTGTTCTAAGAATGATAAGATATATTGTGTTGACAAATTACTACAACGTTGCGTACTGTGATATGACGCCTTGTTCAGCTTTTTTACACGTTTTGTTTTAAGATGCTATCCTTTTGTGTAAGTATTTTGCGTGTGTATGCACATGTCCTAAGTCAAGAGCCTGTTTGGTGGTAGTCGTTTGTTGATGTGATTCATAAGCGTTTCTCGTTGATCGCTTGTTATTAACATACATGTAAGACCATTTGTGTTCTGTTTGAATTATTGCACACTAGTCATATTAGGGCATTTAGTGGCTTTCCTGTTCGTTGGAAATCCGTACTTTGACCTATAATTTTGTAATATTTACACATGGTGACTTAGATGGAGAGTTCTTTCATTGCCACTCATACATTATCTTCTTATTTCTAATAAACATATGTGATACGCAGGATTTTTTGTAAAAATTATAATAATTAATTTCTAATCAAAGATTGAAATATAACTCACGCACATAGTGTACAATATTGAAAGCATATGTCTTACACTCACGTTCTATGTCAAAACCTTTTTCAAAACACATAAGAAAAGGAAAATAAAATGTATAGACTATGCAGTCTGGTGCATATGTTGACAAAACAATAAGTGCACATGCATTTCTAATAAAAACTGTTACTTTACCTAGAACGGAAGTATGTTTTGAAGTTGTAGGCATACTTCCAGAAAATAACGTCAACAAAACTGCCAAAGCAAGAAGCACTGTCAGAATATATCCGATCTTTCCTCCAGACTGAAGCGGCAGAAAAAATGTTACAAATGTTAATACAGCAGTTAAAATGGTCGGAAATATAACACTCATGATGTAATGACCGGGTAATCTTTCTAACTCTATTCGGAACAAAAGTTCCGAAAACACCAGGTCGTCTTCAATTAACTCGGATGGGTACTGGGAGGTTGTTATTAGATCCCATTCTCCATCTGGTCTGTAGTCTTCTAAATTTATGTGAGTTTTGAAGAATGTCAGGTTGACAGCGTCTGCAGGGAAGCCCCAGCTAGCCAATTCAATTTCACATGTTTGACTGTCATATGGAAAGAACGTGACATCCATGTCACATGACGTGGACAAAACAGCTGGTGGTTCCCATCGTACTTCTCCATCATACTGTATTCTGACTGTTTTTTCAGCACCAAGATTTTTTCTTAATTCCAAAACCCTGAGATTAAAACAAAAAGTTCTTTTGAAAATGTGTGAAATGAATATAAATGATACGTCTTCATGTGTAAATGACCTAAAAGATGAATAGAACTTTACTGGTTATATTAAAATAGACAGCATTCCAACGTTACAAATATAAAAAAAAGTAAGTAATTCAGTTTTGTAAGATTTGATTATCGCATTTCTTGTTGCAACAATGACTATTTATAATAAAGAAGTAAACTATTTAAAAACATACGAATTTTGCACAATCAATTCGGGATGCCAAACTACTTCCTCCGGAACATATATATATTCAACATTTCCATAGGACGATTTTGTCCAGGCCAATCGGCTATCATTCCATACCTGAAATTTCATGATAAGTAGAGTTATATTAAATAAATGCATTTAATTACAGCAGTTATGCCCACCATTATATATAAAAAAAAACAATCTAAGCAGCGTAAAAAAACGACAATACCTTAGAAATGAAAACAAAAATACAAAATTAATAATACTTATTCAACGATGCTGATTAAACATAAATACATACGACCTATATTAATGCAATAGTATTTACAAATCTCCGGGAATAACGAATAACAGCATCTGTTCCAATTTTGATGAAATCCTATTAGTTGTTTGTGTTGTAAAAGAGCTCCTGCATACATGTAAACTAATTTTTAGATCTATAATTTACACTTTACGAAATGAATGTCGGTATTGGAACGTAAACGCTTCCAAGTCGCATCCTCTCCTGTATTGGGATGTAAATATAGAGTCATACTTACTGAGTATATATTTTTGTGCTAGGATTATAAGACAAAACATACTACAAAAAATGCCAATTGCCAATACGATTTTATTTCTACTTTTCCGTATTCTTTTAAGACTCATATACGTATATATAATACATGTACCGGATGGTCTAGGATTGTCAAAACTGAACAAATAGGACAACGGTTTGTTTTCTACTGATGAAAACAACGATACTGATAGCAGATACTTATATATAAATAAGATGAATTAGTTACACATCCAATTCGTAGATTTGCCATTCTGTCTACAATGAACACTTGTATAGATGTTGTATATTACAAAACAGTATAGCCGATGAATGATAAAAGATCAATGAGTTTTGTTTTGTCCTAAAAGATAAATTCCTAGTACAAAAACTACACAAGAACCATTATTAAATTGGCGTTCTCATATTAACACATACGTATATTAGTTCATTCCAGTAACCAACTTGTTTCAGTAGTGACAATTTTCGTTCTCAAATGAAATATATTAAAACGTAAATAGATATACTGACCACCGTAAACCATCCTGATGTCGAAAATATCTGTGCCTTTAAATCCTTAAACAGAAATACAAAACATTTTTGCACAATTTGTTAAACAAAATAAGTTTAGATATTACTGGCAAATCTAAGACGGCACCGGAATCATAAATAGATTAATGCAATTTCTCAGATAAAAATCATAGTTTGTGGATAAACAAAACCTTTTTTTTTCTTTTCATGCATATATTTTAAACAAATTTAGTTAGTTTCTACATTTGGGAAATTTATCTCTCTTTTTTAAAATATACATTTTTTATATGCATTTTACATAGGAAACTGCTTTAATTGGTTATCAAAAGTACCAGGATTATAATTTAGTACGCCAGACCCGCGTTTCGTCATAAGACTCATCAGTGACGTTCACATCAAAATAGTTATAAAGCCACACAATACAAAGTTGAAGAGCATAGAGGTGTCAAAATTCCAAAAAGTTGTGCCAAGTCCGGCTAAGGTAATCTATTTCTGGGACAAGAAAATCATTAGTTTTTCGAAAAAAATCAAAGTTTTGTATCAGGAAATGTATAAAAATGATCACATAATTGATATTCATGTCAACACCGAAGTGCTGACTACTACGCTTGTGATACCCTCGGGGACAAAATGTCCACCAGCATTGGCATCGACCCAGTGGTGTAAATAGTTATCAAAAGTACCAGGATTATAGTTTAACGTTATGATGTAATAATAATTTATCTGCATTTATTAATCTATCTTACCAAAGGAAGAGACCGATTTCATTGATCTTCAACTCCTGAGACAATAAAATATGTGTGATATGATGTATAAATATAGTGGTTTGTCTTTGAAACAATCTTTCTTTTCACCGAGAACACCAATTTTTGAGAAAATACCCTAATTCGGAGACCATAATCGATCTGTTTCTAATAAGCTTTTACTCATGCTCAGTCGATTTTCTTCACAGCATAACTCATTCTGTTCTGTTTCGTTAATGTCACATGGATTTAACTTAGCTCATAAGGTTATTGAGTTAATACGGTTAAAAATAAATCTTTTGTAAATCACACTTTGCAACACTTTTCTTAGGGCACTTTTAATTGGTTTTTACAAACGAGATGAATGGGGTGTTTAGTATTGTTCATTGCTTTCGTTTCTATAAAGAAATATAATTGAATGCATAAACCGTGTCCAAATCCTTACTGTGATCATCTTATTACGGTGTCTACACTCTTTGTAACAACACTTGCCTACTAACATGTTTTGACAATTTTTAGATGTATTGCAAAATATGAAGCACACTTGACGGTATTTGTTCTACATTGTATTTCAAGTTCGACGGATTAGATGCGTATAACATCGTGAACAAACTTTAAAATATTTGGTGAAAGAACATCATTTATATAGCGAAACGTGAGTTCTTTTCACTCTTCCAAAGAAGCTCCTGTTTGACATCAGCTTCATTTTAATAAAGGAATAAGGCAAACACGTTTGTTTTCACGAAATGCCGTTTGCACATTGTAAGTTGACAAATACCTCCACCGAATAAAACAAATAAGTTGTCGATCTACAAAACAAGCATCTTTATAATTTTTTTTTGTATAAATCAAGTTCGATGTATCCCTTCTTTATACAAGATGCATGTACCTATGTTGTCAGTTCTCATTTATTAAACAAAGCAGGAACAATTTTGTAAATTTGTTCTTTCGTTAGGAATGAGGAATAATTGTGTAAAGGATAGCAATGACAAATGTTTTAAAACAATTGCAAGATGAGAGAGACTTATATTGAATGTACTCTAATGGATCACTGAAATAATTAAATACCCACACCTGATTCGCACCGCTTCTAGAATAAATAGTCTCACCATTACTTTAAAGAGACAAAACATTATATCTACCAGTGTCCTGATGAAAAAATAAAATAAAAAGGAAACAGCAGTAACGCATTTACCGTAGCCGTATTTGGCACAACTTTTTGGAATTTTGGATCCTCAATGTTTTTGAACAGCGGTATACTACTGTTGCATTTACTCTTCAACTTCGTATTTGCTTGGCCTTATCAATATTTTGATATGAGCGACACTGATGAGTCTTATGTAGACGAAACTCGCGTCTGACGTACTAAATTATAATCCTTGTACCTTTGATAACTATTTACAAAGCAACTAAATAGTTATGTGCTTTAATTTGTTTCAGAAGTGTATGCCAATTATAATTGTACAATTGCATGTTTGTTACAATATACATTACCTGCAACATCTTATTAGTCCATCCAAAACTAAACTATTTAAAGAAGTCGAACCTTTGAAATTTTCTTTATAATTAAAATTTCAAATAACTGTTGGATTTGAATAATTAAGAGAATTGTGAGTCGTGGTACTTTTGCAGATCGGAGAAAACAAAAATTGAGAAAATAAATATATTTACCAAAGCATTCACAGCCAACAAGTTGTATTCTGCACTTACAATTACCGGGTAGTCTGGTAGGACACGTTTATTGTAACCAGATACTGTCTGATTAAATAACAATGTGTGGATATCATTTGCGTCGCTCACAGTGTATGCTGTCGAATGCATCAATAAATCTAGAAAAAGGATATCTATTATTTTATTTACTGAAAGCTGGCTAAATAATATGCACACATGAACATATGAGTATAACTGATTTTTGTATATCGTTAATGATCAGTGTGTTTTTTTTAGGAAAAGATGGTTTGAATTAAAGAGCCAACAAACACCTGGTATGTATGTATCTATGTTCAGCCAAAACAGGAATCCAAAATTAGTTTGACATCATTATTCAACTCATTATTAAAGTTTAACCATTAAGACCAACTTTTTAAACAATAAAACATACTAATGTTTTAAAAATAACAACGTACGACTTAAATACGCATACGCAGTAAGCTGAATCCAGCATTTAAGGATGTCAACCATCTCTTCTTCATAAAAACGAACAAAAGGTCAATAAAACCGCGTACAGTAAATGTTACATTAACAGTCGCTCACTTAACGTTCAACGGTAATCAGATGTATCATATGTTGGAGAGCAAGGTATGCAGGAGACACCTGTTTAATATTAGACCTTATCAAATTAATATGTAAAACACAATAAAAGTAACCTATAACGGACTCAAAAATATATATTTTTAACATGAATTCTGGTATCATATCAATGGAATTCAATACGATTCAATTGTGTATGTGTCGCCCATATATATTTGCTTAATATACAAATAGATCAAGGATATAATTATATGATTATCCATTGTTTTAATGGAATGGGATTGGGTAATGTTATTATAATTGTACAAATACAAACTAAAACTATGAAATGTCCGTCTATAAAATGAGATGGGAGTTAAGCGCCATAATTTGGTTAAAATATCTTATTTTGTAACATGCAATTCAAAGCTATCGAAAAGTCATGTTAACGTTACTTTAAAAAGTAGTCTATACAAAAATAAGAGTGATTAAATAGTAATCGATTTCAAAAAATACCTTATAAAATTATAAATCGATTGCTTTTGACATTTATCGTCCAAATGCTTAGGAATACCTGTCATTTAAAACAAATGGCTAATTGCATGATCAAATTAAATAAACATGCCCACTGTGGTACTACCCTCCAACTTACCTATGAAGATAAGCAAAACAAAAACTCCTCTTCGTGCGCAGAGTCCTCCAGACTTCATTTTCCAACTGAGATGTTAAGCCGCAAGCAGGAAGTATAGTGAATTATTTCTCAATCTGTTTTATAATTCGGTAAAGTATTTAGCAACCGTTCACATAAGTCGATGGATAATGTTTGGATCCTCAATCCGGAATGAATTGCGTTTATATAGGCTGACAGTACCACCGCCTGGAACGAATATCAAAAAGGGCTTTGATGAAGAAAAAAAAACCAACGCGAAGTCGATTCTTATAGTTATTTCAATTAGAAAATTATATCCCATAACGCATTTATTTTATTATCTCTTAATTAAAAAATATTTATCTCCTTTATGAAATAATATTCAATGACATTTCCGGGTAGATACCTTCTCCGAAGTCCTTAAGACTGCCATTTTTTCCAATAAGTCACAAAGAAATCAATTAAATTCAATCATCTGTGTGTTCAATTTGAATTGTCATTAGACCATATGAAATGTTTTCCCATTTATCATCCAAGACGGAATTAAATATTTGTTAGTTATGAATTTGGAATTTAATGGTGTTTTTTTTTATCTATATCATGACATGTACAGTACTTCCTCCTGGAAGAATCACAAAAAGATAAAGCTTAAAAATTACCAAAGCGAAGGGAATTGGGAATGATTTGTTAATATCATGTATGTATTTAATTTAATTTGTCTTTATTTATAAAAAGCTACCTCCAGTGAAAAATAGTATTCAATGCCATTTCCGGCTAGATATCATCTTCATAGAACTTAAGAACACTTATCTCTAAAAGGTACCAATCATGACTAATATTTCGTTTGTAAAATGTGCACGAACAAACGATCTTTAAACCTTTTTCAAACTAATTTTTTTTTAATTCTATAATTTACTTTTTTCGATAATACTGATTCACAAGTTTTCGAACTGACAAATTCAGCTGTGCAACAACTATTCTACCTGACAATGTATACGTAATCTTTAGGTTAGACCAATCTTCGATAATTTTCTCAGGTTTTGCTGACCGTTTTATGTTTTACACATTCAATCAAACGATGACATGCATATTTTTACTCCGAAGTTTTTTTATTGGTTTTGTTGACAAATTTATATTTTATTTTTCAGATGTCAGCGCCAAATACCAGATAAAGATACAAATATCTCGATTTCTTTTTTTATTTTTTATTTTTTATAATTTCTGGTTTACATTTCGCCAAAGAATGCTGACTATATTTTTCACTATATTTTTTCTTATCTTATTTAGTTTGTGTACCTTTTGTGTTCTCCACTTTGCTCAATTTACACTTTAGAATGTCAGTCGTGATCATGAAGATGGTCGTCACGAGCGAACACCCTTGTCTAATCTCCTGCTAAAAGTGTGATTCCTTTGTAAAACAAACTTAGTAAGTAAAAATGTCAAACATTATGGTACAGCAGTGCAATGGCCATTGTGTACCTTATGGAAGATCATAACGTATACCATTTCGTACCATATGAAAGATTATAATTATAATGTATACCATTTCATACCATATGGAAAATTATATTATTTAATATTTCGTATCATATGAGAAGTTAAAATATATTCCAATTCTAAACCATTTTTTATATGTACTCATAAATCAGTATTGAAGTAAATTTTTCATTTGTTAAACTGCCTACCAATTGAGAGAATGTGTTCATGTCTTGATTGGAGATGGGAAACGAACCTGAATTGAGTTACAACTTTCGGTTCCCTGTTTTTGTTTTTTTTTTTTTTTTTTGTCAAATGATTTACTGGATGTAATGTTTCTTATGTATCATGTATAATATGGTAAAGTTCAGTTTTCATATGGTACGATTGATACAGCATTGTTTTCCAAAAGGTACGAAATGGTAGAGCATTTTCCCTTATGGTATGGAATAGTATTTTTTTATGGTATGAAATGGTTTCTTATGGTATGAACTAGTATTTTAAGGTACAAAATGCTTTATGTTTATGTACGAAATCGTATATTCATTGTACGAAATTGTTATTTAGGCTACAACATGGAAATGGTATGAAAGGGTTATGGTACGAAATGACTTGATCATTGTGTTATAATCTTTGTCTCATTATGACAAACAACAAAACAAAATAACATATAGAAACTCTAGGACAAAGCACATAAGCCAAAATAAAAGATAAGATATACAAAAATGACCACAGCAAAATAGTAAAAGGGATGTATAAATACCGATAATGGACTAAACAGTAAAGGTTAAATTCATACAACGACAAATAAGAGGAACACTTTAGTACGTATTTTAGATGAAAAACAACGTCAATACATAGAATCTATACTACCAAAACCAACATGTATTATTTGTGGAGTTGATTCAGAAGATTTATCAACAAGGGATTGGTATCTTCCAATGAAAAGGATTAATCTCTCTTTCGGACTTACCACTATACGTATAAAGGTCGATTTTTGTATCCACTCATTGCTAAGTGCACTAACAGATAATTTTATAGAGATATTTTCAAACGAAATTAATTGTTATGCACTTGTTGAAATGAGCACTTATTGCCTTTCAGATTGTCGTATGCATTTTTTTCTCAACTAAAGGACGAATGTGTATAACGTGGCTACTATTGCAAAGTCCTTCACATTCCGAATGAAAACTATTTTTATACATAATGGGCTTGGCTAATGGTTGAAACCCGTTCAGTTTCCCTATAATTATTATAACCGTCCTAAGGTCTGCTGTTGATATTCCTTTCAAAGACTAAACTACCACATTTACTTATTTTTGTGTAAATTGTTGGCATTTTTTTTCTTGAAAGGTAAAAAGACGGGTACGATGAAGCACGGCTGTATAAGTGAAGAATGTGTCAGGAAGTCAGAACTTATTTTCTTTAGTATTAAAAGTTTTTATTCTCACTGAAACTCAGTTTTACAATTTATAAGCTAAATTAACAGGTGTGGCGAATATATGCCATATTACAAAATTTATCTTTTAAAATGATAAGATATGTTGTACAACGTGATTATATGAGATTTGTCAATACATATAATCACAATAAGTCGTTCTCTTCAACGAATTATGATATGAGCTACATGTAATCAGAATTAAAATAATGAGCGTTTTAATTACATCACCAAAGTAATTTGAATTTCTTAAATGCTACTGCTAAAATCATACAGAGTCTTAGAAAATATTTAGTATCTTTGTATAGATCGACGACGCATGATGCACCATTTTATTCCTAGAATTTCTCGAAAAATTTCATTCTCAAAAGAAAAACTATAAAAAACGAATGTAATGTCTAAAAAAACGAGAAAAAAAAAAACAGAATGCAGACAACAGTACAAGAAACACACCATACAAATTTAAAGACAGAGCAACACAAACCCCTACAAAACATAGGGATAAACTCAGTTGCTTTGAAATTTTAAGCGAATCTTGTTCACATGCGACATCCATTGGGTTGATCTTAAAAGTACAATATATGTGGTAAGTCGGCAAATCACGTTGGCGAAAAAGAGGACGGGATCAGTTTTAAATAACTCGCATTGATTTGTAATTATCACGATTTGTAAAACTTTTTTCATTAATGTTCAATTCTCTCATTATGGTATACATTAGACTTTAAAGTTAGACATTTAAAAACTGTTTGTACACTTCAGACTGGATAACAAATGACAAAAAGAAGATTTTTATGTTCAAGATTGTGTCAGAATGTTTTGTATATTATTGAAGAAATCTGAAATATACGTTACCTTTGACGAAATATACCTCGTCTTACTGTCGAAAGTCATCAATCCTTTCGATATCATTTAACAATTATAGAGGTAAGCCGGTAGCAAGTATCTCATATGTTTTTATAGTTGATATCATGATTTTGTACCGAAAGCAGCTAAATCATGTTTATGCTAATGTAGTAATGTTGATACTCCAGTTGCATTGTATTCGATAATCTTTAAACATATTAATACTGTTGATTATTTTTGAATATGAACACGTCTACGTAAGTCCCTATATAATGTATTAATCATAAATCCGGATTCATTGTTTGTATACATTGAACCAAACAAACACATGCAGAGACATCCGTTTAGTATGTTTTGAATGAATTTGTCTTGATTTATAAATATAGACCTCTGGAAAAATTATTTATTGCATTAATTTTCTTTTGATTAAAATCTTTACTTTTATAAATCAGATATATTTTAGAGAAATGACCTAGTACATGTTCAATTGGTACAGTGCAAATAATTTTGATTTGATCAGTTGCTTTTTTAACATACTACTTTAATTAGGAAAACAAACATGTTAAAGTAACTACGTGATACCTTTCATATCCGTCTTCCTTTAAAATGTTGATTTTTGTACCTATTATTAAAAAAATATCCCTAAACATAATTTTATTAATACATGACTGATTTATTTGCGACGTGTGACAATGTATGAGGTGAAACTAAAATGGACAGTCATGGATTGACACCGTAAGATAATTTGAATAATACTATTGTTTCATGCTAGTCAATGCATTCTTAAAAGAACCTGATATGTCGACACATTTTTAGACGTGTTGTTTAAAAAATAATTCACGGAAGCCATAGATTGTTGGAAATTTACACATGGCCGTGATTTTCTAATTTTATCCTGAGCGTAAGCGAGGGATAAAATTAACGAATATCACGGCCCAGGCCATGTGTGAATTTCCAACAATCTGTGGCGTCCATGAATTATTTCGATTCTAAAAGGACAAATACGGTCATTTAAATACTGAAGCGAGGGTTGGTTTGGTGTGTGTGTGTGGCTGATCTGTTTCATTCCCTGTTAGATAAAGCTAAACTATCTTAATGAATCAAAAGCTTGCATGGGTAATTTCGTGAATAACCGATAGAAAAAATACTTCTAATGCTCAAACCAAACATTTGCAATTTTTAATTTACATAATTTTCTCGTAACCTTCCGTCAAATCTAAAGTTTCATTACTAAGGAGCCGCCATGTTGACTTGCTGAAATTATTAAATATGCAAGTAATGCAATAGAATAGAAAATAAAACAAAACCTTCCTCAAAAATCAGTTTTAGTACAATATCATACGAATTTCGATGATTCACGAAACAGAAAACTTTCACTTAAGCGTTTTCATTTGTATGACGTCATGTTTTGAAATGACTTAAATGCGTCAAAAAAAAATAATAAACTTTCGCGGAATTTTATTTTATTTTTATTTTGTTGATTTCTTCGAGCTCTTTTTTAATTGAACTTTTTTTAAACAATAAAATTGACAAAGGGTCTGCAAATAGGTTCCGATACCTGTAGATTATCGTGGGAAGCATATTGTAACAGCCATTATTATGTATATCTCTGAGTCTGTGCTAAGTATAGATATATTGAGAATTGTATCAAAGTGTTGTTAACAAAGCGAAAGAAGCACGTCATATTAGAAAAATGAATTACTTATTGTTAAAATTCAATGGACACGTAATAAAATGAATAAGACTTGTATTTTTACATCTTATTTAAAAAAAATCATTGTTATTGAAATATAACTTATTAAAATGTCTTATTGAACTGCTTATCATAATTCATAAATTAGAAAACCGTTATTTAACATTTACGTTTCGTATTTGTCCAGCCAAACCAAGATCAGAAGGATTACATATTTGCGCCTGTCACAAGTCAGGAGCTTCTGACGTTTGTAACTCTTGTATATTTTTTTATTTTAGATTTTTTTTTTTTTTTTGGAGTTTGTATGACGACTAATATCGATGAACTAGTTCACATTTTTGTTTGGCGGACAGCTGAATCACGCCGTCGAGTACGATATTTTTTTGATGAGTTAAAGACCAGTTGGTGTCCTTTAGCTACTTTATTTATTTTGCTCTTTGGTCGAGTTGTGGTCTCTTTCACATATTCCCTTTTTTATTCCTAATTTTATGTATCTTTTGTTTAATCTTACCTATAATATAATTGTTTAAAGTCAACCAACTTGTATTCGATCTAAAATACTTAACGCTTATATGATCTATTTCAGACAAGCTTAACGTTTTTATGCTTTTACTTGTTTGCAGTATGAACTGATATAAATGAAATTCTGTGGTTAACTTCAAGAAAACAACCAAACAAAAAAACAATAATCGTAAAATTCTCAAAACGTTCTAGCATTCAACAGCTGAAAACTACTAGTTAAATCATGATGTAAACTCTTGTAAAATAAATTGCAAAAAAAAACCCGAATACTATTGAACTCATGGAACAACAACACTTGTAATTAGTTCATGCGTTTCGAGCATTCGTTAATTAAAAAATGTTGTTTGGTCAGTCGCATTTTTTTACCGTTAGATTTTTCTCTTTCCATTTGTTATTCTATGAAAGTATAAGCACACTAAAGTTAGTTATTGAAATTTAGAAAGAGTCTTCATAACACATTTTAAAGTTATTGTTGGTTACGAAATAAGCATATAAATAATACTATTTAATTGATAGTGATCTGTTATTTTATTGCTAAAAAAACTCAGAGAACGTAACGCGAGTTATGCATTAACAATAAATCTCTGTTGATATGATTCTTAGCGTGAATTCTGTTATCTATTTGACCATAAATAATACAGAAAAAAAATAATATTAATAAAAATATAATTACATGTAACAGTAAAAACAATAATATTAATTCAGTACAAAAATACAAAAAGTAAAATAATAATAATACAAACCGAGGAAAATTCATATAATTACTATTTCCAAAGGGCTAAACTCTTTAGACATATTTGAGTGTCACATACCTTTAAATTTGAACATGCTGTTCGAGACATTGTTTATATAAACTTTTCGTGTATTTAGGTTTTTAATTCGGGCAAAAATTGTACAAATGAGAGAGCTTGTATTGCAATTTTCCATGTTAAAAATATGTTCAAAAGTTTTACTCTTTCAAAAATATTTGATCGGCCCTGATTTTCGAACTTCTCTTAGACAATATTAATGAGGATATAAACCGTTGCTATAGATTTTTTTCAATCTGGCTAGAATTCGTCATAGAAGAGCGCTAACAAGAACAGATATAACGACAAACGGACGGACGGTATTTCTATGTCCCGTGCATCATTTCGAGAAGACAATACGATCACTTATTGGAATATGTAAATTGCTTAATGATTACACTATACCTGTTTGAAAGAGAAAATAAAAACAATTGTGAAAGGAACACTATTATGTACGTGTATATATACTAAATGACATTTCGGTTAAACCAAAAGTTAAGTTCGTTGTTAATCAATATTCAAAATCCAAATAATGTTTCATAAGAAAATCCTAGTAACGAAGTTAACAATATATATGTGTCCGATACATTTAACTACACACCAACATAAACAAAAAAGATCCGGTGTTTAACAATATTTAAATATTTTTCACAAAGTACAATCCAATGAATGCAAAACTATTGTTGCAGTGTATTACATGATTGTGTAGTCTCTTACATGTATTTCGTATGTTATATCCTCTTCAAACAAAAAAATGTATTATGACGATTTCTCAAATCAACAATTAGTTGCTTGCATAACATAGAGCAAAAAGGAACAACCGAATATCCTGGTGGAGAAAAAAAGAGTAAATGTATATAAAAGATGATATTTCTGATCATCTTAATTACAGGTCATATTAAACAAAAATTAGTTCCGCATTTGAGAAAATATACATATAGTTCACAAGATAAAAAGTCCTTGCATTTAAAGCTATTGTTGCAATGTATTGCATTCTCTTTTCTCGTATGTCATATCCACTATCAAACTAACATTAATTATGTAGATTTCAAAAGGCTTAATGATTCGAAAACATAGAGAAAATATGTAAACTATTGAACATCCTGGTGACAAAGTAAACAAAAGATCTTCAATGCAGCGAGAAACTCCCCCAACCGGCGGCGTCCTTCAGCTGGCACCTAAACAAATATCTACACTAGTGCAGTGATAATGGAAGTCATACTTAACTCTGAATTATACACACGAAACTAAAATTTAAAAATCATAATAGACTAATAAAAGCCAGATGCTCCTGACATGTATGGCTAAACGGTCTTATTAAACTCTACTGTTATTCAGCTATTCCTGCGGATGTATTCAACTTCATCTCAAACACTGATTTCAATCTTTTAATCGCTGTTTTTCAAATAACATATTTCTTGAGAAAAGATTTCGTTATAATTACTATTGAAATGTGGTATGTGTTTGTTTTTGGAGTATGCACATTTTTTATAATATTCTCCTTCGATTTTTTTTTTAATTTACTTTACTCATCTGCTATAATGTCTATTAATTCAATGTTAGCTTTTAACATGTTTAAGATATGATATTGTGCATGTTTTTCTTTAATTTCTATCATCCATAACATGTTTTCTTAGATTATTTTTTTTCCTGCATTATCATACCCACTTATGCATCTAGAAACAGCGCGTTCGTGACTCTTTCGTTGATTTACTGAGTTTGATACGTTTGTCAATAATTTAGAATATATCACACTTCTCAGTTTTGTTACTTCTATTTTTTTTTAATTTAGATATTTCCAGAATTTATTTTATGTGCCATTTTGCTAAAAAAAAATGATACTTTTATCGGCCCTTTAAATTATTTCGTCTGCATAATCGATCGTTTTTAAATATAAGTCGCACCACACCAGTCATTAAAGCATTGCTGACTACGGTCAAATCATATTTTAAATTTTCATATGGGTTTACCACATATTGTCCTAGGTAGATCAAAAGTCCACTATACTTCCAAAAGAGTGACGAAATATACCAGGGGGACAGTCAAAGTCATAAATCGAAAATAAACTGACAACGCCATGGCTAAAAATGAAAAGGACAAATGTGTATGTTTTCATGAAATTTGTGTCCTTTGGGTGTTTACAACCAACGATTCTGTCTCCAATAATACAATTTAAATTTCGTTATATTTCATAATAATTTTTAGAGCAGCTTCAAATATTCAGACCTTAATTTTGATGGAATATAAAACCAATTTCAATCAACAGTGTTAGGCAGATTTTTTTTATTCATTTTTATTATGTTCTCTCTCAACCACTTTTGGATTCTTATGATATAGTTTCGGCCGTTTAGTTCTGTCAATTTCAATACCAGTTTGAAGCAAGGTTCTATACTTATTGCAATCATGATTGTTCACCACAATCCCTTAATTCATTATCTTTATAAATAACTAAGGTCATTGTTTGAATACTTCCTCATTTTAAAAAGCAATGACTGATTCGAACAAGTAAACCCGAAATCGGTAGAGAAATCATGTTCAAGTGAATTTCCATAGAGGACGTATCCCATTGGCTACAATAAGCGATTCAAATGTGTATTTTTGTTTTTATTATAAACCAATTATTGTTTAAGTGAATTAATTAAAAAATAATGTTCACAAGAATTGTCCAAACGGTTTGCGATGGTTATGTCCTGATGGAAATAAAAAAAAGTTAATATATATAATTGTCTTCTTTCTTTCTGTTTTTTTCAACTAAACAATAATTCTTGCTGTATAAGCATAACTTCTTCAGTGCTCATAATTGCAACACCCGTTTTATTTTCAACAGAAAATGTAAAGCTCATTTACGGTATAAATTTTGCACATTGATAAATATCATTCAATTCCTTTAGATATTTAATTTTTCAAATTGTCTGCAGAGGACATTCGTCTCCCTATCAACAATACTATATATTGTAAATTACCACATGATGTTTAGAAGTTCAGGTATATTTCAGTTCATTTAATTTTTTTTCCAAAGTAAATTAAAAAAAACTAATTATTATGTCACATTATTATATTTCAATAGGGATTTATGTGCTTATAATGTATTGATATTTCTCATTGTTGAAGACCATGTAGCTATAATTGTTTACATTCACTTCATTTGCACCATATATATATTTTTAATGTAGTTTTACCAACGCAACAATCAATTGAGCAAACGAAAATAGGAACTATCGAATATCCTGGTGACGACGGAAACAGAACTTATAAATGTTAGATCAGATATCTAATATACCTAATTGAATTCCAGATTTACCAATACATAGATCCGGTGTTTCTCAATATTCAACACTTGAAAAAAGCACAAAAGAAAGAAAACCATTGAAGGATAAGCTATTGTTGAAGTGTAATACATATCATGCATATGTATGCTTTCATATCAGTTGCTCTTATTTCGTTTGACATATCTCTTATAGACCTAACATCAAATAAATTAAACAAAGCTACAGTTAATTAAATAAAATAGAGCAAAGGTATGTATAAACTTATGTAGATCCTAGTTACGAAGTTAATAGTAAAGATTTGTTTGATATATCTAATTGCATGTCCTATAAACAAACAAAGAACAGATCCGGTATTAAACACAAAGACTCATGAATACAAAAACTATTGGTGTAGTGTATTACATGATTTTATATTCTCTTATTTTGTAAGTCATATCCTCGTTCAACTGAAATATATAGTATGACATTTTTCCAAATCCACAATTAGTTTCAAATAATAGAGTAATAATAGCAACTACCGAATATCCTTGTGAAGAAGTAAACATTTTATATATATATAGATCAGATTTCTGATAACCTAATGAATCACTTGTCATATTAGATCCGCTATTTAAGAATATATTAAAATAGTTGACAATACAAAATGTCCTTGACAGTAAAACAATTATTACAGTGTATTGAATTCTTTATTATCGTATGTCATATCCCTATTACTCGTTATGTAGATTTTACAGTGTATTCAAAAACAAATAGTGACGAAAATAGCTACAAACATCCTGGTGACAATGTAAATTATACAGATTTCTGTAAGATCAGATATGTAATGAATATTTAATTGCATTATAAAAACATTTTTTTTTTTAAATTGATTCTGCCTGGGTTGAAAAAGTAAAATCACAAAAATACTAAACTCAGAGGAAAATCAATTCGGAAAGTCCATAATCACATGGCAAAAACCAAACAACAAAACGCATCAAAAACGAATGGACAAGAACTGTCATATTTCTGACTTGGTACAGGCATATTCCTGACTTGGAACTATGAAGTGTAGTGACATATTAGTATCATATCTCTTATAGTTCACAATAAAATATTTCAAACGGGATAGCACATCCTTATTTTTACGGAAATGTTGTTAACCGTGCCCTGAAATTTAGAAATGATCCATGTAAACTTGTCGCTCCTTTAAATAAACTTATTCTAAAAGGTTACCTATTCAACACTGTAATTAGATCATTGAATATTGTTTTATTGGTATAAATATTGATTGTGTTATCAGTAAATTAAAAGCTAACTAAATATTACTAGTATGTTAAATGCATGTACATATTCATGGATCTACAATCTGTCGATACCTGTAACTTGGCATTGCACAAGGTCATTATTTCTCTGGCTATCGATGACTTCTTTACACTAAATCCATGGGATGTTGGATGTGTACGGATTCATAGTTTAGTCTTAGTTACATGATTTTTTTATTAGTTGTTAGAGGCTTTGAACTAGCTGTCGGATAACTACGAGTACTGTCAGATCTGTTCATTGTGTCTTTTTGTGTCGGGATGTATAAGTACCGGGCCACGTCCACTTGTATATTTGTCCATCTGATGAGTTAAGCCATTTTCAATTGATTTTTATAGTTCGTTCTTATGTTGTACTGTTATACAACTGTCCCAGGTTAGGGGGAGGGTTGGGATCCCGCTAACATGTTTAACCCCGCCACATTATTTACGTATGTGCCTGTCCCAAGTCAGGAGCCTGTAATTCAGTGGTTGTCGTTTGTTTATGTGTTACATATTTGTTTTTCGTTCTTTTTTTTACATAAATAAGGCCGTTAGTTTTCTCGTTTGAATTGTTTTACATTGTCTTATCGGGGCCTTTTATAGCTGACTATGCGGTATGGGCTTTGCTCATTGTTGAAGGCCGTACGGTGACCTATAGTTGTTAATGTCTGTGTCATTTTGGTCTTTTGTGGATAGTTGTCTCATTGGCAATAATACCACATCTTCTTTTTTATATAACATGGCACACGGCTAATGATTTTTATGTGGATGAAATGGTGGATATATTTGGGGTGTTACAAGTTCTGTCATTTTTATCAGCAAATCCCCTGTAAATATGTGTTGTTTTTTTTATATCTTGTTAAATGACAAAAAAAGTTGTGCTAGTGAACGATAAATTTAGTTATAGTTGAGAATGAAAATATACAAAATGACAGGTCGGTCATTGAACATCAATATTGACACACTAATATATTTTGTTCGGAAAAATATATCACAAACATTTAATATAGATAATATAATCTATCTATATGATATATGACTTAAACACAATGTTTAAAGATTAATTTATTAGAATATGAACCAGGATATTTAGTGTTTACAAAAACTGTTGAACACCACAAAGATCAAAAAGAGGGGCGAAAGATACAAGAGGGACAGTCAATTTCATAGATAGACAATAAACTGACAACGCCATGGCTATCAAAGAAAAAAACAAACACACAAAAAAAATAGTTGTGGTCACCATAAGGTCGAACACATTAAATAACAGTTGATACAATATGTTCTTAATCGGTATTAGTAAAATAGTAGTGAATATGAAAAACCAGAGATCTGAAGGATATCCTATAAACACACATTTGTTCATATAAAAAATACAAAAAAAACACAGAAACCGCACATTAGAAGTTTTTTTTTTTATTTTGTACTGCCAGATACATTATTCTGTCACTTTAGATCTGTTTTCGATGTATTTACAATCATATTGTGTTAAATAATTACTATGTTTGATGTTTTGTTTTGTTTTGTCAACATGATTCATCATAAGACAAATTGTAAGTTGACCGCTCGATACGTTATGATAATATTGATTTCCAAAGCAAAAGATGGGCATATCAGACAAGGGAGAACATATATGTTAGCAACAGGCTTCTTACTGATCCATTGTCATGTAAATGGTGTAAGAAGGAAAATGTTAAGTAAAAAATGTACAGCAATTGTTGGGACATAAAGTATGTGTCCCTTTATGAATTTAAACGTTTTAATTCTTATCGTACAGAAATGCAAGTTGGTTCATTGGTGTGATTCATAATCATTTCTCGTTTCTCTAAACAAACAAAAAAACATAGATTAGACATGTGGTTTTCCTGTTTGATTTGTTTAACGCCAGTCATTTTGGTGCCCTCCATAGCTTGTTTTAAGGTGAGTAAACATTCCGTGTTGAAACCCGTACTTTGACCTATAAATGTTTATGTTTTACATTTTGTTACTTGAATGGAGAGCTTTATCATTAGCACTAATACCACATCTTCTATATTCACTGTAGTCTCACCTTGAAAAAACAAATGTGATTTTGCATGGAAGGTATTGTTTCATAAAAATCCTAATAAAATTTAGATGAAATGTTCTTAATATCGTAATTTCCTATGCTTCGTTGGTCCTACGCACCAATCAAACATAAGAAATTAGCTTGTGAAAAGATTTAATTATAATATGATTAACCAAAACCTCGGGTTGGGGAGTCAAACCAATACAAAAGCGAATGTCTTCTAACAAAAAGTAAAATCACAAAAATACTCCGAAGAAAATTGATAACGGAAAGTCCCTCATCAAATGTCAAAAACAAATGATAAAACACAGTGAATGAAATAAAATCGAACGGATGTGGCGATATATATTTACAACTAAAGTTACAATCAACAAAATGTCTTGTCTGATACTTTAGACAATTGACTCTCCTCCTATACTGTTTTGTTCATTGGCAAACCATGCCACATTTTTCATGCCATGGACGTATGTAGATGACAATACGGCACGGTTTTATCTCATTTTTAAAGACTTTACTGTGTCCTATAATTGCCTTTCCTTCGTCTTTTGAGCTATGGTGGATAATTATCTCGATGGCAATCATACCTAGATTTATACAGCAAATTCCTTTTCACTGTGATGTCATGTGTTACATACATACGGTGCATTTGATTTATTTTCTCAAGACAAAGAATGTCATTGAACTCAGATGATATCTAGTTAAAGAGATCCAAACATCAAACAAATAAGTTTAATGTTATTATCAATTAATTTGATACTTAGAATGTTACAAAAGAAAGACAACTCGTGTCGCCTTATATGAAATATTTGGATAATAGTGTTATCATTCCTTAAATATGGAATTAAGTGTCTTACAGAAATCTTTTAGCAGTAATGGACACATGAGTGACAAATGTACTTGTTTTTATGTAGAAATGATTTATGTTTACTCTAACGCAATTGGGATATAATTTCATTGAATAATCCTGATAACAATACTATGTATTATCGACACCGGGATTGGGTATCAACGAAGGGAGGAAAAAGAAGGGGGAAATAAACAAGTGAGGATATCATTTAATTTAAGCCATGGTTGCGGCTTATGACAAATATCCACCATAGTTCAAATGATGTGGGTGTAAACAATCATAGGCAACCGTATGGACTTAAACAATGAGAAAAAAACCATAACATCGGGCTGGCTATACAAGGCCGCGACATGAAAAATATGAAACGATAGGGAAAACTGGCGACCTCATTTAAAGCAATAAAATTTACGAAAAGCAAATATGACGGACAAGAACTATCGGCAACCACTGAACAACACTCAGGCTCTTGACTTGGGACAGCCAAATAAAGAACGTGGCGGGATGAAATATGCTTGTTAGCGCTAAGCAATCCCCCTTACTGGAACAGTTGTATAGCAGTACAAATAAAGACAACAGTAGTATAACGCTGTTCGAAATTCATAAATCGATTGGTGAAAAAAAAATAACCGGGTTACAAACTAAAACTGAGGGAAGTACATCAAATATAAGAGGAGACCAACGACACAACAGAAACACAACACTAAAATGCAACACACAAAGAAACGAAGTATAATATTACAGAAACCAACTTATAAAACCTTTTATTAAAGAAGATAGAAGCCCTTGATACGCATATCTTGTATACAGAACAATTTCAATGATAATATGTTAAGTTTGATATGTTGTATATAGATAAAGTAGATGTGGTATGAGTGCTAATGAGACAACTCCCAATCCAAATAACAAGTTATAAAAGTAAACCATTATAGGTCAATGTATACTTATTAATATTATAGAGCTAGAAATTATAATGCGTTGTTTAAGTTTAAGAAATAAAATCAAATGAAATTTAGTACCGACAGGTTTGGATCCTGATGATGTATTCCATAATTTCGTCGAACAGTAAATGAAATTTTTGTTTGTACCTACAAGTATTCTCAAAAAATATCTTTGTGATCTTTACAAATTTAATCAATCCTGAAGTCACGCTTTCGTAATATATATATATATATAAATAAACCTATGGCATATCTTCCCAGCGGGATGTGGGAGGGTGACCGGTCTGGGTACCAGAAAAGTGATGGAGAGGATACAAATCATTTTTGTGGTGTACTCAAATTTCCAGCGCCCCGAGTGATTTTAGTAAAACTGCTATATTATGGGGCCCAAAGCGGTCTTACTGTGCCTACTTCTTTTCAATCTATAATGTCATGCTTTTTTAAGACTGTTATAGTGTGTTCGCACTACTATGTCTGTTGTGTACTGATTGATATTTTAAGTAGAGAAACATATGAATCAGTTGCAATTGTCTTTAATTGACCACGTCTATAATTGTGGTTTAACATCTATGTTGCCTTTCTGCTAAGTACCTAACGTCATATACGACGTGTATCTATACTAATACATTCAAGATACATGTATTTAGTTATATTGTGGGTTAGAGTGGATATTGTGTTATGTCTTATCGTTTATGGTTTGAAATCAGCGTGTTCGGTACTTTTCACACCTTTCTTGTCATTTTAGCGAGGTTAATTTTTATTTTCCATGAATAAAGTACTGTGTTAATCAAAATAATTATGACAGTCGTGCATCTAAGCCCACGAATTTGCATCGAAGTGATGTTGAATACAAAGTGAACTTATTTCCTGCAACACTAAGAAAACACCATATTTTCAAATTTAACGGTCACATCAATTATATTAAGTAAGTTACCACATGGTTTCTTTCTCGATCTAATGCTGACAATTGTTGCAAGAAGGGATACAAATGAAATCCACAATACCAATCAAGAAATGTATCTTTTTTTATCATTATACAATGTACGTGACTTTTATTTTATTACAAAATTGATTTTTTTAATTGCAAGATTAGATTATTTTAAAAACCATATTCAAAAATAATTGGGGTTTTCAAATAAATCTTGAAACTCGGGATACACAACATCAAAGAATATTTCCAAAATAAAAATTAAACACAAAACAAAAGAGAAGGGGGTGGAGAGAGTCAAAACCAGATGTGCCTGTGCATTTTCCTAAACATTTTAAAGTTTAACAATTTGGTGTTTTAAACATCTGTTTTATAAGTAATATCATTGGTCTCCTTATCAGTATGAAATGACAGATTTTTTGCCCTTCTTAACCATTTTATAATTGAGAGAAGATAAGATATTTACAATTTCTGTTGCATGGATGAATGACGTCGTGACATTTTTTTTTAAATGACATTTCAATATCGTCATAATCACGAGTAATTGATTGAACTAGTATTGTATAAAAATTGTATGAATTTCATGATTTTGTATTCGTCACAAACATACGTCACTGTTTGTTTTGTCCTGTGCTGTCGTTAATGGAAGATGTTTGTTGTTAGTCGGCGGTTTATATGTTATATCGACTACAATTTTATTTTTTGTGCGTTTCTCTGTGTTGAGTCTTTTTGTGTTTGTTTGTGTTGCACTCCTGTCACATAGTGTCGTATTTTTCTAAATTGCTATATAAGCGGAGAGGGGTGGCTAGTCATATAACCAGGTTCAAAATAACATTTGTTTTCTTGAGTGAAATGTCCCGTACACTGTCAAGAATATTGCAGTTGTTATCGCATAGGTCTTTTTTTATGTATGTTGTCATTTGTTTTTGTTGCTAGTCAGTGTTTTTCCTGTTCTGTTGTTTTTCGCCATATATTATTGTGTTTCCTTCGATTTTAGTTTGCAACTTTTTTTTATTTCTCTCAATCAAGTTATGACTTTTGAGCAGCGGAATACTATTTTTGCGTGTATTTGATTGATTATTCAATAACTGTTCATGAGTGTAGTCTACGATCGGTCATTTATGTGACTATTTTCTTTTGAAATTTATGTTTGTGCATTGTGTCAGGCAAATCCAAGCATTTTATGCATAAAAACCTGAACCATGCTATGATTATGATAGCTTTGTTTCGCTCTTTTCATTGGTTGGTAACTTTTTATTTTGCCATGCAACTGTTTTATATTCTTCAAATATCTTTACCTTGAAGTTATCTATCTTTATTAATCATTTTGATTATACAATTGTCAATTGTAGATGAACAATGGTTTTTTTGCTGATTGAAGTGGTTTATTTTTAAATAATTATTACAAATGACAGAAAAGTAGAAAAGATATAATTTCTTTTTTTAGGATAAACTTACCTTAAACTACTTATTTCAGGAAAAAAAAACTTTTTTTTTTGGCATGTTCGTTCTCAACTTAGGTAAATCTTGATAAGTGCTGACAACACAACAAATTGAGTATGTTTTTTTTTAATGTTTACTACCAAGATTTGTGCATAAGAATTGAATAACGAACAATCTCAGCAATTGTATTTAAAGTAACTATCTATGCATTTACACGTAATGCTTTACAATAATGAGTAGATGTGTGATTATTATCTAACTTGTACAAGTAAAAATGACATGACGATTTACTGAAACATGCTTTGAAGTTAAGTGCCTTATGTCATCATTCTGCGACACTCAATGTTATTGTGAAACAAAGGGTTACCAAAATATATAAAACTGTAAAAAATACAAAAAAGAAATTATCCAAAAATTCTGCTAGTTCCTTGTTGCTGTAATGTGTATACGGTTTAATATTTCCAAATTACTGTCTTTTTCGTTCCACTTAGATTCGTTCGTCGGCGGGTTATTTTCAGTGACTGCACTTTTATCAAGATGCTTTATACTTTTATTGTCGCATCGTGACTTCCGACAGGTTCTCACCAAAGAGTGAATCCAGTTTGGGGCAATGTAGTGGTCTGGTTCATGATAAAGCCGAATGATTAATATTGTAACGATAATCGCAATACAGGCAAATCCTAATGTAACGGTAAGAAAAACCACTAAAAAAGAAAAAAAAAGAAAACATTAATATTTTATATATTAGATAGATTACGACTTCAACATCATAAAATGAATCAACTGCTAAAGCATATTATTCTTTTTTTAAAACTAGTTACCATATATTTACTCTACACAAGGGGGTCATTAGCCCCGAATTCATGTTCTCCAATTGGTATCAAATTCTTACAAATATACTAAGTCGCATATACAAATAATAAGATGTCCAAAATAAACAATGTACGATGCATAGACTTGATAATGTTGATTATACGTATTAGGTTTTTCTTGGTATTTTATACTAAACGCTTTCTAAATATGATGATGATGACCTCCGAAGACTTCCAACGCTCGTTTAACCCGACATAAACAGTAAGATGGATGTTACTTGATATCGAGCTCATGCAATTAGATTCTTTTTGGGCATGTTTGATTCTATATTATAGGTTTACAAATAAAATAACAAATAACAAAACAAAAAACATCCCCACAAACAACACCACCTTGTTGTGGCGGTCAACTGTGTAGCGAACGCTCCTTCCAAATAATAACATCTAGAAATTGACAAAATTGATGTTTTAAATCTCCATAAGTGATTTTTCCAATTTTGCGTAAAAGATATTGTTTAAAAGTTTTACCAAATAATACTACATTAAGTAATGGCAGTTATAAAGTTTGTCGTGTGACTAGCACAAAGAAACTAAACAGTATACAGCTATAAGAGGATTGAAGCAAAATTTAGTCTAGATTGGATTGGTGTTACATGTACTAGGGGAGGAAAAAATGAAAATCCTTATAACAAAGACATACGATGAAAGATGACAACGGACGCCAATTGATACCAAAAGTTCACATCAACCGTGGTTCAAAAAGTGAAAATATTTACCTAGAACTGATGTATGTTTTGATGTTGTAGGCATATTGTCTGCAAATAACGTCAATAAAACAGCCAGAGCAAGCAAAACTGTCAGAATATATCCGACTTTTTCACCGGACTCAACAGGTAGAATAAACGTAACGGATGTTAATACGGCAGTAACTATAACTGGAAATATAACACTCATTATGTAGTGACCCGGAAGCCTCTCAAACACTATTCGGAACAAAAGTTCCGAATATGCCAGGCCGTCTTCAATCAATTCTGATGTGTGCTGAGAAGTTGCTACAAGATCAAATTCGCCATTTGTTCTATAGTCTTGTAAATTCAAATTCGTCTTCAAGAATATTAACTGAACAGCCTCTGTATGAAATCCCCAGCTAGCTACTTCTATGTCACAACTTTGACTGTCATAAGGGAAGTAAGTGACGTCCATGTCACATGATGTAGACAAAACGGCGGGTAGTTCCCATCGTACTTCTCCGTTATCTTGTATTCGGACTGTCGTATCATCACCAAGACTACTTAACTCTGAAATACTGAAATATAATTATAAACATAGAAGTAATTGTTATAAAGCCTTAAAAAGAAACAATAGATGAAAAATAGCTTTAAGATTCTATTATAGCATTAGAACTGAGGACAGGGGACTCTTGATTTATTTATAAAATATATTTATATATCATACAGATAGATTGTTTTGCTTTTTTGCTTTTTTTTATTTTCATGGTTTTGTTTGTTAAACGTATTTTGTGAATATTTATATTATTTGTCACATGTCAAACTGATTGTTCAGAGTTTATAGGACAATAAATATTTGAATTGAATTGAATTGAATTATAAACTGCATGTGCATGTTTATCTACACGTATCTACTAAGAAACTATATGCTTGTAATAGGATATTTTTGTATGTTTAATTCTGGGTTTTTAATCTAATAAGATCTATTTTTTCGTAATAAAAACTAAATACGTACGAATTCTGCACAATCAATGAAGGATGCCATACTATGTCTTCGGTTGCATATATATATTCAATATTTCCATAGGATGATTTTGTCCAGGCTAAACGGCTATCATTCCATACCTACGAATACATAGAAAAGGTAAATAGATAGCCACATGAATGTTTTGAAGCTAACTGTATACGGCAATACAATCCATCTCTTTTGGGAGATGATCTGAACCAAGATATTTGAAAGCAAACAGCATTGAAACGTTGAGGATAGCTGGTAAACTAAAAAGGGTCGAAGTCAAGCAAATTCTGGGTATGATACCATAGCTTTTAACGAGGGAGATACATTCATTCCAAAAAATATCTAAATTTTATTACAGTAAATTTGAATTAAATACTTATGTCTTCCTACAAAAGAGACAAATTAGATGCACATTTAGAACGAGAATAGTCTAATGTCTCATTCATAAGAGGACCGTACTAATACACATTATTCTGATTCCGGGCTGACTTTATTTCAAGTGTTTATTTCAAACGTGCCTTCCTTGCCATTAATGTCGGAACTCATCGTATCACTTTGTTATTTTCATACGTACTTGGAGAGATGTTCCGAAAAAATCCGGAAAAATATTACTTCCCTTTAACAAAAGTTCGGGAAAAACAGTCAACTTCCGGGCACGTAAATTTGAAATTAGTCAAAATAGTTAAAATCTTTTTATTATATGCTGGAGATAGATTAAAAATGTTACGACCAATACCAATTTGATAAATATAAACGATGTCTGCGATCAGACGGCAAGGAAGGCACGTTTCCCCAGAGAAATCGTTGGGAAATGCAGGTAGGTCAATCTATTTATTTATAGATAGTAGAAAAATGGCGTCGAGTTAGTTGCCTTTTTGTTTCTTAGTATGAATAGTAAAATTTTGTATTTTCTTTGGATCGTTTAAATCACTCGAAACTAGGTGAGACATGCACAGAAGTGATAGATATGTATTATAAATATAGAAAATTGAATATTTTAATCAGCAAAAAAAAATATTAAAAAAAAAATCTTTATCATATACCCAAGCGCCTGTGACCGAAACCGATACTTAAACCATCACAGAAACATAAAAAATAAATACCAACTACATGAATGTTGAAGGTACAAAATACCGAGACACGTCGTAAAGCAATTCAAGTTCATACTCCGTATAAGAGTCTTATTCCATATTCAAGATTGGATCACGTTCGGTACTAATTAGCATTGCAATAGATGTTTAACCAAAATCTTTAAGTCATTAGTTACAATGTAATTAAGAAAAAGACACATCGTATATTGTGAAAGTATTCATAAATTTACGGAGTGTCACCTTTAATCTTCCCTCCTCAGAAATCTGTTTGGGCAGTTTCTACGTAAGGAGTACTCTCCTTGGTATAGGTCATTATAGTGTGAACATGCACGAGCATAAATGTATCAATTAAGATAATTTTTTTATGTAGAAATAAATTTAAAAAAAAAAAAGTTTCGTGATTTCCAAGAATATTAATTTCCAAATAAAACATAATCATATAACCATAATTAAATATTGGAATCATGAACGCAAGTCATAAAATAGTGCAGGTAAAAAATTATATATTTTTTTAATGAACAATAGTTTGGCTTACTGAAAAATGTATCAAATAATAAATCTATATACTGACCACGGTAAACCATCCTGATGTAGACAATGTCTGTGACTTTAGATCCTAAAATAGATCAAATAAGCGAGATATAAGGATAAAAGTTATTAAATGATATTTGAAAATCTATATAGTAACATAAATTGAGCAAAACGTATGTTGATAAATTACTTTTGCCATACAAATGACGTTTGTGTGTTATACATTGTAAAGAAGAAGAATGGAAACTTGTGACGTATTGACATACAGTCAAAAAATGGAAAGTTGTGACGTATTGACATACAGCCAAAAATGGGAAGTTGTGACGTATTGACATACAGCCAAAAAATGGAAAGTTGTGACGTATTGACATACAGCCAAAAATGGAAAGTTGTGACGTATTGACATACAGCCAAACAAAAATAGTTAGGTTTGTTTTTCGACCGTACTGAAATTTTCTTGAAATTAATCCATTTTCTTGTGTTTGAAAAGTAATGAACAAGTGGTAATTTGTTTTTACGAAGAGAGATCTTTTGACTTCATTTTTTTTTTTTTACATTCTTAGAAAAAAAAAGGAAAAAAGGGAATGTTTCCATAGAAAATGAATGCCCATCTCCCACTATTTTCTATGGTTAATGTACATGACTTGTATTGTTCAATTCATTTGAATACCTTGGAAATAATCTTTCGTTTTAATTGAATGAATCGAGGTACTAGTAGCTAGTTTTAAAAGCCCACTCCATTACAAAACGCATATTTCCCAACAGAATTATTGAGTAATTAACAAAATGCATTCATATCAAATGGAATTAAACAAAACAAACATTCACTGTATGTAACGTATCAGGTTGTAACATTCACTTTGAAGATGGAAGTGTTTGCTTTGCTAATATCAAATCGACAATGAATTGTTATAGATGAATACTTTTGTCTATTAATTGTTATTATATTTGATAAATTCATGTAGTATTGATACTTTTAAATGCTATTTACAGATTATGTGCATTGCATATTGTGGGTCTTGACAAATGAAAGAAAACAAATGCCTTGTTGACTTAGGTTGATGTATTTAAAAAAAAAGAAATGATCGATTGTTTGAGATTCGTGATCGATGCATTTGGCCAGTTCTAACTACTCAGCCTTTCTGGTTGCACGAAGAAATTGTACTGCATAGGGAGAATGGCCGAGTAGTTACGATTGTGCATTTGGCATAACGCAATGAGCCTAGTAGTATTCATTTGGTATTATAGATCTTGATCTAAATTTTAGAAATGAAATATACAGCAAGTTTTGATACATGTAATACTTGGAAATATCATAGACATTTATCCCACTTAATTTCTATCTAGAAGATGTGTATAAGTCATTCGTCTCAACTCGGATAGAAGGAGATTAGCGGATTCTACCGAGGATTGCCGAATGGTGTATCAGTGTACAGAAATTAGAAATACAACAGATAACACATTGATTCCACAATTTGAGACTTGTTTTAAAACAGAGGCGAAAGATATCAAAGAAACATTTGAAGTTAGAAGTCTTAAATAAACTGACAACACCATAGTTAAAAAAGAAAAAAGAAAAACCGAGAAACAATAAATAAATATATAAAAGATAACATAGAAAACTGAAGACCGAGTAACACGAACCCGACCAAAAAAACGTAGGCTGATACATTGTATCAGGTGCTTTGAAAGGGTAAGCAGATTCTGTTCCACGTGTAGCATCCGTCGTGTTGCTCATCTTAGTACAAACCCGGTTATAAATCTTTTTCGGTAGGTCACATTCGTGAAAAAGGGGAGGGAACATATCTGCAATTATCTGTGAAACAGATATTCCATAACTGTTACCAACTCGCTATGGCGTCTGTAAAATTTACGAAGGGATGATTTCAACTTAACCATTTCAAACTCTTGGTTTAATATCTTCGTTGTGAGCAGCAACTCTTTATCAGGGAAATCATAACGGGAAAGTGAAAATTAACAAACCATAATCTGCAAACATATAAGACGCAATGATATAGTAACATTACTTTATCTTTTACTTCTTCCCAACCCATTCATTTTGTCAAATGAAACGATTTGGAGGACGATCGCTCGTTCGATATGTCATTGATTTCGCAAAAGTAATAGTTTCAAAGTGAGTTTCAAAAAATATAATTGAACCGTTTTACGAAAAGAAAATAAGAGAAAATTTTGATAAGATCATGTATTGTATAGAGAGTCATTACTGTCACAAAGAACTTTCATAATTCTGTCTAGGTCATATGTTACTAGTAAACAGTATCAAACGCAATAGTTAATACGATATTAACATGACTTCCTGAAATCGTTTGTGAAATGATATGTTGTTTCGAAAAGGTAGTGTTGAAGGCAGAATTTTGATAAATTCTGTTCGATTAATTAAGAGCTTTAGAGAACCTAGATGATTTATATCTTAACCTATACTGACCAAGTATAAACACGTACTGTCTATAATTGTTTATGATTGATTGGTTGTTGTTTGCTTAACGTCCAGTGGCAAATATTTTATGCATGTTCAGAACGAGTCTGTTTGCTTAACGTCCAGTGGCAAATATTTTATGCATGTTCAGAACGAGTCTGTTTGCTTAACATCCAGTGGAAAATATTTTATGCATGTTGAGAACGAGTCTGTTTGCTTAACGTCCAGTGGAAAATATTTTATGCATGTTCAGAACGAGTCTGTTTGCTTAACGTTCAGTGGCAAATATTTTATGCATGTTCAGAACGAGTCTGCTTGCTTAACGTCCAGTGGCAAATATTTTATGCATGTTCAGAACGAGTCTGCTTGCTTAACGTCCAGTGGCAAATATTTTATGCATGTTCAGAACGAGTCTATTGTCGAAGGCTGTGTGTTACCAACTATATGTATTCTTTGATTAGTAATGTTGGGTTGTTGTCTCATTAACGAACATACATTTATATCTTATCCACATATTCTCTAAAAGTGAAGCTGAACGTGTGCACTAATCAATGCAAAAAAAAAATTAGAAAGAGCGAATAATGAAGTACAAGGTATTAACCATTCTATAAATTTAAAACAGTTTTAAGCAAAATAACGAGTTCTTAATCTGTACGTTATAAACGATTTCAAAGCAGAAGCACGGATCATTACATTTTAAATAGTCGTTAACAATAATTGACATCTAAAACCATTAAACGACATATTACACATGCACTTGATAACTACAAACAGTTATTTGATGCACCATTTAAAATAATAACGGATTTCATGTATCTGCAAAACGCTAATAACGGGGAACAATGATGTGTGTAGTTGTACGGAGACGTGCAAACGGTATAAAAACACCATAAAAAGCTAAGATTAAATATCGCCAGGCTTGGAGCATGCATTTCAATAGTTGAGAAAGTATTTTTGTCATGATTTTTCTATCCTTACAATTAGTTAATGGATGTTATATGACGTTATTCGTTTTTTATCAGTGACAACAAAAAGAGCATAGCACAGTCTATTCCAATCAATTTGGAGAAAAACAAAGATGTTTATTTTAAACTCATTTATGCCCGTTTTAGCTCACTATGTGTTAAGGTTTCTGTTCATTGCTGAAGTCGTTAGGTGACCGTCTATAGTTGTTAACTTTAACGTCATGTGGTATCTAGTGGTCAGTGTTGTATCGTTGTCATACAACATCTTTTTATATGTATATTGCAAGAATGATTGAGAAAGGAAAATTGTGCTGGACAAGTTTTACTCAGAGATTGAATTTCCAAAGGTATATTTATTCCGATTACAATATATTGCAATTGTAAATGAAAAAGATGGCAGATCCAGCAGCTTCAGACAGAATTGTAATTTGCATATTAAATACATTCAAATGATTGTTGCATGTTCAAAAAATCATATACTATTTTCACTCTTTGAAATGTGTATTACAATCATAAAACCTGCGTTCAAAATTGTTCATAAGCATGGATCATTATTCATCAATTAAAAATACATTGGGTTGATGATGCGGACGAAAAAAAAAAAATAAACGGCATTTGCAATTGTTTATGTTATGTGGTTTTACTAATGAGTCATATTAAATAACATCTTATAATTGATACTAAATAAATCTGTGATCAAAAGATACTGATTGCTGACCTATAAATTAAAGAGTATTACATTTAGTCATTCAGTTTTGCCAATCAAACAATTTGGTTTTGAGTCAAAAATTAAAATATAAAAAAGAAGATGTGGTATGATTGCCAATGAGACAACTATCCACAAAAGACCAAAATGACACAGAAGTTAACAACTATAGGTCACCGTACGGCCTTCAACAATGAGCAAAGCCCATACCGCATAGTCTGCTATAAAAGGCCCCGATTAGACAATGTAAAACAATTCAAACGAGAAAACTAACAGCCTTATTTATGTAAATGAAATGAACGAAAAACAAATATGTAACACATAAACAAACGACAACCACTGGATTACAGGCTCCTGACTTAGGACAGGCACATACATAAATAATGTGGCGGGGTTAAACACTTTTATTACTTTCATGCGTCCGAAATGCATTTCTGGATTTACTTAAGAATTGAATGCTTTATTTTGTAACTTCATTGGAGTGTAAAAGCGTTGATTGAAGTACATTTTGTATGAAGCGCGGAACCACTTCATTCTAAAAATGTGCGCACGGTCAACGCTTTTACTACCCTATGAAGTTACAAAAAGAAGCATTCAATACTTATAATTACATTTTTTAGCTAGGATCATGAAAACACGTTTTTATCAAGTTTTCATTTAATTTACCTGTGCACTTTATTGTGGGACCTCGTGTCATCATGAATGATAAATGTTATTGTGTAATGAGTTGATTAAGGAATAACATACATCTAATGTAATTATTTAAGCAAGAACGCTTAAACACAAGCATTTGGAAGACAAGGATTATATACATGTAGGAATATAACCAAAAGGACAATAAAAAAAACTATTTCAACAACATTACAATTCTAATTTGGTACAAAATGATACTTTTAATAAAAAAAAATACTCCGTTAATATTATCAAAATAGTTCTTTTCACCCGGAGATGTGCTTCGGCTGGCCCCTAAACAAATATGTTGCTAGTTCAGTGATAATGGATGTCATACTCAACTCCGAAATATACGAAATATACTAGAGTTGGTTAGTTACTTAATATATCATTCATTTGAAACCCTACAACGGTGTAACTGTTACTGTGTAATATTTTCTAGAGATGGAATTAAACATTCAATTACGTAAAATACGATTGAAAGGTAATTTAAAACTTCATACAGACATAAAAAATAAAAGATCAAATCCAGGTCAAGCCTATAAAAACCAGCCATAACAAGTGCTTCTAACGTTTATTTTTGTAGTTTCCGTTTTTTGTTTGATTTTCTATGCAGCAAAAGAAACTGATACCACCGAATGTCGATTATTTTATTAAGTGGACGGCATATAGTGATTGATGTTGACTCTCAACTTTTTTTTTTTAAGATTGATTGAAATTCAAAACGAATTGTGAGGCCTTAATTGTTTAAACATGATTAATTTATAATGTTGATTGGACTCAGAGTAATGTTGCACTTAATTACACATTTAATAATTTATCGGTAATTTCTAATAATGTAATGTTAATAGATTGATACAGTTGCATCTTGATACGGTATCGATTCGCCGTTTAAAAATCTAATGCCATTTAGGATATATTCTCCAAAGTGTACATCCAAACGTCATGATTGGTTGAAAACGTCACCTATAATGGAAATTTGACCAATGACATGACGATATTTTCATTTGGGGGTACAAACAAACAATTAAACTTTCATATCACACATTATCGTAAACGGTCAAATGTTAATATAAGAGAGGGAAACCTTAGGGCATGTTTAACTGTTTGACTGTAACTATTGTAAGGAAGAATTAAACCAGATGAACTCATTTAACAATTAAACTTTCCTTTTTCATTGATTGATTGATTGTTGGTTGCTTAACGTCCAGTGGCAAATATTTCATGCATATTCAGAACAATAACAAGTTTACAAAAAATAAAATAGGTAGGTTTTGTCATTAGGCCATTAGGGATGATGGTCGGGTAAATTTGGACTGCCACTGGAAAAAGAGGGTATAATGGATAGGGACAGAAATTTTGCCTTGCAACAGGCCACCTACGAACCCTCAAAGAGTTGTTGCAAGGGTTCTTAACGTGCAAAGAGCGTGGCACTCTCATTACACGAGACATCGGATTTAACTTCCCCATTCTGACCGGACGTGACTGCGAACTTAATACATCCCGCACAGCCAAACGGACGTCCCACTTTGGCAAGCGTTTTACTGCCGGTCGGGAGAAGACCAAATTACCATATTTCTATTCCCCAGTCACCCTTGGGGCCTTTCCTATTTCAGGATTTTGTTATAATGTAAGAGAAAATTGTCCCGGGTACGCTGTTATTTAGAACAATTCATAATAAATTGATTTTTCTCAGATGAAAACAGTCCACAAGTTTGGACGCCAATATCTTTCTCTTCGTATAAAAAAACGGTAAAGAACGACAAAACCTGAAATGAAGTGAGAAAATAGTTTCTGCTGGAAACATAAAAACACCATTGATTGATAACCTTAATATACCCCCCTCTCTCCCCCCCCCAACAGAAAATGCATTAACTAAAAAACAAATGGTGAATGGTCGGTGTTCAACTTTTCGTAAAATTTAAAAGGGGATATTGAGGTTGATCTACACCCTAGTTATGTATTCGACACAGTGAAGTCAGAACAACTGATAATGCCTTCTGTTGACGAATAACGATTGGTAATAATTACGTCTTGGTGATTACTTATGATGAAATAATCGATTGAACCTTCATATTCAGTTTAAAAGCAGATCATATTTTGACCCAAAATTACAGCAAGAACAGAGTTACGTGACATAGAGGTAACTTACTGATGAGACACATATCATTGCTTAGGGATAACATTGATACAATGTCACAACCAAATCGGTGTGATTTGAAAAATCTACACAAGATTAAAGGGTTAATTAACAACAAAGTACTAAATCAAATCCGCTTATACGAATTTGCAAATCAAATGATGACAAAATATCAAACTTTGATCAGATAAATTCCACACATTATCATGATGGGCTCTGTGTTACTTAACACCCGGTCTACCATAAACCCATGCAAAACAGTCCACAAGGGGATTAATCAGATCTGATTGAAACTTTGTATGTTTAAACAACATTATAAAAGAAATCCATAAAAAATATTTCATCTGCATTAGCATGAAAAAGATAGAGGAAGAATGATGATTTATTGAATACTCAAGTGTTAAAGCTTTAGAAACGCATCAATACATAATATAGAATAACTAATGGAAGATTTCAAATAGAGAAAAATATTCAACGAGTGACCGAACAACACATTAATTCACGAATGCGCGTAGCGCATGAGTTAATTATCAGTGTTGTTCGGTCACGAGTTGAATATTTTTCGATATTTGAATTCTTTAATTAATTATTCTTTTTGTTACATTGGCAAATTGCTTTATTTAAAAAATAAATGTAAAACATGTAAGGAACTATATTTTTTTTCTACGCATTCACAATTTGTTTTGATCCGCCGTTATCGACGTCTTGACAATGCCTATTGTTGTATGACACGTTTATTTCACATGACAATCTATTCAATCTCTAATTATATATGAGCACAACGAATATTGGATATTAAGACACATCAAACAACTTACTTTTTAAACATGATAGTTCCATACGAAATATTGCTTTTCAACGTTCCAAAAAAAAAAAAAAACTTTTGAAATGTGTGTTGTATCGAATAGTATTAACTGAAAAAGTTAGGCTACATATTATTTTCATCATTTGAAACTTTATTTTTTCCACAAACTGTTTGCAAAATCAATCCCATCAAACAGGGAAATGTGATTGATTGATCAACGTATATCTATAGATTGATAAAATTGCTAAGTAAAAAATGTACGTGATGTTTGCATACGCCTCATGCAACAACAAAATAATGAGCTAAACACAGAAACCGTTAAATTACAATACAATAATTGATAACGGTAAATGAATTATTTAATGTCTAGTGGCAAGTATTACATTGGATTTTATTTTATCATACTAGCGATCAAATCTACGACCTTGCTCCTTATTTCAGACTAGTACACTATTCCATAAGAACGACAACTTGGTAAAATAATACAATGAAATTTGTCACGAAAATGCACACACAACATGTCTTTTGTCTTCCTAATCAAATAGAGGAATCATTTTTTTTTTTTTTTTTTCAGATTACGAGCAATAACGTCTTATCTCCCTTTATGTATGCCTGATAAGATAAATACTATTGAACATCGATTTCGTGGAAATATGCATACATTTTATTTTAAGCATTATTTCTGTCTTTTTTGTTCTGTTCTTCCTTTTATGGGTAATTTGAACACCAATGGAAACAAAAGCTAAATATATAAGTCTTACCAATGAATTGACAGTCAGCATGTTGTATTCTACACTAACATTCACAGGGTAGTCTGGTAGTACCAATGTTTTGTAACCAGATTGGTTGAATAACAAGTCGTGGATATTATTTGCATCACTAACACTGTACGATGTCGACAGCTTCAATAAATCTAAAACAAATATATTAAATCTATAATATTTAGGAAACTGAAATAATGATTATACAATTCCATTACATAGAAACTGAACTGCCTTGTAATATTTCTTTTGTTGATTAGAAAATTAGTACATGGATGTACACGAGTAATTGTGGACGGGTATATTTGTATTTTGTAAGACATGGTTGATTCGATTATTCTTGCTCGTGTTTGTTATTTTAATTTTTGTTTTCTTTTCATGACAGTCTTAGTTAATCTTTTAGTTTTTGATTGGGCTGCTCTTTACAGTTAAAATGCCATTATTACCACAATCGGTCTCCTTTTTTTTTATGTAAGTAGAATTTAGCAATACCATGTTTTACTGTTATGCATACCAAGTCAGGTTCATTTGTATGTTTTATGTGGCGTCCAGTTCGCCAAACAAGTACATGTATGCATGCTAGAGTAGGGGCAACATAAAGGCCACTTCCGGATGCAAGACTTATTTGTTGTGTTGGAGACCAATAATAAGTGCCCTTGGGCTGTTTTCAGCTCTATAGTCAGAGTGTGGTCCCATAGCAAACGTCAAATGGTAGAAAAGGAACTATAATGGTTTACTTTTATAAATTGTTATTTGGATGAAAAGTTGTCTCATTGGCACTCATACCACATCTTCCTATATCTATAAGCTTAACGAATAATTTCAATGAATAACATTTTTTAAGGGAAGTGAGTTTTACCTTATCATAATTCCCTATCTTATTTTACCTATTTTATAAATTATTATGCGATTATTATTTAATGGTTGTATGAGACTATTAGTACATTAGTACATTAACATATTGAGTCTGTATATTTGAGTCATATAACTGGGCATGTTAACTGGGCATGTCCCAAATCATTTTTTTTTTTTTTTTTTTTTTTGGAAAATCTATGGTGGCCGGATAATGCCATTTTGTTTTTCCGCGTTTTCGCTCTTTTTATTCTATAGGGCGAATACCCAAAAATCGCGAAGTCGAAAAGAAAAAAATACGCGTTTTCGCCTTAGATAGAATACGAAGGGCGAAAACGCGATATGGCCTTAACAGGCCACCATAAAAATTCTCTAAATAACTTCTGTGTGGTTGTAAATCAATCAATTACTTCATAGTATACATGTAGGTCATCGTACGGCCTTTAACAATGAGCAAAGCCAAAACCGAATGGTCGTTTATAGGTTAGATTAATGTCATATTGTTGTATACATGTACTCCATATCTCCTCTTGTTCGTGTCTCAAAGTATTAAACATGTCAGGTATATTATGATCACCCGAGTGAATATATCATATAACAATTAATTGTACCAATTTCAAGTGCAATTGCAATTTATATTAATATATACCTTGAGTGTTATGAAATACATAGAACTGACATGTACTACACTATATATTTACCCTTTTGAAAACGCTTCAATAAGAAACACAATCACACTTTCAAATATCAATTTTCTTTTCTTCTTTTTTTAAAACAGTTGAAGTATTTAAATTGAACCAGCTTAATTTCTCACTCATACAAATGAATAAAAAAAAAGGTCATACAATATTTATCAATTGACAATCTGTTAAACTTTACAGTAAACATAGATACACAAAAACAAACGTTATAAATAAGAGGAATATATCACGTTTTCACTAAATATTATACCAAAGGTTCAATAACTACAAATACACATATTGATTCCTGAGACATGATGACATTTGACACCAACAAAAACACTCCTGAATTCTCAAAGGTGTTTTCATAGTTGTTGAGTCATCGGTTAGGGTGCCAAGTCACCAACTTACATGCATATAACTACTAGTATTCTGAATAGACGAGCATGATGCTTTGCTTTGCATATTCTTATATACAGAAAATTGAGAATCGAGATGGGGAATACGCCAAAGAGACATCAACCCGACAAAAGAGAAGAAAACAGCATAAAGGCCACCAATGGGTCTTAAACGCAGGAAGAACATCCCACACTCGGTTGCGGGCCTCATCTGCCCCCCCCCCCCCCCAAAAAAAAAAATGCGTATCAATTCAGTGAAAATGGACGTCATACTAAACTCCAAAACTACTACATGAACTAAAATGCACACAATTTTGTATACATATAAATTTCGTTTATCGTTCAGCCAAACAATGATAGATCTACAAATTCGAGGTAGGGAATCTTTTCAACAATCAACGAATTTAAACTTATTTCAGTTGTATTGCAGCACCACCTCTCTTAGTGTGCAACTTTAGAAAATACAGCCATAAGTCAATATAAAATCTACACTTACAGCCATAAGTCAATATAAAATCTACACTGTAGTGTTCGTTATAAATGTATTGAACGTTCAGTTAACTACCTATACAAAGAAAATAATTATAGTATTTAACAATCCATTTTGTATTGAAATTAAAACGAACTTAAGAGAAATAAATTATTTCTTACCTATGAAAAATAAGAAAAAGAGAATTCCCTTTTTTGTCCACAACAATGCGTAAGATGTCATCTTCCGGTTAAAGGGTTAAGCAGCTAGCACTGTGTCAGTAATCTGCACTCTATAATATTATATCTCAATACAATAGTTGGTAATTATTTTAAATAGAACACAACTAGCGCCAATACAACTGTATCTCCCCTTGGATGGAATTATTGTGCAGTTGTATAAACGCGGACAAAATAAAAGTCGATGTTATTAAAAATATAATTAAAAAAAAATGATGATTTAATTACAAAAATAATTACGGTTTAATTAGAAAAACATCAACGGCAAATATCCACTTTACTCATTTGACTTTGTGATCGTTTCATTTTATCATGAATCGACATAAAGCAATGTTGTTATATAGGGTGTACTAAATCCTCTATCCTCAATTGAATCATTAAAATGGAAACTTCAATAACACCATATGAACGTGAAGTCTTCCAGTTGTTACGAATTTACTTAATTTAAATGTTTTTATAAATATTTACACAAGGGAAAAGCGAACTCAATGATCCACAATTTTTTAATCATCGGTTTAAGTATTTTAAATATGTATAACTGTGAAAATGTCTCTATCTGTCTCTGATCGTGATCATTATTTAGAGATTTTCCTAACAATATCATTGGTCCGTAAAAAAGTAAAAAAAGTTTTACTTTCTAAACTTTAAACCCAAATTCTATAGTGTATATATATTTGTGACTGGACGTTTTGTTTTAAACATTGTTTTTTAAACACACTTTTTTATTAGATAATTAAATTATATTATAAAAGTATCGATTCGAAATACAATTGCAACAGTAACATTCAAGAAAAGAGTGGCGTAAGATACCAGAAGGCGAGTCAAACTCATAAATCGAAAATAAACTGACAATGCCATGGCTAAAAATAAAAAAGACAAACAAATAATTATAGTACACAGAAACAGCATAGAAAACTAAAGACTGAGCAACACGAACCCCACCAAAAACTTGGGGTGATCTCAGGTGGAAGGGTAATGGGTAAGCAGATCCTGCTCCACATGTGGGCAACATGTACATTTTTTTGTAAATGATTGGATTATTTGTTGATTGATTGATTTGTTGTTTAATGTCCACAGGAAAAATATTCAAATAACGAGTATTTCGATATAGTTCTTTTCAATCAAATAAAATTTGAAACAGGCGATTTTAAAAAGTTTTATGAAGAGGTAAACAAAAGTAGTTGTTTACTTTCTTGCATAGAAACTTGTTTATTATAAAAATGGGGTTGGACAAAACTTGTTTTCTTTAAAAAATCCAAAAACACGGATTGTCCTATCCTATATATATAACGAGTTCAGTTATGTCAAAATACACATTATCAAAACGGATTACATTTCTTCATCTAATATAAACATATTAGACGACCTTAATTAATGAAGAAGTTTAAATCATAACAGCTTTAAATTGCGGTCAGTAAACCCTTTTGTTACTCAATTTATAAATAGAAATCACAACAATTTAACAACATTCAATATTTAAAATATTTTCATCCAGATATATATATACATGTACTTGACGAAGAACTACATTGTAAGTGGTATTACAGTATTAAGCTCCTCATTATTGATATACCATGGAGTATTAAATTAAAGTGTAGTAACTATTAATGAAATGATCTTATCTAATGTTGAAATGTTCAGTCATGATTAAAATCCTTTTATAAATTATAAATATTATTGCATAATAAATATGGACTCATTTTAAAGCGTCCTAGGGATTGCGATTCCGTATCGGATAATACAGATGTTGAAATTTCAAAATGCTGAAAATCGTCATTTTCATGTTTACTGATCTTTGTCTTTTCACCGTTTTTTTTTTTTTATATTCTAGGACAATTATCATCTATGTCGTCTGTTTTATTTTAGGGGGGAGGGGGACATCGTTGTTCATTTCTAAAATGCCGTTTTTTAGTATTTTTTACCCATTTTCCCTTTTTCACAGATCCCTAGGGACTTTGTACACTATACATGCTACATGTATATAAATACGACATCCCCAAAACGTCGCACCCCTAACTTATTTAAGTTTTTAATTGCCTCTTTGATATCTCCCTTTTTTATCAACGATAAATCAACTATATTTAATTTGGCTATAATTAAGTCCAGCGGACAATATTACAGCCATTGAAAACAAGTTGATGTAAACGTCTTAATTTTTTTTTTTTTTTTTTTTTTTTTTTATTATTATTATTTTAGATAGTTATAAAGATTGATATACTATCTGTATAGTGTAGTATTCGAAGTTATAAATGAATTGGAACACAATTGAAGAAATAGCATACATGTGCAACGCAATTTTAAAAAAATGTGTCCAAACAAACAGCATTGACAAATCTAAGCCTGTAAAATATTTCAGTAGGTTGTAATATGTTGAATTGAATTTTAGATTAATGATAATGATTGGGAAATATTTTATTTGTATACTATGAATTGAAATTTTGACAGCCAAGCTTTATTAAAAATATATATTATCCAACTATAGCTATTGTTAAACTTAAGATAATCACAACACGATAATTTTTTTTTATTTAAAACTACATTCTACGCGTTAGTATATTTTCCACTTTAAAAGCATTATATATGATTGAGACATACTACACATTTAACAACTTTACCTTGACCCATAATGGTTTACTTTTATAAATTTTAACTTTGGTAGAGAGTTGTCTCATCGGCACTTATACCACATCTTCCTATATCGATCAAATAAGGTTTTATTGTGTCATTTTGGTAGAAACCCATTCAAAGCATCCGATTCGATATCCGATACTAATCGATAAAAATATAATTTAAAGCATAGAATATTTTCTTTTTTATTTATAATTTAACATACTGGCTTCACTTTCCCGCTCTGAAAATCATATCACATTATTTTTCGTTGTTTTCTATAACGAATGTAATCAAAAGCTGCGCGCAAACGTAATGATTTTTGCGCGCAAATGTAATGGTAATGCGCGCAAACGTAATGCACCGATAACGAACACCGACATTAATAATGTTAAACGTTGGTTAAAAGTTTTGCGACAGGAGACCTTTGGGAATTCATAAACTTAGTAGTTTTTTGTATAATGTTAAAGATTGTTACCTGAATGCCGTTCAAATGTTATAGATTAGGAGGCACCTTTGCTTTGTACATTAATTATGTCAAAAAGTGATTATATGCAAAGAATAAGAGAAAAAAAGTACTTGTCGAATGCAGTTAATATATTAACTAACGAATTTACAAACTTCTTAAAAATGATGTCAAAATTGGCAATAATCATCATAATGCAAAGATCAAAATTAATAGAACAAAATCATATACAGATACTGTACTTTTTTCATGTATCAAACTGATAAAAAAATACTACCGACAAGAAAGGCCCAAGGCATGTTTTTTATTGTACTAACGGGATAAAAATAACGAATATTATGTTTTTCACAATAAAAAAAATGGTGTGGACTTTAACGGTGCTTTTTTGTGGACTTTAGCGGAACTTGCTATTGTGGACTTTAACGGCGTTTTCTTATGGACTTTAGCGGAGTTCATTTTGTGGACTTTAGCGAAAAGTTTGTGGACTTTAGCGGCGTTGTGGACTTAAGCGAAAATTTGTTGTGTACTTTAGCGGTGTTGTAGACTTAAGAGGAATTGTGGACCGTTTAACGGTGCCACATATCATTAACTTTATCAAACCTTCATGAAATTTTACGAAAGTTGGATAGAAGCATTTTGTGATCAAAAGACTTAAAGTATCCAGAGCATAATGATGAAGTAATAATTTTAATTTGCCCGTAATTTTACTGATGAAAGGTATTTCTATTTGAAGTTAACAAGTATATACTATTTTTTTTTTTTTTTTTTCATTTTTCAGTTGACAGACGGACTTATCTTTTCGCAATTAAGGTGGTACCCAACACTTTCACTAAAATAAATTTGGCTCGTTTAATTTTCATAAAATTTTGACAATGTATTTACTTTGACCCTTTAACAAAAATATCAAAATTTCAAAAATTTTGAACCAACCGTTTTGTCAGAAAAAATACATTGGTTATATAGCAGTTTGACAAACACCGATTTTGAGCATTGAGAGGCTTAATATTCCCATTACAACACAATGTAATTAAAACATTTAGATGACTTTACAGAGTTATCTCCCTGTAGTGTTAGGTACCACCTTAAAAGACGGTCTGGGATTAGTTTTTTTAACATGATAAAATTGAAAACCTTCATAGATTGTCATGAAACTTGGGTAGAAGTAATATTCCAGATCAAGAAAAAAAATATCTTAAGAAAATGTTTGATTTTTTAAAACCTGTAATAGACTGATAAATTGATTTTCTTTTCGCGGGAAGTAATCACAGGCGAGAACCAGGGTTCCGCGGAACGCTTTACGAATTTTCATAATAAGCCTGAACATCTATGAAAATTGATTACTTTATGTCCATTAACGAAATTTGCACAAATAAGGAGTTTTGATCGAGTGCGGCTCCTTTTATACATATTTTAAAGTAACTGGTTTGGACATTTTCTCTTAAACCAATGACCATTAGATTCCAAATCAACACAATTGATAAATTAAACACAAGAGATAAACAAATTAAACTCTAAAGTATGTTGGTATTGATGAGTTTTTAATGACAAAAATGGTATCTCATTCTCCATAACTCGTTAGCTTCAGGGTGCTTCGCCCCCTCGAAACCACTACCAGTGGATGCTTTAACCTGGACCCGATTAGGGCCATCAAACCCCTCGCCGAGGTTTGGGCGTACACCTGAAAAAAGCCTAGCTACGCCACTGGTTTTGATTATAAAAATGGAAAATGCAAAGTTAATGTGAGTTTTGTACATTGTACATGTAATAAACTTCCATTAATTTTGTAAGAGAATAATTAACAGCAAACAATATTACAATACACCATAAACAATAATTTCCACTGATAAACAATTTAACGATGATGATGATGCATACATTCGTATATTATCCTTATTATCCCTTTTTCTACAAACTTACCGATCTTAACTGCAAACAGGAACTGATTAAAATGGCGATGCTGTGATTGATGGAATGTTGATTGAACAATGGTGATTATACGATTAAATTAGATAGCGAAAGTCCGATGTGGACTGGTCATGATAAGCAATTACATGTATGCTTTCGGTAATCCATGCTGTTAGCAAATCTGTACCTATACAATGTGTACTGTCGTAAATTGAATCTTATTTCACAGAGCCCCGGGGTAGGGCTATTTAAGATTTAAAGATAAGCAATACTATTTTCGTTGGGGTGTGTCTAAACACTGCTAAGGAGTCCTTAGTGCACTAAGGACTAATAACATGCCACTAAGAATTAGATGGAGAGCTGTTACATGCAATTTCTTTTCATATTACGGTAGAAATTGATATTTAATGCATAAATTTTATAGAAAAATAATAATAAATTAAGGAGAATTTCAACATTATTTAGACACGTGCCTGTTTTTCTTTGATATGCCGAAAATCCATGAACCGTTTGACACGTGTCGAATTACATATTAATTGATTACACGGGAATCCGTTTGGTAAAGTTGGATACTAATAAATGAATTGTTGTTGAAATTTTATTAACAAAAAAATCTGAATGAAGAAGTATTTTCCCAAGTGTATATTTCTTGTAAATAATAAATTTGTCACCAGAGAAATATATCTAATGTCGGATTTTTATTTGATGTTCATATTAATAAGTGACTGAAATACAAATTTTTATAGATATTTAATTCACATTTATATATATTTTTTTTAAAGTACGTGTTGAAGTTTGGATAACCGGCAGATGCTTGTTGCGTTTTCATTAAATTCATCTTGTTATTGGGCTGTGATAAGCCCGGTAGTACCGAAAAATTAATCTAATATTTCGTAGCTTCTTTGTCTCTTGAACCAATTTTATTTTTCAGGTGGTCGGACACATTATCTATAATGTGTTTTGTACCCGTATCTCTATTCTGTTTATTTTTCTTGCAAGCGTGCTTTAATGTGGTGACAGGCGACGACGGACATGCGTTTGAACAATAGACTGGTTTGGAGCTGGAACACTTTAGTTTGTTTCTTATGGTGCACTGTTCAAAATTTATTTTCATATATGAAGACATTTTAAGAAATGTATAACTGGACAAAACGAAACCAATAAGATAATGCATTTTTACTACATGCAACACACTAAGTTCATATATGACCCGTTTGAGTAATATATTTCGGGCCTTCAACAGTGAGTAAAGCGCATAGCACATAGTCATTATTTCATAAATTATTTCGAACGATATGTTAAGCAGACAATTTGTTAAAAACAATACAAATCGGATTTCCTTCTGACATACTTGCCACAGGCATTTGTCTCAGAAAAAAATTCCTATATACCTTTTCTGAGACAAGTGCCTGTGATACTTGTTCTTCTTTAAGAAAAGTAGATTTAAAGAAATTATAGTTGAAAATATTTCTGTCGGCTTTTTCTTTTTTTCGCGTGATATATTTAGGTTTAAATATTCTGATTATATTGCATTACAAAAAATAATTATTTACACATCATGTGGTAAAGGCATATTTTCAAGGCATTCATACGAAGCATTCTCTTTCTCTGTCAGAATTATATCTTTAGCTCTAAATTTACACATACTGAAAATAAATTCGTGAATACTGTACTAAAAACTGTGGAACATTTTTAAAACATTTGTCTCTTTTATATATTTGAAAATGAAACTTAATCTGACTTAAAATCGGGAAATGATTTTTTTAACTTCTTTTACTTTTAGAAGAATAATAAAATGTCGAAATATACAAACAAATAAGTACCGTATGAAGCCTTTGTAAACAAATATCAAGCTGGTTGAAAACTAGTGGTTTGGATAAACCCCAAGAACGACACATAATTTTCTCTCTCTCAATTCCATCGTATTGTTTTAGTGAAACCATTTGTATATATACACGCATCTTTGTCGAAATTAAAATAAAAACAAAACACTTATCAATATATATATTTATTTTGTCTTCATATCTCTTACATAACAAGCTGACCACACTCTAACTTATTAGTCATTTAGTGATTTCTCTATACCTTGTCAAAATGATGGTTTATTGAGAATAAAGATATATAGTAGGCGCACATCAAAGTCGTGCACCTGTGGCAAATAACTTTGTCGGGAAAGAAGTAAAACAAAAACAAAATTATTTGTTCTGTAATCATTTTTCATAAGAACAACACATTTAATTATAAATATTAAGCATACATTTTTTTAGATACAATTGTTTATTACCTAAAATAAAAAGATTATGATTGTTTAATGAATTGTTTTGTCATTTGGCACGTGTCAAACGGTTCATTGATTTTCGGCATATCAAAGAAAAACGGGCACGTGCCTAAATAAAGTTGAATATCTTGTTTATTTATGATTATTTTTCTATAAAATTTGAAATTTATGCATGAAATATCAATCTCTAACATAATATGCAAAAATAATACACACAACAGCACTCCTTCTAGTCCTTAGTGGCATTGTATAGTCCTTAGTGCACTAAGGAGTCCTTAGCAGTGTTTAGACGTACCGTTTTCGTTGATCGACACTGTTATCAAATCTGTACCTAATACTACATGTAGTATATATATTAAGGTCGTAAATTGAATCTTATTTCGTAGAGCCCCGGGGCAAGGCTTATAATTAACAAACAGAAATTTCATCTTAAGTGGATAATATATATTTATCGCCTGGTGGTGTACCTTTGTGGAAGATTACATCATATTAAAATCATAGGAAACATATAATACACAGCTCGCGACCATATATACTTCTTTAAATAATTGTTCAATACGATATGCTATACTGCCAGAGCCATGTTCCTATATATTAAAAAGTGCAAAAGCTCTATAATATACAACCAGACAGAAACACATACTTCTACTACATAGATTTTATAACGCTTACATGTACATTTTAGTTATGTTAGTGTAGTTTCATTTCCACACGGAACATTTCGGAGAATCAATAAAATTGAGAATGGCAATGGCGAATGTGTCAAAGAGACAACAACCCGACAAAAGAGCGGAAAACAGCCACTAATATATTGGTCTCCAATACATGTAATGCAGTGGTTCAATATCTAGGCCTATTCCCTATTATATATTTCTAGTACTTTCAAATGATATTAAAAAAATCATTTATTTGCTGCATACTTTGTCAAAACTATTGTTCAATTTTTGATGTAGATTGATTCAAATATTGTATTTGTATGTGTGTTTGTAGCATAAAGCAGAATGTCATCAGAAAAAAGTATAATCATACGTTCATGACGTTTTGAAATAAAATTGAGCAAAGTGCAACCAAAGCGAAATTATATTGAAATCCGTTAATTTTCAAATAAGTTGTAAAATATATTGATCTCATATCGGCCTGATTCTAGCATCAGATGGTCATTCCTTCATTTTTTGTATGAAAGGTTCTTCATTTCTTTTTTCTTTGTTTTTTAGACCATTTTTCGCTATTGTGTATTTATTTTCACATTATTCTCTATTCTTTCTTTTTCAGTACCCGATTTTTCTCTATTCTCTATTTTTTCTAAAAGTGCCTATATGTATACATTAACCATTTTTTCTGCATTTTGTGCTTACTGTTCACTATTTTGACCAAGACCACCTGCTTTAATTAAATTCTCGACCTTTATACATTGCTTAAAAGTGCTGCATGTTAGGATACAATCTTCAATCAAGATGGGTCCTAGCTCACTGGGCATGCTTACTGACGCTAACCATGGAGGTGTTGACAATTTTGTTTTTGATTTTTTGTTTTTTTGTTTTTCTGATTTTTTTGTTTTGTGTTTTTGTATTTTGTAATTTGATACATGACATATAGTCAGTGTCTTTAGTTTTTATTGCTGTGTCTTGTGTACTATTGTTTTTCTATTTGTCTTTTTCTTTTTTAGTCATGGTGTTGTCAGCTTGTTTTCGATCTATGTTTTGATGTTACACTGTTCTTTTAGGTAAGGGTGAAGGTTGGTCCATAGCTAAAACGTTTAAACCCGTTGCATTTGTTTGCACTTGTCTTACGTCAGGTAATTGATTTTCTGTGGTTTTCGTTTGTTGATGTGGTTTATAAGTATTTCTCGTTTCTTGTTTTTTTATATAGATTAGACCGTTGGTTTTCCGTTTTGAATTGTTTTTTTTTTTCACTAGTTAATTTTGGGGTTCTTTAAAGCGTGCTGAAAGGTGTGAGCCAAGGTTCCGTATTGTAGACCATAATTTGACTTACAATGGTTCACAAATAGTGACTTGAATGGAGAGTTGTCGCATTGGCACTCATCCCACATCTTCTTGATTATAACTATTAGGAGATACATGTAACTGTATTGTATTTTAAGCTCCGACGGCATCAATTCCCCGGGGATTTGATGGTCGCAAATTAAGTTTACTGGCGACGCGTTAGCGGAGACAGTAAACGGGTATTTGCGACCATTAAATCCCCAATTGATGCCGTCGGAGCTTAAAATACAATATTGTTATCTCCATTCTAATGAAACTGACAGAAAATAACGTTAAAACATGTATTTAAAATCTGTCATATGAGATGTTCTTGCCTTTTACGGGGACTAAATAACTGGACAAGACATCATTACAAAAACACGTCTTTATTCTCCATAAGCACGTTCATACTAAAGACATCAAAAACAGCATTACGGGTCTGACCTTACACCCTTACCTGGAATAGCCCCGACCTCGAACAGAATTCAACCCTAATACATAACATCCCCCCGCTTACCAAAAATTTGGATAATTTTTTTCCACAGGTTGAATTCAGTTAAAACCATAATACTATGTAAATATCCATTTATAAAAAACAATCTCCAGTACAATACGACTCCATATGCAAAAATCTTATTGAAATACGTTTCAACTCTTAGCTCTACAATCTCACATCTTACTCCATATGCTCTAGTAAAATTTGATAACGTTATGAAATCACAATACATTTATTTGTAAAATAGCATATATATAAGTGAAACAATGTTGTCATGACTGTAGCTGTTTATTATACACCGATAAGGAACCAACAGAGACCGCTACCTCTTATTGAAAATGAGCTTTCCACAATAGGTTTCATCTACCATAACTGTTTCTCTCACACTCTCATACCCCCACCCCCCTACTCTCTCTCACAGACTCGTGGATCCGTATTTATAGTTAATGAAACATGTTTTAGAAAAGCAACACCTCTTGAAACGGCAATTTATGATTTCTATCACACCGTTACTGACAATATTCCACATGAACATTCATTCTACTGTATCAAATGTACACGTTATCAAATGATTTCCGTTATCATGAACAAATTTGATGAAAATCAGTTATGTGCAAATAGTGAAAACTGATATGCAAATCTTGAATGAATTTATGCACACTTATTAAAAAAATGGGCTATTCCAAGTCAACCAAAAATATAATGAAATGCAATAAATTTGAACAAACGATTAACAGTAATAAAGTGCTTCAATTAACAGTTCAAAATTTATCAAATTGTTGGACATGTATACAAGAATACGAATGACGGCGAGATAAACCTCACACAAATATCAGGTGCAACAGAGATGATGCTGGTGATTCTTTTCTTTTCTTTTTCTTACATTAATTTGTTACGCAAACTTTATCTCTGGATACTTATGAATTAGCGGCGGTAAAAATCCCACACGCTTATGCAGTTACGAACAGACGCTACTTTGATCATTTATTTCATTGTAAGCGGCAGAAAAATTTCCACACGCCCAAGCTATAATACACTTAATTTATTATAGGCGGAGGCCTTTTACTAATAATCTCTTTGGTTTTAACGTTGAGATCAGAAATATCCATCCAACGTGCGTTCTGTGCAGGTTCGCCACAAAGATGAACTAAATATGTATGTGTTCCGTTCACTATTTTACAAGCAAGTATACATGTACGTTTGATTTTAACATTGTCTTTGATATGACTATCTGTGGACGATTCAGGTGTCGTAAAACTAGTGTCTCGGAAACGCATGGGTTTTCTGTGTGTCCTTTTAGAACGTCGCACGGGTAAATTATTTTCTGATGTGCTTACATCCGGGACATTGGATAATTCATTTTCGGATGAAACAAGATCATTGCATGGACTATCGTTCTCACTGTGTTCCGAATGTTCATCTGATAGTAAATCGTGTTCTACTGTGAACTGATTGACATTTGTAATAACTGGATCCATGAAATAGTTACACTGATTAGGTTTGCGAACATATGCCGGCTTTAGTCTGTTAATATGGATTGACGGGAAAATTTTAGATGTAGTCTGGTCTTTTAATGTATATAAGTGTGGACTTTCACAATTTTCAACAACATATGGTCCTGCAAATTTGAATTTAAATTTATGTCCTGGACCTGTCGGGTCTTTACTCATGTATACAAAGTCGCCAAGTTTTAATGTTAAGTTATGAACTTTTTGATTAGCGCGTTCCATCATTGCTGTTTGTGACTTTAGTGCGTGATCCTTTACTTCATTCCGAATAATATCTAATCTTTCGGAAAATTGTTTAAGATAGTCATGATAATCTTTTGGGATTGACGCTAAATTCAAATCACGAACGTGTCCCGACAAAGGAAATTTAGGACGACTGCCGTAAAGAATTTCAAAAGGTGAATATTTTACACTGTCATTGGCAGTTGAATTTAATGAAAATAAAATAGATGGTACCATATCCTCCCAATGTTTTCCCTGTTGAATGTAAGGCGTCATGCGTTCTGCAAACGTTCTATGCGTTCTTTCACACAAACCAAGACAGTGGTGAGTAAAACTCGGTGTGTATTGCTGATTTATCTCCAGTAATCGACACACTTCCTTAATTGCACGAGCGGTGGCTTCCGAACCACGGTCACTGATCATAGTATCGCAAACTCCATATTGAGATACAAGTTTAAACAAGACTTCCGCAACTGTCAACGCATCTTTGTTTGGTATAGGCTCTGCAACTAAAAATTTTGTGAACGCATCGACGGCTGTAAATATATAAGAGTTTCCTTTTGCTGACACTGGTACAGGTCCGTATAGGACCATTTGCCAAACCTGAAAGGTGCTTCAGGTGTCTTAAAAGCGACGATACCTGCTTTTGTTTTAACTTAAGTAACTTTTCGGCTCTGACAATCGTGACAACTTCTAACATAATCCGTCACACTCTGTAATAATTTCGGGAAATAATAATGTTCTTTTAACATGTCCGCTGTATGTTGAATGCCACTGTGTCCACCTAACGGTGAGTCATGGTACAATCGAAGAACGGTTTTAATAGCGACCTCTGGTAACGCTAGTTGATACGAAGTGAACAATTTTGTCCGTTTACACTTTGCTGTACGAGTATGAAAAAGCAATCCATCCACCATGTCATAATTTGGAGTTTCGAGTAGAAGTTTTCTAGCAGCTTTCTGTGAAGAGGGTAATTTATTCTGTTCAAAATATGATATAAAAGGTCCAAAGTATGGGTCCCGCACTTGCAGTTTTTGAAAAGTGTCATTACTAAAATCACCATGTCTAAAAATTTCAATTGAATCAGTTAATTTAACTTGCGTATTGTTCTCACTTGTAGCCGTTTCTGTACTAAGATTAGTTTGGGTTTCGTCACCATCGGTATTTAACGTTGTAAAATTTGAATGATCTTCCTTTTCCGTAGAAATTTCTGTATCCTGATTTTTAGCACTTGTTTTGTGATCGACTGATTCTGACTGATTTTCAGTGTCAATATTTTGAGATGAAGTTTCCGGTATATCACGGTTTCCTGTATCTGCTGTTATATTACGGTCTTCAGAGTCACATTTGTCCGTGAATTGTTGATATTTTATGTAATCTGGTAACTGACTTTTTATTTTGGAAATTGTTTGATCTGCTACATCGTAATCTTCTGTATCAGCGTCATATCCAAAATCTAATTGTTTGTTTTGAAATTGTTTACTGGGCTTAAAATGTTTTAAATTCCTAATGGCGTCGTGACTTTGCATTACGTTGTTAACTTCCGGAAGATTGTGTTCTTGAAAATCAGTACTTTCAGAATCCATAAAATTAGAAAATTTAACATGCTTTCCTTCAAATTGTATATCACCAACATGTTCGGGAACGTACGGAAAAAATGGGTCCTCTTGATCGGGACTATCAATACCTTCACAACAAGTCAATCGAGTTGACCGAGATAAAGCGTCTGCAACCTGCATATCTTTTGCCGGTTTATATCGTAGTTCAAAATTGAACCGTTGCAATATTGCTACCCAGCGTTCATATATGGCCCCTTTAAGTTGTTTTTGAAATATAGGCCGAAGGGCCTGGTGGTCGCACTCGACAATAAATTTACGACCCCTCAAATACATTGCACAATCTAAAATAGCTGTTACCATCCCTAGTAATTCTAATTTTGTAGGTCCGTACGATCTTTGCCATTTGCTTAATGACTTAGAACCAAAACGAATTACACCGACCTCCTTACTATCGCTAGCTGTCTCCTGATACTGGTACAACATGTATCCTATACCTTTAGAACTGGTATCCACTGCTAAATAAAACTCAGTATGAAAATTTGAAAATGCTAAGATCGGAGAATTTGCCAATAAAGATTTCAACTTGGTAAATGCATTTTCTTGTTCTGATGTCCAACGAAATTTGACGTTTTTCCGAAGAAGTTTGGTTAGAGGTTCTATTTCAACGCTAAAATTTGGAATACATTTCTTGAACCAGTTCAACAGACCTAGTCTAGTGCACGGCGAAGTTCACGTACTGATCGGGGTGACGGATATTCTTGAACTGCTGTAATTCGATCAGGCGGTGGTTGTATACCGTCTTTAGAAATAAGGTGGCCAAGAAACAAACAAGATTTCTGTGCAAAATGACATTTCTTAGGGCCCAATTTTAGGCAAGCGGCTTGTAAACGATTAAATACCTCATGTAAATCACTGAGGTGTTGCTCAAAGGTTTCTGATGTTATTAAAACGTCATCTAAATAACACAGACAAGAATTAAATGTTAACCCATGGAGCACTTTGTCCATTAAAAGTTGAAATGATCCTGGCGATGAACTTAAACCCATTGGTAGGCGGAGAAATTTATATGTACCGTAACAAGTGTTGAATGCGGTATATCGTTGGCTGTCTGGAGATATAGGCATCTGAAAAAATCCTGAACTTAAATCGATATGAGTTATGAAATTCGGGGTCCTGTTTGAGAAAGACTCTGTTAAATCCTGTAATTCTGGTAGTCCATAAAAAAACTGCTGAGACTGAGAATTTAAATAACGGAAATCGCAACAAAATCTGAACTGAGAGAGACTGTTTGAAGACTGATTGAAATCGCTATTTTGGCTATTTCGGGACTCCTCGGCTCTTTTTGAAACTAACACTATGTGACTTGTGATGGGTATATCTTCGGTTTCACCAACCGGGGAAATTATTCCTTGTTTTAGCAAATGATCGAGATGATCCCGAAGTACTTGTTTTTTATCTGGGGTAAGGCGATACGATCGCTGATATTTTGGCTTGAAATCCGGTTTTAGTATAATCTTGTGTTGCACTACGTCCGTGACACCTAAAGCAGGATTTTCATCTGTTACAAATATGTTGTCATGCGATTTAAAAAACCCTTTCAATTGTCCTTGTTCAGACTCAGATAAATGTTTTGGAATATCAAAATAGGAGAAAAATTGTGTCCCACTAAGTTCCCCATCTTCACACTTTTCGGTCGAAAACTGTACATTATTAACCTCTGGATTTTTCTCTATTTCCTATACATGTACAGGCTATTAAATCAGAGTCATTGTCAAGTATCTCAGATTTCGCAACAATCTGACCCCTTGGAATACCAACTATTTCATTTGTAGAATTAAACAGTTTGACAGGCACCAGTTTATCTTTATTTACAGAAACTACCGATTTCGCTGTCAAAACACCGAATTTAAACAAATAATTATGGTTCGTGCATATTCCTTGCATACCATGTAAAATATCATTATGAACTTTGCCCCATAATATCATCTCAGAATTTGGCAAAACTGACAAACGCTTTTGATTTTTCACTTTACAGAAACGGGAACATACGGTCAACTTTGAATAATCTAGCATTATTTTCTTCGAGATCAAATAGTCTGTGCCTAATAATAACAGATGTGATGTTTGTGAAAATACATGTACTAAAATCCAATGTTTTCCTTGTGGAATTTGTATTTTAATTCGTGAAACACCAATAATGTTAACAGATTGGTTATTAGCTAAAACTATTTTCTCACAAGTTGAATTTAACCATGACTTGTGAGTTTCAGGTATTGAATTAAATAATTGTTGTGAAATTACATTTATTGAGCTTCCCGTATCTACTACGGCTGCAATTTTCAAATTCAAAATCTGTACAGGCAAATAAATAAACTTATTCCGGCTTTCCATATTTGATGTAGAACACTGCATATTTCATCATCGGAAGTTTGAAAATGTTCAGATTGAACAGTGTTAATAAATGACCTAGAAGGCGAACGACTACGACATCTGGCACCTATATCAGTCCTCCCGAAAGACCGTGCCTGGTGTCCCCCGGGACTGTTCAGTTTCCCGAAAGTCTCTTACAATTAACCGTTGAATGACCAATTTGGTCACACAACTGACATGTTATATCTGAACTGCTAACTCCTTGTCCGTTCTAGTTGCAATAACGTTTAATATGATTTGGCGAATTACAATTGAAACAAAGATTGTTTGTTGCCTGAGGGAGGTAGGTTGCCTGCTGACGACTGTTGGTTGCCTGAAGGGGGTTGGTTGCCTGCTGACGACTGTTTGTTGCCTGAAGGGGGGGGGGGGGGGTAAGTTGCCTACTGACGACTATAAGCAAATCGATCGTCTGTTATGTTTTGTACTTTCATCAGTTTTAGATGCAGTTAAATTTTGGACTGCCTTAGTGACAGTGTCTATTTGTGACTGTAAGGAGGCGAACTCGGAGTCACGTTTATCACTAGGTTTTGCCTGTTTACTTGCCGCAGCTACTTGTAGCTCAGCCTTCCTATACCCATAAGCTTCACCCATTTTAGCGGCTGCTAATGCCGATGGACTGTCTCTATGGTGACCGGCTCTTACAAAAAATGCTAGTTGTTCGGGTAACCCTTTAATGAATTTAACTAAAATTTCGTTATCAGGTTTTTTCAATGTATTTGCTTTTTCCACAAGTTGGCAATAAAAATCATCAATTGACTGGCCTGACGATAAAGACATGTTTTCAAAGATTTCACTATCAAGCATAACTGTAGGATTTTGCCAGTCTAAATCAACATATTTATCTTTGAACAAATGTACTATAGCTTCCCATGATGCCTTATTTTCAGACGATAGTGAATTGAACCAGGTTAATGCTGCACCAGTCAAATGTAAATGAAGCGCCGCTATTATGCGGTTGACGTCCAGTGGTGAAATGTTATGTAGGGTTGCATATGATTCAAACTCAGCAATAAATAATGCAGCATTTTCATGGGGATAGCCGCCAAATTTCCGTCAGTTTGCTAGTTTTTCCATCGTGTCTGAAATGGCAAGATTTGAATTACATGTTGAAAAGTTCAAAGGTAGTTTTGGGGACGGAGTAAGTAAATAATTAATATCTGGCTCCCGAAGCTGATTTAGCGACAAAAATTCGTCTGATAGAACAGAGTTTGGTTGTTCAAGTTCAAATTCTAGGGAATCGTCAGAGTACTGGGACAATTGTGATATAGAAACGGGTAAGGCAGCAACCATTTGATTTTCTGGGGGGGGGGGGCTATGGTTTTTTTTGGAAAAAAAAGTTTGTTTCCAGTTTTTGGAGAAAAAAATAATTTGTTTTTGATTCTGAGAAAAAAAAATTGTTTGTTTCACCCTCAGCTGCCACTATATGTAATGCTAAAATTGAAAGAAAAAAATTGTTTTCGACTTGTCGCGAAAAAAATAGATTGTTTTTCGCCGCAGGCGAAAAAAAAAATTTGTCCAGAAAAAAAAACCATAGCCCCCCCCAGAAAATCAAATGGTTGCTGCCTAAAGGCAGTAGTGGGGTTTCAGGCGACTTAATTGATATCAATCCAAATTCGACCTCACTGTCGTACTCGTCATCAGAAAAATTTGCCGAGAGTTGATTTGAAGTCATTTACAAAATTATGTTACCAACGATCAGGATTACCCTATACATGTAGCGAGTAAATTCTCACATACACATTCAGAAGATGCCATTTTAATATAAAGAGTAAAAATCAACAGTTGTGGGTCTAGCGAGCTAGAATGATATTACGCTTTTATATGTATACTTCAGTCTAAATGTATTACGCTTTGTTTAATGCCTTGTGTAGCGAGTTAATTCTCACATACACTGAACCACTATACATACAACCATGTTCATGTATCAATACAAAGAGCAGCGAGATAAATTCTCACATACAAAACTGAAAATCTGTGAAAAACATACCAATCAGTTAGGTAAATGTTTTAAGTACAATCTTTATTCAGCCTTAAACAAAGTCTGAGAAGCCAAAGCTTCGCTAGTGTAGGTGACGGATGAATCGCATCCAAGTACAGAGCGAACGATGTACTATAACTCGTTTGCAGATCGTAGTGTCGCTTTCTGGATGCCAAAATGTCCAAATTGAAATCCGGTGAGTTTTGTCCTAAAAATTCGTTTAAAGTGATGATGTACTTTTTCACTTCTAATAACTGCTCATGTAGAATATCTTCCTTCTTTAAGAACTGGCCGGGGTCAGGGTGGTTATGAAACTTGTTCCACCAGTAAATAGAATAAAACGGAACTTGAAGAAAAATAAGTCGCACTATTGGGAACTTGTGTATAAAGGTGTAGATATCCCGTAAATCCTGGCAAAGATCTGTTACCACTTGAAAATCAGATGATTTCAAAAAAATATATTTCCCAGTCTTGAATGTTAAGTCACAGGTGCCCAACCATATAAAAAGAGTCATGTGTATCTGCCCTAAGTCCTGAAATGTCTTCACAGCTTTTTCTTTCAACCATTGTAAATTCTGTTGTACTGTCGTGCCGGGATGTATCCACCATACAATTTTCTGTTCAGGGTGTTTATCTACAGTCTGATCCTTTAAATACCTTCCCTTACTGTCAGATAAAACGACAGGTATATTTTCAAAGTTCCCACATTTTCTAACCTCGGACTTAAGTTGGTGAGATTTTTCTCGGCTTTAGAAATAAGACTCATTCGGGTACAAAAATTTCAACAACCAACGGAAATAAAAATTGTCTCTGTGTAAAAACCATGTGCTTGCCGCCTACATGTAGTGTCACGCTTCAGTGCACCCAAATCGCTCCTCGTAGTAATTCACCAAAATATTTCAGTTACACAGTATAAAATTGAAACAAATTGTCAAAAGCGGTTTACAAAACAAATTAATCCATTTGAAGTCCTCCACCATGAGATGTTCTTGCCTTTTACGGGGACTAAATAACTGGACAAGACATCATTACAAAAACACTTCTTTATTCTCCATAAGCACGTTCATACTAAAGACATCAAAAACAGCATTACGGGTCTGACCTTACACCCTTACCTGGAATAGCCCCGACCTCGAACAGAATTCAACCCTAATACATAACACATATGCCGTCTGCGCTTGCGTGTACGTCCCATAGCATCAATTGTCAATTGATGCCATGTAAGAAAGTGACGTTATCCAATCAAAATGAACGTTACAAACGTTGTTGCATTATAATTGACGTTCTTTTCATTCTATTGACTGTGACTTGTACTATCGATAAAGTATGAAACTGGATCAGGATGATAATCGTACTCGACGTGTTCTTTCGGAAGAAAACAAATGTACACCGGATTTCTCTCTTTGGAGGTCATCCTTTGATCGTAGTTTATCATTTCCTTTATTTGTTTAATAATCCTTTTATTTGTTCATTTTCATATTATGTTCTTTTCAAGTCTTTTGAAGATTATTGACCCTACATTTCATTAATCTTCTTAAAAAAGAAACCTACAATAGCATTTAAAAGAAGCAGGAACAGCGGATAGGAATTATCATGTCTTTAAACTCAAATTAATTAGACGCTGACATTTTCAATAGAGGGATGGTCCTTTGACAATGCATGCTTAATAAAACCTACAAGAAACAGAAATATCTAACAAAAAGCTGTCACAGTTTAAAAAAAAAAAATCACCAAAATTTATAAAACTCAGAATGCAGACTTCGGTTTTCCATAATTTGTATTACTCATTAAATAATTTGTACTTTTTCGACCGAAAATGAAAAATAAACTTTAGAAATAGTTTCATCCGAAGAATTTTGTTCTGATTACTAAAATCAGGAACGCCAGCGTCCCAACATATTAAAGCCAAGATTGTATAATAAGTACATGAACCCGTGAAATTGTTTTTATGTTTAATACACAGTGAACATCCTTTTAATCAGTTATGTAGTACTACATGTAATTTATATCCCTTATGTCTTATTATATATATTTGTTCGAACGTTGGGTGATTGAGATATAAACCGTATAATTGATAGCATTACTAGGACAGATCATTTTATTGATGTTCATTAATTCAGTCATAGTATAACAACCTCCTGCATGTATCAATGTCAATGCTGTTGGAGATTAGAAAGTTTGACGACTACGAATGAAACCACTATCTGTACGTTTGTAACCATGGTAGTAGACTACTGACCACATATTAAACAATAAAATTATATACAAAAAAACATACCTAAATTTGTAGTAGTGCAATATTTGGGAATACTTTATAGGATAACATTTGTGAAATGTAGAAATTGGCGTTTGTAATAGGAATACTGACATGTGTGTTGGGATTTTTCTTTATATTATATGTAACAAGTTTAAAAGTGGTATACACTGACATGTTCACATTATTACACAGTTTTTCGTTTCTAATTAATTTTGTGTTAAGGACAAGAAACTGCTCATGAAATAAATAAAAACGTTGTTTAACTAAAGGGTAATGTAAGTAATGTACATGACTGTCTTCACATGCAGATATATAACTACGAGTGCCGATAGTTTGGAATTTGCAACACTCATTGTTAATTTTAGTAGTTTTGTGGCAGAGAATGATTTATATAAATTGGTCTGCAGCTTCATAATGCTGAGTTGTAGTGTGCAATTGTTTTCTTCGTTTGCCGTGCAAACTAGTCTTGTCTACCAATAGTAAATGTTACAACACTAATTGTAAAAGAAAACATTTTGTTACCACGAAAAACAAATAGTCAATTACTAGTATTTGTCATGCATAAAGTTTATAGTACACAACTTCAAATAACTGTATGCAGCGAGTCCAGACCCGGTTTTGGTTGTATTTCAAATATGAATACCAAAGGAATAAAGGACAGCAATCCAACGAAACAAAAATCAAATGTTGTGGCAAAAATGATAATATTCGGCATTGATATGATTAATGCATTAACATACAAATAATGAATTTATTTATTAATAAAAAATAAAAAATACAACTGTATAAATCATTTTGTGAATAGTAATCTATGCAACGAGTGTTTTATTCAAAAGTTATCGCATATTTCCTGAAGCAGGTGATGCAATTTTAAACATACATGTAGTCATCATTCACAGATAGTGTTAGACATTGCATGATATGCACATGTGTAGATCTAGCACTATAAGTCCGATACACTGTCAGATTGATCAATCATTTTTACGAATAATTGTTCGTCATAAAGGGCAATGTCAGGACAGTGATACATTGTTCTAAATGAATGTCAGATAAAAAATCAATATTTCAGCACAAAATTTGTAAAAAGTACCAAATGCAAATCCATTGTACCAAAACTTACAACAACAAAACACGCCCGTAATAAAACAACATAACAACAATAAGTCATTATAATTCCAATCATAGACCTTGTCACAACTTATGTATATATTCACTATAGTTTAACTTATGAAGACGTTCCCAGTGTCATGGTGAATCCCAAAACAACCATCAAATAGACAACTGTAAATACGCAAAAACAAGACTTGTCGAAAAATTCAGCAAGGTCTTTGTTAGTAGTTTTATCATCTTCAAAAGGCCGAACCGTGTCTTTATCGCTCCATACAGACTTGCCACCCTGTGGCGTAGTATTGACCTTTCTAGATACCTTGTCGTCAGTTAATGATAATGTAGCTGTTTTGCACTTCAGTGTTCTACATTTGTTTGCAAATCTATGGACCCACGGAGGCATTACATCACTATCAGGCTTGTGGTAAAGTCTTATAATTAGTACGGTCAATATGATGACAAACGAAGCCAGCCCAAGCGTAACAGTAAGGAATATAACTGAAAAATAAAAAAAAAATATATCAAAATGAGTTAAATACATGTGCAGTCATGTAAGATAATATTCTTCTCATTCAAAAAGCAAGCAAGCAATCGTTAATTATTTCATGTAAGACATTTTAGTTTATTGAAGATCGCATCTATCCACGAACCTCAATTACAGCACAGATTACCCTCTGTACACTCACATCACACCCCTTACTCATCTGAAATATACACAGTTCCGCGCTGTTCGAATAACCATTCACTTTTTACTAAACATTTTAAACCATCCAAGGCCTTTATATATAACGGAAGACACAAAGTTATCATTCGAGGGTACCGTGTTACACTGTAAAACATGTGCTGTTTAAGAGGAAATATATACGTATCATAGTGGTTTATCCATGTTACCAATCCGAGGCACACAGATAGGTAAAAAGGCATTTAACTCAGTTTTACATACGACGAATTATACAATTATTGCCTTTGTATGAAATTGTTTTGTGGTCATATCTTTGTTCTTGCTCACTTACTATTTGAATTGAAAAAAATGCAATACGTGTACTTCAACAATCAACACTACAGTACACAAAAAACAAGTTTCTATAGTGTCGAAATGCTACAGAGCGTGAATTGTTCGGCAACCAATGACCTTAAATATATAACGATACAATAATCATGATAACAATCCTTACCAAGAACTGAAGTATGTTTTGAAGTTGTTGGCAAACTATCCGAAAACAATGTCAGTAATACAGCTAAGGCTAAAAGTACAGTCAAGATATATCCAACCTTCTCTCCAGACTCTACTGGTAACATAAAAGTTACTGATGTAAGTACAGCTGTGACAATGACAGGAAATATAACACTCATTAAATAATAGCCCGGAAGTCGTTGCACGTGTAAGGAAAACAACAATTCAGAATAGGTCAAGTCGTCTTCAATTATTTCGCCATGGTGTTGGTCGGTAGAGAGTAGGTCCCATTCGCCATTTGTCCTGTAATTATTAAGGTTGACATGAGTTTTCAAAAATGATAAATTTACTGCCGTTGAAGGAAAGCCCCAACTGGCTAGTTCTACTTCGCATGTCTGGATATCATATGGGAAGAACGTGACATCCATGTCACATGACGTGGACAAAACAGCTGGTGGTTCCCATCGTACCTCTCCGTCATACTGTATCCTTAACTGAATGTCATCTTGACCTAGATTTGTTAAACCAATAACCCTGAAGTTTGAAAAAAAATAGTTATATACGACTGTCTTTATTTTTTTTTTTCAAATAAATTAACGTGTAAGTAATAAGGTCTTTCAGACTAGAGAGCAACATTCATAAAAACATGAACGACAATACACAGTCAATACTAGAAAGCTCATAGATGCAGAAAATTGGAATGTTAAGCCTCGGTCACACCTTACCGGATAGCACAAACGGACGCCTAACGGATGAAAATAAGAGTTGTCCGTTGACAAAATTGTTATCCGTTGGGAGTCCGTTGATGTACTGACCAAATAAAACGGACGTGTAACGAATGTAGAACGGACACACACCGGATATGCAACGTACGAGAAACGGAAACGTACCGGACATAACGGATGTCGAACGTCCATCCAACGGACGAGTACCGCATAAAACGGACACCTAACGGAAGCATACCGGATAAAACGGATGAACAAGATATACAGAAAAATTAAAGGTTTCAATAATAATACATGTAAATCGCATAAATATTCAAATGTTTCTGTGTAACTGGTTTTGGTTTGTTCTTCAAAATGCCACCAAAGGGCAGTGTCTGGCCTGCATAAGAGCTGCTTGATTGTGAAGACGTGCCCTTACTCTATAAGATTGATTATGAATAATAAGAATTCACGAACCTTAAGAAATCTGACATACCAATAATTGGCATTTCTGACGCAAAATTTTCAGTTAGCATTAAATTTTATCCGTTTCAAATCCGTTCATCATCCGTTTTATCCGTCCGGTAGAAGTCCGTTTCTCATTCGTTCAACATCCGTTTTATCCGTTAAAAACGTCCGGTAGAAGTCCGTTGGTGAATTTGTCGATCAGACCTTCAACGGATGTGTAACGGACACGTACAAATGTAACGGATACAACACGGGAACGAAACGGACGAGTACCGTACAAAACGGACGCCTAACGGACGTTCAACGGTCATTTTATCGGTTGGACGTCCGTTCAAAGTTTTGAACATGCTCAAAAGTTTCCACCGGACAGAACGGACGTCGACGGATAAAACGTGTGCTTTACGGACATGCGACGGATATGGACGGACGTCTAACGGATAAGAACGGACGTCTAACGGATATGAACAGATTGAAAAAAGTTATCCGTTAGGCGTCCGTTCGAGCTATCTGGTAAGGTGTGACCGAGGCTTCAAAAAAGGGAAGTGAAAGATAGAAATCGATAATTTCAACAAATGCCCTGATTATCAGCTAATTTATCATGACCTCACGCGTTTAGAGAGAGCACCACGTTATCTTCACTCGGTAAGAATCCTTTCATAAACTTTGAGAGAGATCAGGAAGAAACTTGTTGCAAAAACCCTATCATGATATTAACCCTTAATTGTTACATGTGTTAGTGACAGTCCAAATTTTCGGATTGCGGCTATTGCAGGTCTATTGTTCCTTTTTGTTATTTCGTTCTCGTCCTGAACATGCTTGGCAAGTTTATAACTGCAGTTTGAGAAACCAACAATCAATTAAAAGAGGGACGAAAGATGCCAGAGGGACAGTCAAACATATAAATCGAAAATAAACTGAAAACGCCATGGCTAAAATGAAAAAAGACAAACAAATAAACAATTATAGTACACATGACAATACATGGAAAACTAAAGAATAAGCAACACGAACCCACCAAAAACTAGGAATGATCTCAGGTGCTCCGGAAGGGTAAGCAGATCCTGCTCCACATGTGGCACCCGTCGTGCTGCTTATGTGATAACAATCCGGTAAATAGTCTAATTGGATAGGTCATATTCTTGAAAGGGAAAGGGATTGCAGTTACGACGCAAGGGACATATCCGATATTATTTGTGAAACAGTTATTCCTTAACGGTCAACCAACTCGTGATGGCGTCAGTAAAATTTAAGAAGGGAGGATTTCAACTTCACCATTTGGAACTTTTGGTTTAATAGCTTCCTTGTGAGCAGCAACACTCTATCAAGAAAATCATGATAGGAAACGCAAGCACGGGAATATCGTATAAATTGGGAAATATATACCCCGTATTAAAATGTTTCATACTTTTATCGTAGAAGTGATGAGATATTTCACATGTTTACTAGTAGTATCAAAGGAATTATTCAGAAGATTTTATCTATATATTTATACAGGATCAACTTAGCAATAGTGTTATTTTATGTTATAAAAAAGGCAAATCCTTGTTTAATTTTAATCTAAATAAGAACATTATAATATAAAAATAAAAGGTAAACATAGTTACGAGTTCCCCACGATCAATTCGGGATGCCATATTATTTTTTGCGATGCGTAAATATGTTCTATGTTTCCGTAAGAAGATTTTGTCCATGCAAGTCTGCTATCATTCCAAACCTAAAATCAGAATTATATATATAATATATTTATATTTATAGTGCTAATGGTTCAATTTACACGTTTATTTTGTGCCTTTTTTTATTTAGATATTTTTTGGTAAAAACATTTATTGGTTGCCAATTCAATTGTGCAAAATTTTCGGTATGTAATGAAAATCTTACGACATTGAATTAAAATCCAACACGTAGGTTTTTTATACCGTATGAATTACAAATCATGGCGTTAGTTTTTACAACCAATGTGCAACCAAATCGTTAGCTTTTACAACCAACGCGTTAAAAGTGCAATTAAATTAGATTTTTACGTTTTATTTCCCATCAATTCCCCCATAATGTTTTCTTTAGATCGTATTAATTTTAATCCATTATATCTTTACATTCATATTTTTAAATAACTATGAAACTCGGTGTTGATCGTGATTTTACTCGACTTGTGTTTTTCATAGAAACCCAGGAATAAACACTTTAATTTTAAATGATTTTATTCGTGTTGTCATAATCATAGTAAAAAAAAATGTAATTTTAAGTATTGCTATCTTCTTTTGGTAATTTCATAGGGTTGTAAAAGCGTTGACCGTGCGTAACTTTTTAAAATAATGCGCTTCCACGCTTTATACCAAATGAATTTCGGTCAACGCTTTTGCACCCCAATACATTGACAAAATGAGGCATTCGATTCTTAATTGTTTCTTGAACAAAATTAAACATTTAGGTGGCTCAATAGAAGAGTCAAAGTAATAACCATTAAAGGGACAGAAAAAAATACTCTGGTATATCTGTTTTTAAAATCTTTCTAACTCCTGGGAAGAAACAGACATTTTAATCATATTACCGAGGATAAAACTTACCACGGTAAACCATCCAGACGTTGTCAATGTTTGAGTTTTCATTTCCTAAAACAGAACAAATAGAATTGGAACTCTGAATGTTTGCATTTATTTTTTTACACAATTTTTTTTGTTAATTTAACATTTTATTTACTCCTTTTGATACGCTGTGTAGGATTTTGATTTGAAATAAAGTTCTATTATAACGAATACTTTGAAGTCGGCACTTCCACGACTGTTATACAAGTGAGAGGTTTAGCTAGTTATATCACTAAATTTAATCCACCATTTTCTAGGGGAAAATGACTGTACGAAGTCACGAATATGACAGTTGTTATCCATTCGTTTGAGTTTTCCTCGGAGATCATTTTGTTTTGTGATTTTACTTTTTTTTTTATTATGGAAAACATAATCACCAAAGATACTATATCTTAACTTACAAGTTGGCATACTAGACGAACATTTTGTCTACATTGGACTAAGAAGTTGGACTCGAAGCGAAAGAATTTGAAGACCACATATAGTACGAAATTATCAGATTATAGATCATTGCACCTAAAAAGTGTCCCAAATACAGTAAGGATTTATATTTAGGCAGGAACCTCAGTAATTTGAATAATTTACATTTTGTTTACAGGAATTTATAAAGAAAATCAGCATATGAATTATATTTCAAAACCTAACAGTGAAAGTAATTAAGACAAATTGAGGAATGCTTATTTATCTGATAAGCTATTAATAGTTATCAAAGGTACCAGGATTATAATTTAGTACGCCAGAAGCGCGTTAACTAGGGGTTACATATATGGGGATGATGTTGAAATCTGATCATAATTGTCATAATATAATATCCAATCTACACTGAGTAAACTGTTCATGAGAAAATCCAGCTAATCATAATAATAGCCAGATGTTCCATGGCATTATATTAAACACAGAACTTCATTAGTCCAATTTGAGTTGTTTATACTGTATAAACATATGAAACATCAATAGACATTTCAAAAGACAAACTAAGAAAAAAGAGATATGACCTTATGTGTCGATTTGCGATTAAAACATCAAAGTATCGACATACATTTGAAATTTGAGCTAAAAAAAGCTGAAAATGCAACTTGTCGATTGTTATTGATCAAGGTGTTCAAAAGAAATTCTAAAATTGTTAAATAAATTTATTTTCATTACTCTCCTGTAATAATGACATTCGGATAAAGTGAAATGTTTAAACATACTACTATTTCTATTATCTATTGTCCGATTAGAAATGTAAATCCATTATAGCCAAAGTTTTTAATTACATTGAGATATTTGAAGGGTAAAATATCGACATATTCTTTTGACATAAACAAACTGAAAAAACATCCTCAATTACGCCAGTTATTAACAGCTTTTAAGAATTCCTAATCTGTGCTTAGATCTTTAAATTCATTAACTCATAACAAAGTTCCAATGAAACTAGTAATCATTTCAAGTCTATTTTATACTTTGAATGAGTTGGGCTTAAAATGTAATCTTTATCTTTTTTTGTTTGATATGCCATGCGTTAAGGTCTAATCATTTATATACAATTACATTAGATGTATGTTTCACTATAATACGTTATTCTGATTGGCTAACCAAACATCACGTGTTATTCCTAAAGCAATTGCATTACTCAATAAAACTTTTCATTCATGATAACACGAGGTCCAACAATAAAGTGGACAAGTAAATTAAATAAAAAATTGATAAAATTCGTGTTTACATGATCCTAGCTAAAAATGTAATTATAAGTATTGAATGCTTCTTTTTGTAACTTCATAGGGTTGTAAAATCGTTGACCGTGCGCACATTTTTATAATGAAGCGCTTCCGCACTTCATACAAAATGTACTTCGGTCTACGCTTTTACACCCCAGTGAAGTTAAACAAATAACAGGAAGAAGCATTCAAATAACACAAAACTTACCATTGTTAGTCATTGTATAGCCATCAACAATGAGTTAAACCCCTGTTGCGTAGTAAATTGTCCCGAAATGACAAGACCACTTTAGAGTTTATTATTACATACATCGTCTAAATTTTGTTAAGCGTTAACGAGTGTTCCAACAGTTTTTTTCTTTCTTTTTAATTTGTCAGAATTTGGATAGAACTGTGTTAAAAGCCCTTCAAATAATTACGAATTGTTTTATTTTTAATTTCTCAAAAATTGGATACAACCATTTTAACTTCAGAGGACACGTGATCAAACCGGTCGAATTTATTTTTTGGAAAAGACTGTAATCCACATTCTCAAATTTTCTGTGTGTCATTATGTTGACTTATGATTGTGGTTCGTATGTTGAGCAAACACTTAGATGGCATAGAATTACGTAGAATTACGTATCTACAAACTATTTGACCCTTCTTATAAAAACACCCCAGCAACTGTAACAAAGCTAGGGAAAAAAAACAATAAAGAAAACAATAGAGTAAAATTAAATTCATGTTTTTAATTATTTTAAACTGGGTTTATATTTACACTAGATTCTACCTGTACAATAGATATAAATACATCATTTTACAACTAATGTCAAACTGAATTTCTTCCGAATCAAGATTGGACACTCCCCTTAACTATGGACACTGGTATATTAATACGACTTTACAATTTTGTTACTTACAAGTGAATTAATGGTCAGAAGGTTATATTCAGCCTGTACAATTACAGGCTCTTCTGGAAGAACATGTTTGTTATAACTTGTCAGTATAGCTGTATGTATATTTTCTGCATCACTGACACTGTACGAGGACACAAACTTGCCTGAAAAAATATAGAATACCTAAAAAAAAACTTGTTTCTGTGAACAATATGTGAGCCGATTAAAAGTTATAAGAGCCACACACATTGCATTTGTGATTAATACCAAGTACTTGTAGGTTCAGAGACAGAATAATATGTAGGAGTTTGCCACCGTGTTTAACCTGCTAATACTTTTATTTTTAGATTATGCACTTAAGATTTAACCAGTTTGTTATAAATCTGTGCAGTTTATTGACGTGAATACAAGTGAATACATTTTTCTGACGATGCATGTTATTTTGCAGATAAAAGTCATTACGATCCTACAATTAAAATTTATTTGTCCACAAGTATATATAAATATAATTCGTCTTAAAAACAGCCCAACAATGTTAGATCTGTAAATTTGGGATAGCAATTTTTTGTTCTTCCCTGGTCGGTTTTGAACTCATGCTACTGAGATATCGTGGTACCAAATCGCTGTCCACCGTGTCCGTCGCGCTAGACTTCTCAACCACATAGGCTCTACAATAATAAAGCTTTCGGTGGCCGGATGTTATTTTTCCTCATCAGTCACATACATACAAAAATTAAATTATAAACTAAAAGTATGTCTGAACCAGTGAAGACTCTACAACAAATGTTATCCATCGGATCACCAGTGATTGAAATAGAAGTGTTGAACACTCGTTCTGTATATATAATTCGTATAAATAACAGCCCAACAATTTCAGGACTGTAAATTTGCATCAGCATTTGTTTTTCTTCCCTCGCCCGGATTCGAACTCATGCTACTGAGATATCATGACACCATATCGCCATGTACTGTGTCCAATGCACAAGACCACTCGACAACCTAGGCTCTACAATAAAAAAGCTTTCAGGGGTTGGGTGTTACTTTCCTAGTTAGTTTTATATATATGCATTTCATACAATTTATGACAGTCTTTCGTTACTAAAAATAATAAAAGCAAAAGCAACAATATTTATAAAACATTAACACGATAGGTAAATCAATACAAATTCAATTTCCATAATTGCAAACAGTAAATGATCTGTAAAATAACATTGTTTTATAGTAATTAGACAATGTACTAAAACTAAACGATACCTAATTTATAGATACAAAATATGAAACGGCGAAATGTTTGACTTATAAAAATGAACACTTACAGCCTGATCCTAAAATAACAACCAAGATCACAGTGAAATATACTCCTCTTTGCGTCAACATCATTTTCACCAATGTGATCAATTGCAAAGTCGGAATTATCTAATCAGGTTTTAGCTAGTGCATTATTTCAGTATTAATATGTCAATTAAACCATCTTAACACTAGAGACGTAATCGACAACTACATTTAGAATTATACAATGATCGAGATTAATACCTGGACATAACTTTTGCAAGCTTTGCAAGCAATACATATGAATAAATCTTATGTCTTGAGACTTAACTTGGTCCCTTAGCAATCATGCTGCTATTATAATGAAAATCGAGTTTTAGATGTTATTTGTTTAGTTTTTTTTTTCTAATTACATGAATTAGATTGACATTTATTAAAATTGATAAAGTATATATCGCGTTTAATTAAATCGTCTAAAGTAATATAACTTTAGCATTGGTTTATATGATTGAATGTTTTTCTTTGTAATAAGTTGTCATTCCGGCATACACTACTTACGTTAAGTCATATTATAAATTAAAAACCGAGAAGGGTAAACCACGAACACTATTGGCATTCCCAAGTGCACTTTTTAGACGAAAATTGTTTATAATGCAGATTTTATTTTGAACTAAGATTCATGAAAAATGAGAGATGCTGATATTTTTGTTTTTATTAATATCGATGGACAATAACACATACAAGGATTTTCTTTGAAATAATAATTACATTGTATGTGATATTATAATATGCAATTTTGATTGGATGATAACAATTGCGAGGCACATTGACCTATATATTTGTTTTGCTTTTTTGGATTTTTTATTAATCCCCTATCAATTTTACTAGTGTAATGAAAAGCTAACCTCCTGAAATAGTGAGGATAAAAAAACATAATTGGTGACAAATCAAAAATATCGTGAGACTTAGGCCTAGACTTTTCCATTGCAATTCTTTTAATTTTGTGAAGGATTAGATAATATTGTTATCAAGTTTTGAAATATTTAGTGAAAGAATATCGTCTGTAGCGAAAAATACAGTTAGGATACTACTGACCTATTTTTTTCTTCCTTGGGAGTTTTGTATATAGTCAGCTTCATATGCATAAAGATACAAGTCGACAATAAAAGGGACATGGTTAGTTTCAATGAGAATTGCGATTGTTTGTTAAAAATATTTCCTCCAAATGTAACAAAAATGTTACTGTAACAAAAATGTTACCGATCAAGGAATAAAGCATCTTGATAATGTCAGTTTCAGGGAATATTCAGTTTGAGAGATTTTTCTTTAAACGAAGTATTTATATCCCTCTAAGACAAGATACTAGTATCTACGTTTTTTTTTTATGAAACAAAGCAGGACCAACTCTTTCAATTTATCATTTAGGTGAGAAGACCCATGTGTTTGCAATTTAAAATTTAGTTGCATTTTGAGTTTAGTGTTAAAAGGATTATAGATATATGTGCATACTGCTTTCAAACAAGGAATGTATATGTATGTTCGAGCGAATTGATTTATGATAAAAGATATGACTCAAGTTGATGGCATATCAAGAAGACACGCCCGACCAAAGAGCAAAAAAGGCCACCTATATATCGGGTAACGTGCAAATATACTGTCATCTTTGTTGAATTTTAATTTTTATTGCGAAAAATGCGACATAGTAATATTCGCAATAATTTAAACTCGCATTTTATTATTTTTAATATGAATTAACAATATTTTTCTAAATATCATAAATATCGAAAACATAAAAATCGCATTTTAGTAAAAAAAAATTTACAAAATCGCAATAAATAATGCACGCAGTAATTTCTGAAGTAACTAACAAATTTCAAAACAGATAATATAATACTATACTATATTTGATGACTAGATACTAAATAAAATTCTTTACTGATATAATACTTTTATGTAAATGATATAAGCCGATTACAGTTCATTCTGTAAAATATTGGACAGTTCTGAGGCCGCAGGCCGAAGACCTTTTTAATATTTTACAGAATGGACTGTTAGAGGCTTCTATCTTACTTAAAAATGTTTAACTAGTCAAAAAGGTGACAAAATGCAATCGAATAAAAAAAAGATTTATTTTCAAGTGTGAAAATTGTTTTGTGAATAAACTTTCTTTACATTAAAACTTAGCCTACATGTTGGTCCCTATAAACAGTAGCTCAACTTTAACAACAGAAAAGGTACAGCTGAAGGTAAACATGCTCAACATGTATTGATTGCTACATGTAGATTAAGACTCAGAGTAGATCTATGCGTATCATGACTTTTACGTGCGAAATGACTACTCTACATATGTTCTTTAAAAACCTTTACATGGCGACCTTTACCCGCGTTTTGTGTTCCAAAATGGATAAAAACGTGGAAAGTATATTCCTAATGCAAAAAAATGAAGAACTAGGTGTCGTTATTAGTGACTGTGCTGTTTCAAACTTTTGATTAAAATCAAATGTGTAGTCAGATATATTCGATTAAAGTGTGGATTGGATTCGAGCGTCACTGATGAGTCTTTTGTAGACGAAACGCGCGTCTGGCGTATATACTAAATTTAGTCCTGGTATCTATGATGAGTTTATTTACAAAGAGGATGTAGTTTTAGCAGCTTGTAATGGCAAGTTTTATATACAATATATTTCAAAATGTAGTCATGTCACATAGTTTCTTGTTTCTTCTCGGGTTTCTTTTTTACTAGTTGACTGAGAAAAAAGAAAGAAAAAAAAAAAAAAAAACACATGTGAAGACAGGTTCACATTGAAACATATTGAGATTTTGTTTCAAATATATAATGTATATGAACAAATGAAACGATAACAACGTGCAATCCTTTTAAATTCTATTGTTGTTCATCGGAATTTTCGAAAGAATGGTATTGTTTACTTAAACGGTACCACCTGATTATACCCTCCCCATTGTTTATCTATTATTTTCCTGGAAGGTCGTGTCACCTCTTTTTTTATTACAGAAATTATGATGTTTTCAAATAATGAGATACAAAACCTAAGTTTTACTATGAACAATAAAAAAATACCAATTGTGCAATCTCATAAGCATCTAAGGGTTACATTTAGAAGTGACGCAAAATGGAACAACCATGTTGAAAATATATTAAATAGTGTTAAAAACACATCTGATTATACTGCGAAAACTCAAAAATCAACTTAGCCGACAAAATTTGGAAAAATTATATCTAGTATTTATTAGACCAATTTTTGAATATGCAACTGAAGTATGGGACAATTGCGGAAAGGTTATTCAATTAAATTTAAACAGCTACAACTTGAAGCTGCACGAATTGTAACAGGTTTGCCTGTTTTCACACACTATAAGGCTGTCTTAAAAGAGGTTGGTTGGGAAACTTTAGAGGAACGAAGAAAACGAAGAAAACTACAATTATTTTATAAAATTCAGAATAATAATGCCCCTGAATATTTATGTAGCCTCGTGCCCCTAAAATTCAAAGTACAACTCAATATCCCTTGCGAAATGGACAAGATATCATTTTACCATTTTGCAGGCTGACACTGACCTCCCAATCCTTTATTCCATCAACTATTAAACTTTGGAATAATTTGAACATATCAGTTCGAAATGTAGACTCGTTATCAAAATTCAAAGTAGAATTAAAAAACTACGACATTCGAAATGAGAATCAATCTAACTTAACACATTATTTATATGGTCCAAGAAAATTGAATATAATATTAACCCAATTTAGATGTTCGGCATCATTCTTAAATTGTGACTTGTTTAGAGCTAACATTATATCTGATCCAACATGTATATGTGGTTTGGATATTGAGGACATGCACCATTTTTTCTTTGATTGTCTTTTCTATCTATATGAAAGGGCTATTCTGTTTAATGGTCTCAGCTGCCCTCCCGAAGGCTGCGATTTGGACTTAAAACTACTGGTTTTTGGAAAAGAAACTCTTTCCTATGATCAAAATGTGCAAATTGTTAAACAAGTATTCAATTTTATAAAGAGATCAAAACGATTCCTCGTAGTATAGTATCAACATAGGTAAAGCGCACATCATCATCATTATCATCATCAACCTAATCTCTGTCGTTCTTTCCTCATTCCCTCTACTTTTCAGTATAATTAAGTAATATTTATGTTGTTTATATTATATGAAACATGCTCACGTTCAATTTGTATTGTTATATATATATTGTATTGTGGAGAAGACTTTATAAGTATGTTTTACTTGTGTCTAATCCTTTTTTGCTTTGAGCAAATAAAATATGTTTAAACTAAAAAAACCTCTTTTATCACGTTTATTTGTGTATTGATGTCACTTGTGTGTGTGTGTTTGTTTTAATGTTAACGGAACATAATTTTGTCTCTTGATTTTCTTTGCAAAAAAAAACTCTTTCTTATTTTCTTTTCTAACACACAACGATCACTACGAACACAGTGCGAATCTAACACACGATTGATTTGTTTTACAAATAACATGTGGTAACGTTTTCCTTTATTCTGCATAAGTTCACATATTCATCGTCGTTCATGAGCGAAAGGAATGTAGCATTATTTTCATATTCAAGCAATCATATCCGACTTAAAAACCACATATTGTTAATCAACTCCGAAACCTGAAAATTATAAAACTATTGTAGTCCCCTAGTTCACGAAGGAAGTTCTAGATATGCACTTTTTACACAGGGTGAGTTTTATGTTGTCCTTGTTTTGCGGCGTACAAAGCAGTACTTTATTGTTCTTATATTTCATTTGTAGATGAAAATGATGTCAGCAGGAAAAAGAGCAACACCACCAGAGGTCGATTTTGATAACCAAAGACGGATGAGAATAAATTTTTTGAAAGAAACTGTTTTGACGAGTGTCAAACTTATTGTATTGGAAGGGGACTTAAATAAACTGTTTTTTGGAGTTTTCATTTGTTATTTGGTTGTATTTGTTTTCTTTTCACGTGATGAAAACAATTGGCGGAATAGATCATCACAGGTTTTTTTCAGTGATTGGACTATCATTTACCTGTTAAAATCAGTTATGCTACCTTCAGCTGTCCAATATTTGTTTAGAAGCAGGAGAGCTATTCTTAAAAATATTGGACAGTTATTACTTGATTTATTTCACTTTACTGGTCGGCGTTTAACCAGTTCGCTTATTAAAGACCAGTCCATCTATGGACAGGTGTTTAGGGATAAACTCAGTAATGAAGTGTCCAGTTAATCGTCTCTTATTATACACTCAGTACTTTTGTATATCGGTTTGGTGACACTGATAGGTGATTAGAAATAATAATAATTATAACGGCAATCATCCTTATCACACACATAATCAAAAAGACTGTCCTTATGCAAACTAAAACGTAAGGTTCGCCTAATCAGTTGAAATAACATTGGTAATAAAGGGTAATTTAATGGTTTCTCATATGTAAATGATAGTCCAATCTCTAAAATAAAAAACGGGTACAACAATAGAATGACGTCATCACAATGTTTTAAATGTAATTCTTGGTATTAGATTCTGACTTTCTGTTTAGGAATATTGATCGTCAATCTTCTTCCATGGTGTGAAAATGTGCTTCATCTCTTAGTTTGTAAATGTACTTTGCTGGATACAATTCTGTAATTTTATAATGCGATCAGGATTCCTTTTACTAACATAACAGTATAACCGATAAATAGACGTGTTCAGTTAAAATTCATATGCGTCCTTCCAAATGTTTAAATGTTGTAATTCCGCACGTACATACAGTGTAGAGTTTAAGCGAAATTAATATATTATTTACATTCACAAGCACCTGATGGTACATGTATTATAAGTCTCATGATTACTGCAATAAATAACACCCTTTTATATTTGACATTCTACCTTGAGTAATAATATAACATTTGTTTTTACATACAAGTAGTTACGCACAGAAACACTTGTATATACACCACAGGTCTGATCTTGTACATTATTACTGTCTAATAAATACTTTTAGTGAATACAAATTTAATAAGGACAATACCACGACATTTTAAGCAATTCACTAAAAGTTTTGGTATAGTTCATTTCGTTTTGTCTAGTACTATATAATAATACAAAATATAGGAGACTTTTTTATTTATTAGAAACATTATATCCAAATACAAGTTAAATAAATGAATTCTTCTCGTCTATATTTTGATTACTCTTTATTTCATGAACACCAAAACAAATTAAACTAGAATCAAACTTTCTGCAAAGTGAATTATATTAAAATAAGTGTTAACCAAAACTATATACTGCTGTTTTATTCAGTTGCGTAAAATGTACCATGAGTTTCAAGGAAGAACATTTTAACACACGAATAAAACAATTATAAAGAAGTCTCTGACAATATATTCTTAACATAATGCTGTTAATATGTGTTCCTAGCACGCTAGATATTGAGTCTGTTAGAGCAAGTAAACATTTTTAGAAAATGTCCACCTGCACACCTGTTATAAACTATAGCCGAGGAATATTGTAAAACCATTCTGTTTGTTTTTTTTCAAATAAGGAACGTTTTACATGCCCAATCTGTTCCATGTTTCCGTTTCCGCCTTTTGAGAATAATTAGAAGCTATAGAACTTTAAAATTAGCTTTTTTCAAATACTAAATCGATAATTTAAGAGACATCAGTATTACAAAGGATACTACATGTGAAACAGCAACTGTCAATCTTCCAGGGGCTATCGAGTTTGACCTATTATTGGTTTTTATTACAATGTGCAAGTATAGTGCTGTTTGTCCTTTTATGGGCCATACATTTGTTTGAATTCTTTATATTCGAATTATTGGAGTTCTGATTTTCGGTTTTCTCCGTGTTATTTTCTATTTTTGCTTACTAACACACAATATAATAATTCCTTATACCTTTTGTGCAGCTTTTTGCTGGATAGAGGAAGGTCAGATTCTGTCTTACACAAAAGCTACTAGCATATGCAACGAAATTGTTTGTAAACATATAAAAGAAAGATTTTTTTTTTTGTCAAATTTGCTTAATACTTTTTAATAGTATATGAGGTGTTCAACATATTGATATTGTTTCAAATAAGAGAAAAATAACCAAGACAATGCTGTTCTGTTATTTCTAGTAATTATAAGAGAAAAATTAAAAATGTAATTTATTTCATGGCTCCTGCTGGTTATCACACAATAAACAACGGGTATATGGGTAATCGCGAGTCATATTGAAAATCTTAATGCAAATCAAATAATTAAAACAAATCAAAAAAACAATAAAAATTCAAAATGCAAAATTCAAATTCAAACGAAAACTAAAAGAATATACAATTTTGAAATAAATATGTTCTATATTGAACCCTGGTTAAGACATGGTATTGGTTGCAAATAAAGGCAACAGTAGTATACCGCTATTCAAAACTTAAATCCATGGACAAAAAACAAAATCGGGGTAACAAACTAAAACCGAGGGAAACGCATTAAATACAAGAGGAGAACAACGACATAACACTAAAATGTAACACACATAGACAAAATCCCACGAGAATAACAAATATAACATATATATAACATCAAAACCAAATACATGAATTTGGGATAGACAAGTACCGTGACACGTCTTATCGTAATGTGAATTTACACTCAAAAATAAGAGAAAACAAACGACACAAACGACACAACGTTATAATGTAATATACACAGAAACGAACTTGCAAAAATTCGATATTTTTCATTTAAATGCAATATTTTATATTTAATTGATATATTTCTTAATTTAAATGCAATATTTTTTCATTTGAATGGTATATTTTTTCATTTAGATGCAAATTTTTTTTTATTTAAATGGTATAATTTTTCATTTAAATGGTATATTTTTTCATTTAAATGCAATATTTTTTATTCAAATGGTATAATTTTCCATTCAAATGGTATAATGTTTCAATCAAATGATATAATTTTTCATTCAAATGGTATAATTTTTCATTCAAATAGTATAATTTTTCATTCAAATGGTATAATTTTCATTCAAATGCAATATTTTTTATTCAATTGGTATAAAAAATCATTTGCATGCAATATTTTTTATTCAATTGGTATAAAAAATCATTTGCATGCAATATTTTTTATTCAATTAGTATAATAATTGCATCATGGGGAATTCTTTGACGCCTAAAGGTAAAATTTGCAACAACTTTTGCGATTGGTCGGTATTTATTTGGATTTTCTCCACTGTCTTTCTAAACATGAGGGACCAAAAATTAAAAAAACACGTCAGCCTCAGAATATCGCCCATCTAACTAAAATTTGGCGTTCGTGCGAGTTCGTGCACTGGCAATTAATGCCAATATAATGGCCAGGCAGAGCAAAAAATGCGAGTGACAAGTAATAATAATTTATTTGACACACAACTTGTTCATGGATAGAAACAGATGCCTGCGTGCATTGCAAAAACATGTCCAATAAAAACCCTTTCTGAAGAAACTCCCCTACAGTTTTCATATTGAAATAAAAAAAATATATACATAGCTAGTCCCCTCTCCCCCTCTAAGTCCAGATACATGTTATCATGACGTTCTTGTGTGCTACATGTATATTATTTTGTTTCCTTAAAGTTTCTTGATCCTCAGAGACGTTGCAGGTGGGCAAACACGAAAAAAGAATAAAAAGCCTTCCAGGACGTTATAATTATTTAAACTAAGCCACTTTTTTTTCCTACATGAAGAAAAAAATACCTAATTACAATAGCAGAACCAGAGACCCCGTGACAAGGAGAGACATAAGCTGTTATACTCCAGAACTAGTTCTTTAATAAAGACAATTCAGGATAAATTGGAACCAGTTGCTAACCCATGTTACAACAATAGTCCTATGACATAGGACTTCACTGTATGAGGCGTGAACTTAATTTTTAACACTATCTATTATATATGCTCTCATGTATTATGCCGCAAATCATTTTACATTTAGGATTCGTTGCTGAGCTTTTTTTACTGTTCTCATCTCCGAATCCCTTAAAAAGACTTTTTTTCAAGCCCCACAGTAGTTCAATAATTACTATATGTCATTGCTTAAATAAGTATGCAGAGCATATTTCAAAACATATTTTATCTTCAGGACTTTTTAATCATTACTTTTCAATACTGCATTGGGAAAGAAAGGGGTATACAAATTTATTTTGTGATACAGTATATAAATAAATATAATTATAGGTATCCAACAAATTAAATGATTGTACGTTTAGCTATTATCTAGACCCGTCGTACAAAATGTATATATTAAGACACGCATAACAGGGGCGGATAAAAAAACCTCGGTGTCTTAGGGGAGAAGGGGGGGGTTCAAGTTTAGATATTTGTATAGAGATGTATATGTTACAGTGAATTTGTATAATCAGGGATTATGTAGAATCCCTAAAATTTTCATAGATTATGTATAATCACTGGTTAGTTTGGGGTTTATATATAATCACTAAAACTTTCAGGGATTATGTATAATCACTAGAAAAAACGTCAGGAATTATACAGAATAACTGAAATGAATACTAAAATATATAACATATTGAAATATCTTAAAAGTTAACCTTAATATATCATAATAATAACCTTAATATTGTAAAACGTTAGGCATAATTTATTAATATGAAAGACACAAAAATATTGAAATGTTATACACAAAACAATTAAATGATAAGCACAATATAATTAAATGATAAGCAAAATATATATAGAATACTTGATGTTTTGTTTTTAATACTGACTTTATCAGTAATAATATCAAGCCAGCCATTTTTGATATTGACTGTATCAGTATATAATAATATCAAGCGAGCCCACACGGGCGGGTTGATGAAGTCAGTATGAAAATATTAAATGGCATAATGATTATTCTTTTTATCGTATTGTTATTAAAATGAAATTATCATTAAAACGATTTTTATGCGTACAGTCGTTTTGATAAATGTTAATGTTATGTATAATATTTTAATATTAAACATTTTATTTACAAACTAAATTTGGATGGCATCGACTATTACACATTTGCCCTGATTTTCAACAGGCATATCTATCAAATTCACATCTGTTTTTACCACAATATCAACATTTAAAAAAACCCTTGTCCTCCATATCAAATCAGATTTTACGGCACGTCTCAGAGAAATAGAGTTTTAGCACAAACATCTGAAGGTACAAATTGTACCAATGAACGGAAATCAGCATCCTCAAACTGATTTCTTGTATTAAAGATCTGAGCAGGATTCCATGCTAAATAGCAAGGCGATATCCTTCTTCAGTCTTTTCGTGTGACTATTGACCAATAGTTTTTTGGGATCTCCCTTTCCTAGAACCACTAGTGTAATTGGTTTGAGATATCATTTTTGAAGCTTTTAATTATTGATAATCCCTGAAATCATAATAGGGAATTTGTAGATAAATAATTAAAATTATCAGTGATTATATAAAATCACTGGTCATTTTCAGGGAATCTAATCTAATAGGGAGAGCATTATTACTCATTTCAATCTATCTCTAATCATGAATATTTTTCAGCGCTTACCCGGCAACCATATTCATATATGAAATCCTTCTGTCCCCCAACTGAACAAATACATAAATATAAAATGGCTCTTATTTAACACAAGTTTAAATTGATTGATTGTATGTTGCTAATTTTAACACCCAGTGACAAATATTTCATGCTTGTTCATGAAAACACGAGTTTAGAAGTCAGGTATATAATATAAAAACGAAGAGATGTAATGTTATTGCAAATAAGGCAACTATCCACCGGAGTTCAAATATGAAGTGAATGTAAACAATTATAGACAATCGTAAGGCCTTCAACAATGTCAAAAATCTGATACTGAAAAGTCGTCTATAAAAGGCCCGACATGACAATGTAAACAATTTAAACGAAAAAAATAACAGCCTAATTATACATAAAAAAAAAAACAATTTACAAAATATAATAACAAATATGAGTCGAGACATGAACCAACGACAACCACTAAACAACAGGCTCCTGACCTTGGACAAGTAGATAAAGAATATGGCAGGGTTGATATAGACACGAAGATGTGGTATGATTGCAAATGAGACAACTCTCCACAAGAGACCAAATGACACAGAAATCAACAGCTATAAGTCACCCTACGGCTTTCGACAATAAGCTTAGCATACATCGCATAGTCAGCTATAAAAGGCACCGAAATCACAAATTATGTAAAACAATGCAATCAACGAATTAATGTACCAAAAAATGAGCGAACACAAATATGTATAACACAGCAACAAACAACAACCACTGAATTACAGGCTCCTGACTTGGGACAAGCACATACATACAGAATGTGGCGGCGTTAAATATGCATGTTAGCGGGATCCCAAATCCTCCCCCTAATCTAGGACAGCGGTGTAACAGTACAACAACATGTTTGTGAGCCCTCAATCTATCCCGAATATGGGACAGTGGTATAAATAAAGGCAACAGTAGTATACCGCTGTTCAAAACTCATAAATCCATGGACAAAAAACAAAATCGGGGTAACAAACTAAAACCGAGGGAAACGCATTAAATATAAGAGGAGAACAACGACACAACACTAAAATGTAACACACACAGAAACGGACCAAGCATCAGACAAAATCCCACGAGAATAACAAATATAACATCAAAACCAAATACATGAATTTGGGATAGACAAGTACCGTGACACGTCTTATAGCAATGTGGAATTCCACTCAAAAATAAGAGAAAAGAAACGACGCAACGTTAAAATGTAACACACACAGAAACGAACAATATAAACAGTACAGTAATTTAACAACCTGTAAAATCAGTTGCAATTAGATTAACTCAAACGATCGGAACGAGACACACACAAAAAGACTAATTTTAAGACAATAGACACAAAGCACCGACATAAGAATATTTGCAGTTACTGGAAATTTGCTCAAAGCTAATACATGAAACAACAGTAGAACTGAAATAAATCTTGTTCTTCCTGATTGAGTTGTCAAACAGTACACAACGCGCGGCAAAGGATTTAAAAAAAAACAGTCTGAGAAACGTCTAGTTTACGTTGTATATAGATATTAGAAGATGTGGTATGAGTGCCGGTGAGACAACTCTTCATCCGAGTCAAAATTTGTAAATGTAAACCATTATAGGTCAAAGTACGGTCTTCAACACGGAGCCTTGGCTCAAACCGAACAGAAAGTCATAAAGGGCCTCAAAAAATGACTAGTGTAAAACCGTTTAAAGTCTAACCTATTTAAAAAAAAAAAAGGTATACAATGTACTTGCATATATATCTATATGCTGTACAATGGAAGTTTTTAAAGTGGCTCGAACGTTTGGACCATCGAAATTTTGTAATAGAAATACTAGTCAGGACCACAAAATTTTAATAAAACAGCCAGTGCAGGACTCGCCAGATTTAGTTAGAGGGGCGATATTCGGAAGCGTTTTTTTAATTATTGGTCACTCAAGTTTAGAAAGAAAGGGAAGAAAATCTAAATAAATACCGACCAATCACAAACGTTGTTGCAAATTTGACCTTAAGGCGTCAAAGAATTTCCCATGATGCAATTATTGCATATAAATATAAAACTATTATACCAATTGAATAAAAAATATTGCATGCAAATGATTTTTTATACCAATTGAATAAAAAATATTGCATGCAAATGATTTTTTATACCAATTGAATAAAAAATATTGCATTTGAATGAAAATTATACCATTTGAATGAAAAATTATACCATTTGAATGAAACATTATACCATTTGAATGAAACATTATACCATTTGAATAAAAAAATATTGCATTTAAATAAAAAAAATATACCATTTAAATGAAAAATTATACCATTTAAATAAAAAAAAAAATTGCATCTAAATGAAAAAAGATATCATTCAAATGAAAAAATATACCATACAAATGAAAAAATATACCATTCAAATGAAAACATATTGCATTTAAATGAAGAAATATACCGTTTAAATATAAAATATTGCATATAAATGAAAAATATCGAATGTTTGCAACCAATACCATGCCATACCTGGTAAAAGATTTCCGACATCAACAAAAAGTAAAATCACTAAAATACTGATCTTAGAGGAAAATCAATTCTGAAAGTCCATAAAAACATGGCAAAATCAAATAACAAAACACATGAAAAACGAATGGACAAGAACTGTCATATTCCTGATTTTGGTATAGGCATTTTCAAATGTAGAAAATGGTGGATTAAACCAGAGAAACTACGTTAGAGGAGAGACTGAATTTTAAATACTGGATTAATATTATAAATTAAATAATAATATAGTGAAAAATAACGTTAATTGGTACTGGTGCAGCCTATAGAGTCTAACCTAGTGCCTACCTCTGCCTTAAAAACTATCATGACATCTTTTATCGGTATTCTATAACTGTTGATTCGTTATCACTCGTCAAATGGATGTCGTACTGTAGTTACTCATGTTAATCGTGTTAACTTTATAAAACTGGCAATGAGTGGTTCATCCAATATGAGTTATAGACTAGCTGGATTCTGTAAAATAAAACAGCAGTATCAAAACACAAAAAGAGGAAGAATTGGGTGGGTTTACATAGATTTTGCGTAAAATAAGATCATCAATCTGACGTTTTATACATTTAGTTAAAATCTTGCAAATGGTGCATGTAAAATATTGTAATGTTGATTGATTGATTGTTGGTTGCTTAACGTCCAGTGGCAAATATTTCATGCATATTCAGGACGAGAACTAGTTCACAATAAATACACTGGGTAGGTCTTTAATAGAGGCCATTTGGGATAATGGGGAAATTTGGACTTCCACTGCAAAATAAGGGTATATTGGATAGGGACTGAAATTTAGCCTTGCAACAGGCCACCTACGGGCCCTCAAAGAGTTGTTGCAAGGGTTCTTTACGTGCAAAGAGCGTGACATTCTCTTAACACGACACATCTGATTTAAAGTCCCCAATCTGACCGGACGTGACTGCAAACTTAATACATCCCACACAGCCAAACAGACGCCCCACTTCGTCAAGCGTTTTACTGCCTATCGGGAGAAGATATTGTAAGGAGAGATGAAGCTGTCAAGATTTGAATGCCATTTTAACGATTTAAGACGCACGTTACATAAACCTATGTATGCACTTTTACAAGTCTCGCCTTCCTTTTATAACACGATTTAATGGTCAAGCCTTTTTAATAGAGTTATAGTTGCAGAGACCTGAAACGAAAATGGTCACATTATTTATGAAACAACATACATAATATGCAATCGATTTAAATAATGCGTAAGAATTTTCATTTTCACTTTACTTTATTATAGAAAAATATCTTTGTGAGCATACAATATAAATGAAGTCTGATCAGAATTTTGTTCTTTTAAAATAATTTATACACACAAATGCAGCAATATGAAAATAGTTATAAGAAATACAATCAAACCTCCCCTTCATACATGTCATTTTGTAATCTGAAAATGTAAATCAATGAAATGAATACTGTGAAAAGATTCTTTTTTATCTAAATATAAACAAAACGTGTTAAGTTGAATCAAGGAAGTATAAAGTTTCATTTTACAAAACAAAATTTTACTTTGATGGTTAGATAATTCGGATAATGCATCCACAGAAAAAAAAATATTTTAAAATAGTTTAATCTAAAAAAAAATGGTTTTAGATACTTTAAAGACACCCTAAGCATTATCTAAACGTGTTTATTTAAATATTGTGATACATTCCTAAAACTCTCTACGTTTGTGTTAATATAAAGAAATAATAATTATAGTGCTTATTCCCAGTGATGACCAGTACATATAAAGTAAAGTATTTGCCTTCAGAGGGATATTTATATGTATGATGAAATTAAAATTATTGAAATATTTAAAAAAAAAAAACAACTCTCATTTATGTCAGTTGCCTAATATGAAGGAATAGACATGAGGATATTATGTATATTGATTATTTACACACTGCTGACTAATTTAGCTTTAAGCACTTCTGAGCAAAATCATATCAAATCAAGCAATACGTATTGATGCTGCAATATGTGGATAAAGTATGTAAGATGTGACTGAATATACATTGGATTATATAAGCCAAACAGTAAATTATGATATCATGATTATACAATTAGATATGCATTAATAATATAAGTCAAATAGATAGCTATACAATACAATTTGATATTTCAGTGATTAATACAAATATAATTGCACATTTATCTGTTATACAGTTAGGTCTCTATATAAACTTTTCATTATAGTACAGTTTTTTCAAACAATTTAGAAAACATTACATTGAACATTAACAAGGTATATTTCCAACATGAACGACTACAAAGTGTACTTAAAATAGATATGCATGTATTTGTTTCAAGATTTGAACAGGAACATTTTTTGATTTTGTATCTCGTTATTTTTCAACAAAATTAGAAATTCATAATATATTATTTCCATACAATGATTTTGATCTTACCTTGTTGTATTGGACAACTACATTGGTTATAATCAACAGATGTCATCTCAAATACAGACGTTGATTTAATGTATGACGAACAGGTTGTTTGATGTATGGTTGAAGTGTAATATGGCTGATCACTTGTACTTGGAATGATTTTAGACTTCGATCGGTAATGGCTTTCTTCGGAATTGCATGAACACATGGTTATAACCTCTGTTAATGTCTGAGGCGTTGATGGAAATATGCTGGTAATATCTCTATAGGCGGTAGTTGTTTCAGAGCTTGTAGATATAAGCTGTGTGATTGAAGTGTAATATGGCTGATCACTTGTACTTGGAATGATTTTAGAATTCGATTGGTAATGGCTTTCTTCGAAATTGCATGAACACATGGTTATAACCTCTGTTAATGTCTGAGGCGTTGATGGAAATATGCTGGTAATATCTCTATAGGCGGTAGTTGTTTCAGAGCTTGTAGATATAAGCTGTGTGCTTGAAGTGTAATATGGCTGATCACTTGTACTTGGAATGATTTTAGAATTCGATCGGTAATGGCTTTCTTCGGAATTGCATGAACACATGGTTATAACCTCTGTTAATGTCTGAGGCGTTGATGGAAATATGCTGGTAATATCTCTATAAACGGTAGTTGTTTCAGAGCTTGTAGATATAAGCTGTGTGCTTGAAGTGTAATATGGCTGATCACTTGTACTTGGAATGATTTTAGAATTCGATCGGTAATGGCTTTCTTCGGAATTGCATGAACACATGGTTATAACTTCTGTTAATGTCTGAGGCGTTGATGGAAATATGCTGGTAATATCTCTATAGGCGGTAGTTGTTTCAGAGCTTGTAGATATAAGCTGTGTGCTTGAAGTGTAATATGGCGGATCACTTGTACTTGGAATGATTTTAGAATTCGATCGGTAATGGCTTTCTTCGGAATTGCATGAACACATGGTTATAACCTCTGTTAATGTCTGAGGCGTTGATGGAAATATGCTGGTAATATCTCTATAGGCGGTAGTTGTTTCAGAGCTTGTAGATATAAGCTGTGTGCTTGAAGTGTAATATGGCTGATCACTTGTACTTGAAATGATTTTAGAATTCGATCGGTAATGGCTTTCTTCGGAATTGCATGAACACATGGTTATAACCTCTGTTAATGTCTGAGGCGTTGATGGAAATATGCTGGTAATATCTCTATAGGCGGTAGTTGTTTCAGAGCTTGTAGATATGAGCTGTGTGCTTGAAGTGAATAAAATAACTGACGAATCTGAGATAGAGTCAATAAAAGACGTCGATATGGAAAAGGTAGTATGTAATAACGTTTCGGAAGGCGTTTTTGAACTTGGACTGACGATTATGGATGAAAGCAATTCGTTTTCTTCCATTGACGATGAGATTAAAGTACTAGATTTAATTTCATCTTTTAGTATCGTAGACGTTTCTAGTTCAATTACAACTGACACTTTTGATGACGTTAATTCCGTTTCTTCTGTTAAATAGTAAGATGATATCTCACCAGTTAAGCTCGTTAAGGATGTTATTTGATAACTAAGACTTGAAGTGGAATCTGAAGGCTGAATGGTTGTATACACATAGCTGTCCGTTCCTGCTGCCGACAAAAATATACTAATGGAAATATAATCTATAGTTGTCTCTTCTGCATCAATAATTTCAGTTGATATAACCGAAAGAGAATGATCTGTTGATGTCATTGCAAACATATTCTGGTAAAAAATATAAATTCCATAAACATTGCATATCAATTCCAACAAAAATGTAAAATTACAAAAATACCTTACTCCCAGAAAATTATAAACGGAAAGTCCCTAAGCAAAATAGAACATATTTGAACTATTTTCAAGGGTTATCATGGTTATGTTATCCTCCGTTATGTCCTATTTCCAAATTTTAAATTTTGATTGTGTTGTTGAATTCGAATGGCTGGTGACAAATATACATGTATATCAGGATATGCTTACATTGTCAACGTTACTGATCCTGTTCTATTTTGAGATGATTGGACACCCACAGTTTTTTTTAGCAATCTTTCTTGAGTGTTTATAAACAAATTGTGAGAGCACTTTTCTTTCCATAATTTTAATTTCATTTGGAAAGCAAAACAAAATCATGTAACCCTTGTTATCCATTTCAAATGTTTTAATGTTTTCTGAATTTTTAATACAGTTCGAGGAAATATGAATATTTTTCAGAAGGTTGCGCTTTGAATTATCATCAGGTTCGTAAATACACGAGCAACACAACGAGTAACACAAGGTAAGCAGAATCTTCTTAAACAGCAGGCATCTGAGATTACAACCGGTTTAAGGTGGGGTTCGTGTTCTTCAGTCTTATGTTTTATATGTTGTGTTTTGTATACTGTTGTTCGTCTTTTGGTCTTTTTTTCTTGCAATGGCGTTGTCAGTTTATTTGAAATGTTCGTTTTATCCAATAAGACGGGGTGATTAATTATAAATTTGAATATACGACTCAAACAGATCAGAAGAATAATTGGAAAAACCTGTAAAAGGTACTTTTTTTAAACATTCACCTATGTTATAACCACAATCTCCGAATAAAGACGATCACGACACAAAAGAAATAAACGTATTTTCTAATATATTTAATTTAAAGGATAATCTAACGTTTCATCGTGAATAATGTATGCTAACAATATCACTAAACAGGAAGTGTGACTGTAGATTTAATACGTTGACACCTAGTTGTATAATGTCCATTAAGTTTAAATGGAAAACAAAACTTTCACTTACCATTGTTATCAGAATAAAAATCATGCGCATCAATCTTATTTCCATGATCGTTCTTATGAAGTTTAGAAATATATCTTGAGCTTTGGTACTGGAGTCAGAGGTAAACTTTTTTTTTAAGTTCAGTCCCAATCTACAATAGATCTGTAACTACACGTTTTCAACAACTCTCGACACCGACTAATGACACTTGCAGTTCACAGGTGAGATTGGGGGTCGTTTCAAAGATAAAAATAATGCAGGTATAATAAGCATGCAACACATACGTCCATATTCGATTTAAATTGTATTATTTATGAATCATTCGAAATAAGTAAGATGTAACTAATAAGTTTATACTCGTTGTGAATGTGAGAAGTAAAGCATTTCCCTTATATAACATTTTATTTACTAAAATAGCAGTTTCACTTGTTTTGGAAATTTCAAACACATAACACAGATATAATTTGTGTTGGTTTAAATCTTGAACCAAATACTTTGTTTTTAAATTTAACTGGTGTACTTTATAGTCTCAAAGCTGCAATGAACTAATGGTGCATGTTCACGAAATAGAAATACAGAAATCCTAGCTCTACACATATATGGTATATAAAAAGATCCGTTTTGAAAAAAAAAAAACAGTTTTCAAATCAAAACTAATTTCATTGAGTGTATTAAAACATTACAAAAGCTTCATCAGGATTTCACATGAAACATGCAGCATTTTATAAAACGGGCTTTATAGTTCGATCCGGTTACATGTATGTGTGCATAGTTCTAATTAGCAGAGTCTTTTGTTTAAAAAGGACTGTAGTGCCATTTATGAACTTCTTATGCTCATACCACATCTTCCTATATATATTCGCTATCTTAAAGTCATTACAACCCTTCATTGAGATATAAAGCATCAAAATTATACATATTTTAATTTCAAGTCCAAAGTTATCAATACGTCGTTTCATCCAATTCATAGCACCATGCAATAGACAACGAAAAGGAAAATTATTCGGATCATATGAAAAAACTTTTTTATCATCTATGTAATAAATATGACATTCTTTTAACCTGTTAATGTTAGTTCATTTCATTGAACTTAAAACATTTCTTCTCTGAAACCAATAGCAAGATTGAAATTGCTTGTTTCATAATAAAATTAACGGTACCAATTGTCTTGCACCAGATGCGCATTTCGACAATACATGTCTCTTCAGTGATGATGCTCGTGGCCAAATATTTGAAATCCAAAGTTACTTCAACATTTTTACCATCTGGTTGGTTTTTGGTATCTGCATGATTGTATTTATTCTATGTCTGTTATGTGATATTAAAAAGGAACAGGGTTTATTTAAAAAAAAAAAAAAAAAAAAAAAGCATAGGATATAATATTTCTATCATTCAAAATTTAACTTTATTTTTCTATAATTGTTCTTTGATATGAGCCAGTCCATGCGAAAAGGTACAAAAACGAAAAATTTACGAAATTCTAAAAAGTGTGCATAATTATTGGTAGTAGACTTGTGATTTATAAAACACATTTACTTTCCCTCATATCATCAAGCTGTGAGCTACACGCACCTGCGAGTGTTGAGACCCCCCCCCCCTAGTTTTATCAAGATTTTTAGTGAATTATTTCATATATTTCAATCATTTTCAAAGTACAGTTTAAATGGCTTGATTTGCCAATTGATAAGGTTAAACCTGGTAGCAGTGGGGATAAGGCTCTCGCTTACGATGCGGATATCAATGCAATCAAACCGGGCAACGGTTCGAATCCCGTGCAACTAAGGTTGATTTATATAATATTAAATAACTTAACTTAACTTAAATTTCAATTTCTAAAACACAAGATGTCATAGTTTTTGCATTTTCCCTCATATTTTAATGTTGTCTTTCTTTCTTTAAACCTGTAGAACTGACGGAAATTATTGACTTTTGTCTCTGTAGTGTCATAATTTTTTATAGTTTCTGGTCGGTATAGCATTAGTCCGGGGAACAAATGATTTTACACTTGCTCAAATACCAAAAATTCAGATATTTCTACGTCTTGTTCGGTTTTAGTTGACAAATTCGGGATAGAATTGACAATCTTATGAATGTTTACATTAATGTAATTTTTTTTCGGATAAAATCGTTTTTCAAAAATACTATAACAAACTTTGATAACGTGTCCTGTAAAGTTTACCAAAAGGACTTTTTGTACCTTTTCGCATGGACTGGCTCATATGATAGATGGTCTTGATATATCACGATTATAAGAGTTTCTTAGGAAAATGTCAAGAAAATTTCAAACTCTTATGATTTATGTTTTATAAAGGAATAACCTGCGGAAATATGACATGCACAAAACACTTCAAAGAAAAAAATTCAATATTTAGAAATGTACTGTAAGGAACTGGCTGTAAACTTATTTCATTACAATAAACATTTGTTCATCGATGTGGAAAATTCTTTCATAAGATATTATTCTATATCTGAACATAGAAAAACGTTCCTTGGTTTCTTCCGTTGTACTATTTGGAAAATAATAACGAAAACTTTCCAACCCTTCTGTTATAAAATCTTTTGTATAATTGAAATTAAAGTGGGTTTTAACGATGGTTTTATATCATCAACAAAGAATTTTTCAACGTTTTGTATTTCCATAACTAAGTTTTGCCTTAACTTCCTGATCATTTTTGGTATTATTGTTTTTTTTTTTTGTATGTGAAATGTACTCTAAAGATAATGCATCACAAGGACATCACCATATAATACAACGTTGTGTGCAAATTAGTGTACAAATATATCTAGGCCATTTGGACTTTTGTGTCTGCATGATTGTATGTATTCTATGTCTGTTATGTGATATTGAAAAGGAACAGGGTTTATTTAAAAAAAAAAGAAACATAGGATATAATATGTCTATCAATCAAAATCAAACTTTATTTTTCTATAATTATTGATGTTAAGGGAGCTGGCTTCTCAGTTTCAAATTAATTAACTTTTCAAAACACTAGCATATATTGATAGGGGATTAATAAAGGAATCAAAAGAGCAAAAAAAAAATATATAGGTCACCGTGCTTGTTTTCGAGATATTAGACATTGAAATTTTGGCGGGAAAATGTTCTCTCTTGACTTTTCATAGCCTTATCATTGACAAGTTGAAGTCTTCAAAAACTATTAAAAAGTAATTAAAATTGTATAAGACTTTAACAGACAGCTTATCATTATACATGTAAAAGAATTATATAAAAAAAAAAAAAAATTGGGGGTCACCGGGAAAATTTTGTTAAGGCATTCAAATGGATAAAACCAGAGGATTCCGAAAATCTGATCAAAATTCCAAAACATGACAAGCGAGCTTCCTTAATATTCGAAGTATGTTATTTGCCTCTTAAAGTTAAAGGTTGGCATACCACATGTACCATTTGTGAATACCGTCAGTAATCATGGCATCCATGTTGGCGGGTCAGAGACTGAAAAAATAAAATTTCTGTTTGATATGATAGATGGTCTTGATATATCACGATTATAAGAGTTTCTTGGGAAAATGTCAAGACACTTCAAAACACTTCAAAGAAAAAAAATACAAAAACGATTGTAGATGATATCGGATATGTTTCTTACGTCGTAACTACAATCCCCATCCCTTTTCATAAAGGTGACCTACCGGATTAGACTATTTACAGGGTTTGTAATTACATGAACAACACGATATGTGTGATATGTTGCGCAGGATCTGCTTACCTTTCCAAAACACCTGAGATCATCCCCAGTTTTTTGTTGGGTTCGTGTTGCTCAGTTTTTAGTTTTCTATGTTGTTTCTTGTGTACCTTTATTTGTCTGTTTGTCTTATTCGTTTTTAGTCATCCCGTTGTCAGTTTATTTTCGAGTTCTGAGTTTGACTGTTCCTCTGGTATATTTAACCCTCTATTTGAAAATACATATGGACAAACATTTAGGTCATTCAAATATTTATTAAATGACGAATTACAAGTATATACAAACAATACTGTTTTTGAGACGACTATTCACTTTTTACCTGTCAGTTTCGTTGACAACTGTAACTGTAGATAAGTATTTAAATATTCTACTTATGACGAGATACGTTTACCCTTTATGTTTTAATTTTGTAAATCTATTCAGAACGGAAAAAATCGGTTACAAACAAAAGGCTTTATGAAAACCTAATAAATCTAATTTTATCTTCAAAATGTTTGTTCTTTATACATCTGTGATATAGCAATACTAGTTGCCGTATTTCATTATTGACACTTACAGATAAGAGATACACTAGTATTGGGTTCATTTTTTCTTTGTTTTCTTCATATCGTTAAGTAAATGCATGGACAACTACACGAACTTGTATATCAGTAAGTCATCTCAAGCATTTCCATGTCAATATAGACTGTAAAATCAAAACTGCTTAATATTTTTAAATGACGAATATTAATAAGTATACCAATTGAATACATCTATCATTGACGAGAAGCCTCGCCCCATCACTGATATACATGCATGTGTAGTTGTCCATGCATCCACTAAACGCAATTGTTGTTTATTTTTTTTTTTTTTGCAAACTTCTGACATTATATAGCTCATATACTGAAGTTGGTACTGACATAATGTAAAAACTAACTTTGTATATGATTACATAATTCATTCATAATTGAATTTAAATAACAATATATATATATATATTACGTTTATGATTAACGTCAAGTATTAAATCTTTTTTTGGAAGTCAAATATAACGTAGTTAACTGATTATATGACACAGGTTCAGGGACTATACAATGATGGATTTCAACTTAACGTCATTCGTGGCGATTTTCATAAATCTAGTAAAGCATTCAACATCAAATATGTTCTCTTCCACAATATAAGGTAAACACGATATTTGTTCAATGCAAGAACAAACTTTAAGTGAAGAATGAACGAATATATTGAGTGTGCACCACTGTGGTGCGCTTCATCAAATACAAAAAAAATATAAATAATCATGAGTAAATCTTTTTATATAAGCAAAAACACAATATATGTCTGCATGTGATATCCTATTTGTAATCAAATTTAGGTAAAGGTAAAGCCATGCTCCGAAAAAGTAACTCGCCACATTATGTATGTATGTGCCTGTCCCAAGTCAGGATTTTTTATATAAATAAGGCCGTTATTTTTCTAGTTTGAATTGTTTTACATTGTCATTTCGGAGCCTTTTATAGCTGACTATGCGGTATGGGCTTTGATCATTGTTGAAGGCCGTACGGTGACCTTTACTTGTTCATTTCTGTGTCATTTTGGTCTCCTGTGAACGGTTGTCTCATTGGCAATCGTACCATATCTTCTATTTTATATATAGTATCTATGCGAGAAGTTAGTTAAGGTATTTATATATTTTATGGTAACAAAACACCTGACTTGTCAATGAGTAGTTACTAGTGATACATAAAATATTACGTTGGTTTAAACAGACACAATAACAGCAAACGAGTTGGGATATATGAAGTGACGGGTCATTTGGACATCACCGTCCCGAAAAGGAAATTAAAAAATAGGGAACGAATCATCGTTCTTATTGTCTTTAAAGTTTTTAATAACTCCCCGTGTGCAATTGAATGATTTGTATCCACGAAAGGACATACATTAATGCTTATGTGTTTGTAAAGTAATATAAAGGTCTTTGTGTTTACTTTCGCAATGTAATTCTTGATTATCTAACAAAATCATATTATCTTGATAATGCTAAGTGTTGTGACTAAAATGTGTCTAATCGTGTCTTAAACATGTTTAATGAGTTTTGTTAAAATTGCGACTTATAATAATACATGAACATGTCTGTTTTCAAAATAGCAAACTAGGTTACCATGTTTATGTTGACTGTCCCTCTGGTATCTTTCGTCCCTCTTTTGTTTCTGTTTCCATATACAATAATATCTAAATCTACATGATCTATCATCGTCGAGCGATTTTTTTTTAAAAGTATGTTTGAATAATATAAAATCGTGATATATATATATATATATATATATATATATATATATATATATATATATATATATATATACATATATGAATGAATTTTACAAATAAGACCCACATTATTATAAAAACATCCTTGATTTTATTCAAGAGGCGCAAATACTAAAACAAAAACTATGAAAAGATAAAATCATGTCATACGTGTGTCATGTTCAAAAACAATGCTTTTATAATTGGAGCTTTGTGACATAATTAAGTGCATGGCATGATTTTATATTGTCAAGGATATTTTGTTTACATACACACCTCTTAAATAGAAAACCCTTGTTTTTTTTTTAAATAAGGATCTCATTACGGATAGCAGAAGAAAAAATTACATTTTACACAAACGTCCAAAAAGTACAAGCAACTTCAACTTTTCGTATACGAACTAAACATGGAATATTTCGGATTCATAATTATTCGTTTGATTCCTTTTTTCGTCGGTACAGGTGAACCACGAATTCAAATATTTAACGAATTATTGAATTAATTCTAGTTGTTTAGGCTTTGTTTGCAGAGATAAGCAAAACCATGAAATTAGATATCCACGATAATGCATATTTAGATCAATCCATGTAAATTGATGACCACGAAAATAAATGAATCCACAGTATCTTCCGTTTACAGCACCTCGCTATTAAATATGATCATAAATGAATATAATTTGTAAAAAAAACAGAGGAGTGTTTGATAGATTTAGATGCACAACAAACCACGTCATATGCTTGAAACTGTTCCCTCGATCAATGTGGAAACAGTGAGTTATCTTTCAGTGCAAACTTTCAACGTGACAAGCCATTATTGTATTACTCTAAATATAATAGATGCGTTTTTTGTTGGACAATTTCCCTTTAACCTAGTACATGCTCATGTAATGTATGTACCCAATCGATAAAAACGGTGAAAACTATGTTCGACGTGTTCTTAAAGTTTGTTTTTTGTAATATAACGCATAATGTACAAGAATGCATACAATCATGGCTTTTTGTGCATTCGGCAGGGTCTTAAAAAAGATTAATAAAAACCAAAAACGCTTTTGAATCAAATTATTTATGTATCGTTTTGTACTTTAGAATGTGTAACCAGTGACTGCAATTAAGAGATGTTTATTTCATGTTTTTGCAGTTTTACTCTACTGTTTTTTTTCCCGTATATTCTGATTTCTGTCCATTTAATCAAGACATCAGTTGGCTCAAGCTAAACTCAATTCTAATATGAAAGATTTTGTAATTGACCGTCCCTTATTTTAAATTACCTACTGTAATATGTAAATTTACCGATTATGTCCGTATTACCTATTTTGACATTTAATTCCAGTGTGCATTCGTATGGTCTTTTTTCCCCCGTTGAATTCTTTGTGATTCCCTCATTTTGTTATTTAGATTAGAACATTTTTAAACCGGTTTTGCATTAATATTTCATGTTTACACTGCGTTGAATAAAAACTGTAATACATGTTCAAGGCGGACTTGTTTGTTTTAGATTATTTAGAAATGTACTGTAAGGAACTGGCTGTAAAGTTATTTCATAACAATAAACATTTGTTAATTGATGTGGAAAATTCTTTCCTAAGATATTATTCTATACCTGAACATAGAAAGACGTTCCTGGGTTTCTTCGGTTGTACTATTTGGAAAATAATAATGAAAACTTTCAAACCCTTCTGTTATAAAATCTTTTATATAATTGAAATTAAAGTGGTATTTAAAGATGGTTTTATATCATCAACAAAGAATGTATTTAACGTTTTGTATTTCCATAACTAAGTTTTGTCTTAACTTCCTGATCAAAATTTGGTATTATTGTTTTATTTTTGTATGTGAAATGTACTCTAAAGATAACGCATCACAAGGACATCACCATACAATACAACTTTGTGTGCAAAGTAGTGTACAAATATATCTAGGCCATTTTCATTATTTTTCTTTTTTTCAGATAATAGAGGAAGTTTGAATCATACTACTATTTTGAATGAGCAACACAGTAGTCATAAAACCTGCTTGCTACGTCCTCTTATCCGTTTGTTTATGCATTTTATTATCCAATATGCTAGAATTTATATTTCTATTAAATAGGATAAGTACATCCGACATTTCGATTGGAAGAACAATTGTATTATTGCCTTCAAGTTTGGATATTATTCCAGAATGTTTCGTACTGCTTCCATTGTTTAACAATATTAACATATTCTCTGATTTTCAGGAGAACGATCTGAAGCAGTTAGAAATAAACCATATATATGTAATTGGACAAAATTAGAACCAATGCTTTTGAAAGGCATAGTAGGTCTGTTTGAGTTATAGTTCTTTCAACGTTTGCGTCAGATTTGAATAAGTTGTAAATGTGTTCGAAAAATATCCCTCATTGGATATTAAAGATGTTTCTGAACTACTGTTTATGTTTAAAATATATAATTGAAATACAGGTGGAGATCAACGATTTGCGATGAAACTAAATAATACCATGCTAGTGTTGTATAACATCCATAAAACCTCAAGTCTGTGTTTGTGTTTAATGTTTTTTCTGCTTTGTTTATATCTGATTTCATTGTTTGTTCTTAGGTTTTACTGATACAACACTGTCTCAAATTAATTGAGCATTGGTGCTTATATAATTATTTTACCCTTTCCCATTCTTTATCTGTCATTCCCAAATCAAGATAATGTATTTCAGTGAGTGGTTTCAGTTTGTCATGGTTATATTTCGAAAATTGTTTTTTTTTTAAATAAGCTGCTTGTTTTCTCAATTGATTTTTTTTTTACATTTTTCGTGTATATATATGTCGGGGTGTTTTATTGACGTTACTACGGCATTGAGTTTCCTAGTTGTTCATGTTGTCGAAAGCGATACGGTTTGTTATAATTGTTTTCTCCACTTCAACTGAACGTTGATGAATAGTTGTCAAATTGACATGCATACCTATGTATTTCTTTTTTACATTCAAATGTTTTCGTGTCACTTTTCTCCAGTACTACACAGTGATTTCAGACTTTGGTATTAGATTCAAACTGATGAATATATAACATGTAAATGATTTTTATTTGTCTCTATATGTTGCATTTCGGTATATATCTCTATGCAAATTTCCATGATAGGGACTACTTTTACAACTAAAAGTACCACTTTTACCATGAAGTTTTGATTTTTTTTAATTCTAGAATAGAACGCTCATATGCAATACTATTTGTTTAAGGTCAAAATATAGGTTAGTCCGGCAGATTTTCAATATTTATACATGTTATATGCCCCGAACTTCACTTACACTAAAATTCTTTACTACCCCTTCTTTGGTTAAATGGTTCCCACAGATTTCAGTTTGACCAAATACATATGCATACATGTATTTACTGATAAATTACACAGGTATGCTTCTACAAGATAAAACATAGAGATCACATATAGGAACCAGTACGTAAACATAAATAACTATCTATGAAAATCATATATCTCCCCAAGAGAGGCGTGGTTTGAAAAACAGCTGTATTTACAAAGTGCAACATGTAACATACTTCCAGTTTGCAGACACAATGAATAACACCAAAACGTAGATGCGGTAGAATTCGATATAAAACAGATTAACTCAAACACGGATTTCGAATACGATTTCGGGTATGTGAACAATCTGTAGGTTTTGTTTTGCTGATTAATTCCTGTTTTATATGCCAGTCATGTTGATTTGCCGACGGTGTCATAAAAAAATGTGTTAAAATATACAACCGAGTTGTTTTTGTGAACACGTTTGTATCATTTTGGCTTATAAGTGTTAGGGAAGAAGATTTGTTAACGATGGCAATGGACAAACGACGGAAGTCTGACGCCAACTGATCAGAAAAACTCAACATGTCCTCTGGGTTTGGTGAGCTTAAAATAGTGCTTTAATTATCTGTTATACAACATTTCTCGGCTCTCAGTATATCAAAGACATAATGCAAACAGTAACTCTAACTGAAGGGGTCAAATATTAAAACATAAATTATAACATGACCCTGTTTTTCTACTCCGTTTAAATTGATATGATATGATAAAAAGAAAACGAACAAAAGGAACAGCTTTTTGCTTTGTGTTTTAAGAATATCAAGTTACTCGTTTTTTCCATATGTTCTATATACTAATATTTCTATTCATCTTGATTCCCATCCATTTGTTTGACTTATGGAGTTCCTTATCATTTGTTATGCAAACATAACTATTATTACCCATCCAGTCTAAGAGAACTATTGATACAGACTACTCGTTAATTGAAAATCTTCTTGAATTCACGAAAATCGATTTATTAATAATAACCCAAATATATTTTAAACCACTTTAATGATTAACTTGTACTTATGAATTGCATATAATACTTATAATTAGGTGGAAGCTGAGGTAGGGCCATATTTCTTAAGACACGGCAAGTACTCACCGGTGAAATTAAGACGATGTATCAAAGTATGCGAAATGTACTCTTTTACAATTAATTGCTTATCTCCGGTAATTTTCATTTTCACTCACAGTGTAATTATATAAATAAGACATTCAATGTTATGATATCGATAGAATTGCTATTGGGCTCAATGAAACAATGAAACATAGCGACGTAATTTTGTTTTATTTTATGAATATCGGCTGATAAGGAAACCAGAGAAAAAACTAAAGTTTGTATCAATTGTTTGTTGACTTATATTTGGAAAATGACGAACTTTCACTTCATCTCCTTTTTCACACTTACGACGGCTTTCATATATCCTGCTTCTTTTGTAGCGTAATCCTTCGACAATTCCACATTGTTTTTAACCATTTAGAGATGTAAATCACCAGGAGATTGTGCTAAATACGTTACCATAGAGGAAAACAGACCGATACATGGCGAAATTAAGTGACCAGTTTTCGAATTTGATGAGCCACCTACATTTTTGATGATTTTGTCAAAAATAATGGTTTACAGATTACGAAGACTCGCATCGTTTGTTAACAATGCACGAAAACTAACAGTTTGTATAATGCGCTGCATATCTTCATCTTTGTTTAAAAAATAGTTACCTTCATCCATTGTGACTTAAAATAACTAGAAAATTATTATTAAAACCACAAACAACAAAAGAATTGCATGTTGTGAGTAGCCAAATGTTTGCGTAAATGAACAAATTGTAGAAAATGCTGCAAAAGTGTCTGTTTTCTGTTGCAAAGTCAGCAATATTTAAAAAGCAATTTATAAGTATACTATCAATAAATTCTGGATTTAACGAAGACACGTGCACGTCTTTTAATGTAACACCTGAAAGTAGACAGTCAATTTGGTTCAGTTCATGGGGATTTCATTATAAAACAGTAGTATAACGCATATAAACATATATCAACAAAATATCAGTCTATAAAGGTTCCGCACAAAATAGTCATGTTCAAAAATTATTTACTGGAAGCTTGTTTACAGGTTTACAGCTTGATGTGAATCAACCTGTAAAGATAACACATTATATATTCATGACGTTAAACACTTTAATGTATTGTTGTTCTTTTTAAGAAGTATCTATCCCTTGCAAAGTGATGAAATCTGATATATTTACCTTTCTTTTTGACAAGTTCTGAGATTTCACTCAAAAGCTGTATGACTTTGTTCAAGTTTGATTGAATTTTTTTCTGAAATTATATTCAAATTTGATTTACAAATAAAAAAAAAATTGCTCCCGAAGGGTTATAGAGATTTACGAATAGAACAGAAGCAAATAGTTTCTATCGTGAAGGACCATCTACAGACTCACCAAATAACCTTATGGAATGGTCACGATTGCAATAGAGAGTTTTAAGAGCTACATGAATCGCTATGTAAATTTACAGCTTTTTTCCGACAGGAGTTGAACTTGTATAAGCATCAATCATTTTACGTAGACTCTTCTAGCTAGGGTGAGTTAAATTTCGAAGTGAATAAATATGTATCCAACAGCAGAAAGACAACGGGTAAAAATTTAAGTTGTATACACAACCGTACTTATCACACATCGAATATTTAAAAGAGTTAACTAATATCTGTCAATTAACACATAATTACAATATCTTCACATTTAGAAAAAACACTGTTTTTTTATAATGTCAAAGATAAAATATCCTCCAGGATTTAATTTCGTCCTGAACATGCATGCAATAATAGTCCCCACATGTCGATCGTAGTGAAATAAGATAAATGGCAAATAAAAAAAAATAATATGTAATAAAAGTAAAAGCCAATGATTTTCTTTTATTTTGTGAAACCCTATACAAATAAGATTCATGTGATGTGTTATAGAACACTCTAGGCAGTTCATAGGTATTACAATTGAAAGACGTTTGATTTATTTTGGATTAGATATGTACTTAATTAAAGCTGCATTAACCTGCTTACTTTGAAAGTTAAGTGAAACAGATTGTAGCGTAAATCAGATTTTGTTAACTACACAAACGGTACAGTTGTTGCCTATTAATAAAATTGAATTAAAGTGCTGCAAAAGATAAAAGATGTCTAGATGATGGCGGTAAGGTTGTGAGAAAAATTACTTTTAAAAACTAAAAAAATAATTATAATATGGAAATAAACGACAATAGCAAATTTAAGTTATTTATTGCGTGGTATGCTTTGCAGTTCATACTCAACTTTCAGTATTACTTGTAACCCAACTTATATTTTTTTGAAATTCCCTTTTTATATTAACTTACAATAGCTTAAGCTGAGCGGAAATATTATTGCCCATTGTGGTAAAACACGGTAATTTTCTAAGAATGTTCTTCTGATTCTTTATAAGCGTAATGAATGAACAGCGTTACTTACCTTACATGAATATATATATGAGTCTTAAATTCAAGCATGATAATTATTAAAATGAAATCTACCTTGTATGGTATTAAAACAAGAGGAAACATCTGGGACGTTTATCCGTTGTAAATCCAATAGAGTTGTTAACCTTTCCATTAACAAAAACCATGTTATATGACTGTCTCGCTTTTGATCAGCTTTTGTATCGTAGCCGCTATCACATTCAAATAAATTTTGAAAATAACTTAGAATTTTAAAAAAAAAACTTGATAGACGCTACATTAGGACACAAATTTAGAATAAGTTTTTATTCGTGATAGACGGAATCTTCAAATAAACATTAATTTATTGTATCATTGCAAATTAACGATTTAATTTTTGAGTGTATATGATATTTGCTGTTGCATGTATAAAAATGTTACTTAGTCTTTAAGTTTTCTATGTTGTGTCATTTGTATTATTATTTGTCTGTTCGTCTTTTTCATTTTAAGCCATGGCGTTGTCTGTTTATTTTATATCTAAGAGTTTCACTGTCTCTCTGGTATCTTTTGTCCCTATTTTATAAAATAAAGTTCTATAAATAATTTGATAACAAGCTTTAACCCCAAATTATACGGATCTTGTAATCTCATGGAAAGTTTGTCTGCAAACAAAACTGGTACACAGACAACATTGGTGAAGTTTGAAACGCATACTAACAACATACACCTCCCATGAATTTATGACAGCACAAGACAACACAGATGAAGTATACACTGAGAGATAGCTCTATCGAACAACGCCACAACGTTACATATGACGTATTTGTTGTGTGGTGACTTTTATCAACACAGATCAATTAAAAATCAAAAATCAAAATCGATATATTTGTTTTCCTTACACTACAAAAGTCTAATAGTCTGAAAAGACCACTTTTTGTCTTAATTTGCATGAACTTTTACTCGACATTCTCCAAAAGTATGATTTGTATCTTAATTTTTCTTGACAAATTCTCATTTATATCAAAGGAGTAGGTCTGGTAAGGGCCGATTTTGGCCTCAAAATATAGCAGTTTTACAAAATCGTTAAAATATAAACTTTTAGTTATTTATTGGACAGTAGAATGCTTCTGCTACATAAACATGATAAATATGGGCTGTTTTTGACAATACAATGGACATATATCGGGTACTAACACCATTAAGTCATGCTAAATTACTGAAATCTTCACAATTTTAGCATTTTAGTTAGATTTTAGACGGTTTCCGTCTTAAATGAAAGTGGCCGCATTCGTGTTCATTCATAATATTGAAATGTAAGTTGAATTTGGTGATAATACATAACATATATAAAGGTTGAGGATGAACACGGATGCGGCCACTTTCATTTTTGACAAAAAACCATCTGAAAAGTGACGTTTTTTGGCATATTTAATGGATTTTTCATATTTCAGCTTGAATTGGAGCGTTTTTAATGACTAAATCACTTAAAATCTTTCCAAAAAACTTATTGAATCAATTGAAATAGACACTTAAGTGTTTAAAAAGTGTCCAAAATCTTTCGTTAGATGAACTTGAAATTAGGGTCAAGCGTTTTTGAGTTATTGTCCGACATGCTGACAACGGACGGACGGACAGACGGACAACGATATACCATAATACGTCCCTTTAACGGGCGTATAAAAAAAGATTCCTGTCAAAGTACAATTGAACGCTGTAAAATTTTAGTATAAAATAGGCGGTAAATGAGATTTCGAATGACTGATAGTTCGATAACTTGTTTTAAGTTTTGCGTATTTAAAACAACACAATCAAATGACAACGGGGGCATTGTTTTATGACAATTTATAAATCATAAAGAAATGATAATTATTTGTGCCTTATTATATTGATGTATATTGATACTAGCGGTTGTCTTCTATTGATCTTTTCGGACCAGATCTTTCTGTAAAAGGTGATAATTGTCACACTTAACTCCTGATAAACCCCGTTGATCGGAGAAAGGGCTACATCTCGTCCATGGAATGATATTATCTATCGATTTTGTTTGATTTCATTGGTAAATTGTGTGTCAATTATGACACGTGACTCACTGGTTCTTTGTTTGTAAATTTTAACTTTAACAAGAAAGTTTTTGCAGAGGACGCTTCATGATCGAGGCACACGGAGTTCAACATCTCGTGAAAGGACTTAACGGATAAGGAAAATATTCTTCAATAGATTTAACGTTTATATAATTATGTGTGCATTCTCTCAAGATGTGTTTTGTGTCAAATATTATGTGGCAACTTTACTACAGATGAAGGAATATTTCTAGACTATTTCAGAAACTTGGACTTTTTATAAAAACTTGATAAATCGCTCGATAACCTTCCGAACGCTACCGATTTTAAATTTGTTATTATCTAGTATTGTTTTGGCTTAATTTGTATATGTGTGTTATTTCTACCAGTAACAAGAGACATATATAAATAGTATAAATGCCTCTGCAGTAACATATAATACATATTGTAGTATATGTCTCTTTTAAAAAAAGTAAATTCTATGTTTTATAAACAGAGTGAATTATAACTCGTGCAATTCCAGAAGTTTCAAAGAGATACTCAAAGGAAACGATCGTGTTATGCTACGCGAATGAACCATCATAACTTCCCGAGAGTAGAAGATTTTGATGGATAAAGAAATTCACGCAGTACATCAAGAGATCAAGAACCGTTTATGTAGACCCGATTTTTTTTTTTATTAAAACGAAATTATTGAAATACATGTATAATAAATGATATTACCAACATGCCAAAACCAATCCCAAAGTAGCTATATGTGTCATATCATAGCTTTACCAGTAAAGCTATGGCAATATTTGTCCATATAATCTGCACCTTTCAAATATATCAGCAAACTTAAAGCAAATATAACTATTTACCATACATTTCTAGCTGTCTTAAATATCTTTCTTTATAATATCTTTGCATACATATTCAAAGTTTCATATGCCCAATATATTTACATATACATTTCTAGCTGTCTGAAATATCTTTCTTTATCATTTCTTTGCATATGTATTCAAAGTTACATATGCCCAATATATTTACACATGTCATTGATATTATCATTTGGCCACATTTCTTAATTAAACAAATTGTCTGCAAATCTATGTATTTACCATACATTTAGGAATATGCTCAAAGGCTTGTGATATGTTCTGATTTGACATACATTTCAGCCGACTATAAAGACTAACAAAAATATTCCTTTACAATACATTTGACAGGTCTCTGCAGATTAAAGGAACTGATGCGTTACACCCCTCTATAAAGTTCTCGTTTTCAATTGGTTTACATACCAGGCAAATGTAGATGCACCTTACACTTTATAACCCCTATAAAATTATTTGAATGATGATGCTTTGCTACCTAGACAAAGAAACACATTTGCGGATAAATTTACATCATAGAAAAATACATGACAAAGATTTCCAATTACAGAGGTATACAAATACATACGTTTGCGAAAGTTTTGAGATGGTTATAAATATATGCAAATTCTAAACTTTAAAATGGTTTGATTAGGTGTTAATATATTTTATAAACCGCGGTCTCTCATAACCGCCTATAGGAGGGTATAGCACAAGAAATGTTGATATTTACTACATGTAAAGACAAGATAAACTAAATGCAGCGGTTTGTAAATATATGTAAATATCGGTCTCTGAATACATTTACATAACATTTTCATACCTCTTCAAATCCGGGATTTCGTGTAGTGAAAATCGGCCCTTACCGGACCTACTCCTTTGTATGAAATTTACTTGACATATTCTCGACATTCTGAATATTGTCTTAAAATTTCTTTACAAATTCCTGACATTTGAATACTGTATTGAAATTTCTCAACATGTTCTTGACATTCTTGTTTTTTCTCAGTATGGTTTGACATATTTTGAATTGTGTCTTAAATTTACTCGACAGTTCTGAGTTTTACAAATCATGACCAATATTCATGATATAATTTTAATGTTTATTTCTCTTTATATAATATATAAATATAATATACTGTTGTTTCAAGTTACACTTCAATAAAAGTTGAGCATATAAAACAATTGAAAATTTGGGTATATAAATATCTTTACAAATGCAAATATTGCTATGAAATTTAATGTATAAAATAATTCAAATGTGGTTGTGTTGATATAAAACGATTTAAAATTGGGTTTTTAAATAATTACACATTTTGATTACTTAATTTTATAAATTAAATGATTAAAACCAATCAATGTTTAAATGGTAAATAATTATTGTACCAACATATGGTTTATTTAAATAGCAAACTATGATGATATACAAATGATTCATTTAACAGAAGAAAATTTGTTTAATGTCATCAGTTGGAATATATATTAAATATTGCACAAGGATGTTCCCAATAAAATTAAGATATTCCACACCCCAGATTACACGCAACTGTCAAATAGAAATTACCGCTTTACATGTAATAAGCTTATCAATTGACCTACCACGCCAATACAATTTAAAAAGTTTGTTCATAAATGAAAATGAAAAAAGAGGAAATTAAAATGAATTTTCTTCATCAAAATTATGAAGTTAATTATTTTTACATAAAAAAATTTGAATATTTCTTAAAGATTAAAAGAAAAATATTTAATTCTCCAGGAATAATAAAAAATGTATTTATAATGGGTCCTACAAGACACCTATTTTAGTAAAGAAAATTTGACTTGCAGTTTTGCGAACGGCAAATATCTAAATACTGTTTGTCAGTAACTTCAACTTGTATTCCAAGTGAAAACAATTCATTAAATGTTAAATAAAAATAAATCAAAATTAAACTACATTGGGGGTTATTCAGGGTATTCTTACTTAGTTGCACCAAAAGAGTATCTTACTATACCAAATTAATCCTTGATTCTTCAAAGTTTAGTTTAGCCATATTAAAAAGGAGTATATACCAGCAATAGAATGTCGTAAACAGTGCAGAATAAGTCTGTTCACATTTTAAGGCAAAATTTATACTGTTGAGAAATATAGTGTCAAGACATATTTAAGACTGTACAGAATGTGTCGAGACATATTCAGACATTTTTTAGAATGTCAAGAATATGTCAAGACATATTCAGACATTATTAAGCATGTTAAGAATGTCAAGATTATGTCAAGACAGATCGAGACAAATTTAAGACAGTCAAGAATTGGTCGAGACTAATCCAGACTCTTATTATATGATACAGGAAGTGTCGAGAAATTTTAAGACAATGTTCATACTGTCAAGACACTTGTCAAGAAAAATCAAGAACCTTATTAGACAAATTCATACTATGTCAAGAATTTTTAAAAATGATTTAGACAAATTAAGAATATCGAGTAAAAATTCATGCAAATTCAGACAAAAACTGGTCTTTTCAGACTTTTTGACTTTTGTAGTGTTACAGACAGGAACAAGAATGCGAAAATAGGATCTGATTTTTAATGTTAATTCGTGTATTTCTTTACAATGATAGGAATATTAAATTATGTTTGATATGGTGTCATTATGTTGTTCTTTCTAACTATGTCAATTCGAGCGTCACTGATGAGTCTTTTGTAGACGAAACGCGAGTCTGACGTATATACAAAATTTAGTCCTGGGATCTACGATGAGTTTATTGTCAATATTTCTTCTTAAACAAAACTGTGTATAATCAAACAAATTCTTTGCACAATGTTGCTTTCAATTTGGAATTGTAAAGTGAAATAACTAATCTTTTCTCAAATACGAAAAAAAACACACAAAAAAACCTGTATCATAAGGCAAGATAACGTAATACCGAACAGGTAACAAACTTGAAAACCCACATCATTTATAAAAAAACAAAAATATTTCGACTGACCAATTAACTGACAAATAAACCATATGTGAAATGTACCAACAATACTACAAAAGAAACAACTTAATAGATAAATTTTGGATTAATATATGCCGAGACATGTCGTTTAGCTATGCGAATTTCCACTCGGTAAAACCGTCATCTACGGTAATAGGTCACGTTTGTTACTTAAGCCGACCAAACGACACAATAGGTAAACTAAATTCTAAGACATGGTTAAAAATTCGTAAGTTAGTTAACACAGACTTTCTGCGTAAGGAGTAAATTCCTGCTTCTGAAGTCAGTATAATGTGAACATACACGAGCATAACGTATCATTTGAGAAATGTTAACACCACATACCAGAGAAGAGGGAAAGTTAACACCTGCTGTTCTTTATGTTTTCAGTAGAAAGCATATGACTTTACATTTGATAAAACAAATACTGAGTTGTCTGAACAACTACAACGGCTACTGAACAACAGTAGATTGTACTGAAATTATATGACAAGTTTATCTAAAAATATTTCAACCTTTCAACTTTTGAGGTTTCTACTGTCAAAATCCAAATGGCGGTTCAAAAACATTAATTGTTCTATCAAAACAAATTTATTATTTTACATTTTCGACAAATATATATGAACAATGAAAAATTCCAAACGTAAACCTGGCTTTAAATCTTTTTCAGGAGGAAACATAGATAAAGTAACAAATAACACAGATGATAATTGCAAAATATGTGAAAAAGAAAAATACAGTATCCAGAGCTCGTGACGCATCTTTACCGGTAATAACTAATTCTGGTCCATCTACATTTGGAACGATCTTACCTGTTCGTAATAAGAAATGCTTTGCGAACAATTTCGGTAGAAATCCCATGTGTTCATCCGCGTGCAGATAATAATATTTTGCACTATAAATGGTACCAATAACAATCAATCCACTAATTGAAATAATTACTATCATTATAAGAAGTAAAGCACACATCGGATTTGAGGTTGCAGGGATAGATCCAGACACAAGCGTTAGGAATATTACATAAGATAATAAGATGGTCATGGCGAGCGAAACTCTTTCGCCTGAGTCCACTGGAAGGACAAACACTAACGGATTTAATGAAGCAAACAGTAAAGTTGGTATAATGATTAGTATATTAAAATACAATGACTGTCTTTGGAATTTCATATTGAGATAAAATGCAGAATAATTGCCATCTGCCAGTCCAGTGCTAGTTTTCCTCTCTAGTAAGGTCCAGTCAGCATGTGGAGTGTAGAAGCCTAGCTGTGCCTTACTGTAAACTGATGTTAAGGTAACTTGTGATGATGACATACCCCAGGGAATAATTATTAATGTACAAGTTTGAGTATCAAATGGAAATTTCGAAAAGTCCGTTGGACATTTTGCTGAAATTATCCCACCAGGAGGATGTACCACCATTCCCGTATAATACACAGTACATGGAAATTTTGCATCACTGCCAATTGTTTTCAAGTTTTCTGCACTATTTAACAAGAAGATTAATGGTGTCCATATATTGATCGAATCAAGGGTTGTCAACGTAATGTTTCCATATGAAGCAGGGTCCCAAACTAAAGAAGGATCTTTCCATGTAAGTGTTGTTCCCATTGTTATAGATATTGTTTCGTCAACCTGGTTGAATGAATTAAATGAAGTTATATAAAAGGTCACATTTACATTTAACGATTCTGATTGGTTAAGAACTGGTCGGACACTTGGTTTGTAGTCCTTCAACAGATCGGCATGTAATAATTTCGCATCTTCTAAGTTTTGTCCTGTGACTGTAAAGACACACATTGTCAGGTAAATAGCTGCTGATTTAAAGTTCATCGCAAAATTTCGCTTAATCTACTACGACGAGTAGTATCGAAATCAACGTGTTTATAATGTTATATGACTTTACAACAACAAAATTACGGAAACATGTGTGTTGAATTAAAAACCACTGAAATGATAACATAACATCTAGAAGCAAACATATACGCATTCAAAGTGAAGACAAACTTAAACATTTTTTTCATGAAAAATAATAAATTTATCTATTAAGTGCATTTCAATTTATAGTATTTGCTTTCATTTACATAAGAGAATACTACTAAATGCAAAAATATTGATTCAGCGCTTTTAATAAAACAAAATATAATTCATTAAGAGAAACGTTCAAAAAGATTGTTATAATGACATTTTGATTACAATGTATGTTGATTGCTGAGTCAGGAACGCCCCAACTCATCACAATAACGAAGCCATAGCATTTGACTATCAAATGATTCATCATTTTTCCTTTATGATTGTAACATGTATAATAGTTGAAGATATTAGCAAGCAAAATCGAGGGAATTGTGCAAATGATGATACAAGCATGAAAATTACCACAAAGCATCATTATTATATACTTTTTAAGAAATAACTGCTGGCCATTCAAAAAATATTTTTTTTCAAGATGGCCACGTCCATTTTCTAAAATGGCTGTTTCTTCAGTTTGAAAATACTGATTTTTCTGGAAATTTTTTTTATTTAACTTATTTCAGTAAAAACCAATTGCAATTGTCAGGTTGGGTAGATACCTTCTTTACATCACATATTTATTAAAAATGAATATTTGAAATATCCAGTATTTGCGCATGCGCGGAAAGGTTACAAAATTCTTTCAAAAATATTTGAACTATTTACTATAAATTTAGTGTTTTTGGATTTCTAATGATATATTATGAATTGGTTTGATCATATTTTTCAAGGTTATGATACACATGTGTTTAACACTTTTGCGCATGTGCAAACTATTTATAGACATCAAGAGAGATTTGTATGCACTACCAGGCAATTCTCAGGTATTCGATGGATAAGGCGAAAATGTGGTGAATCCCAGAGAAACATCAATTGTAACTGCAGATCAGCCACTTTTGGAAATTCCTGAGCAAATTCATTGGGAATGGCCTGACTTTTACGGAAAAGATAAGTTTATTGTCGTATTTGGTGGAATGCACATTCAAATGACTTGTTATAAAACTCTGGGTGATATATTGCGTAATAGGGGATGGACATGTTGTCTTTCTGAAGGCAATATTGCAGCACCAAGAACGGCAGATTATTTTTATGTATTTTCAAATGTACCTAGGACTAGACTGGCGCATCAGACAACTGCATGTATTTTGCTTGCACTGTTAATTTCGGATTATGAAAGCTAAACTCAGAATATATAACTATGTCATGACTCTGTGACGTACAATGATTTAAAATACTAGTGTATAGAGTCATCTCGACCACAGTTTCATTCCTGGCGTTCAATTAAAAAATTAGAACTTCTTTTAATTTTGGTATTATGCTCATTCCATGAGTGAGATTTCGTTCTTTACAAACAGTCAATATAAAGCATGATAGCGTAATGTTTTCGGTGTTGATCGTGTAAATTATGCTCGATCGTTACCGACCCATCTCCAAGATATGACTTCCCATCCCGAACATCACCCACAGGTGTCAATGGAATTTGAAAATGATAATTTCACTGTACGTAAGACCAGCAAATTTCTTTCTTATAACACAATTGATCAGTCACAAAAACTGAATAATGCAATTGTGAAGTGCGATGTTGGTGCCATAGGATTAACCGAAGATCCCATTTAGACAGATGATTGGTAGCTGGACCAGCAGTCAGTATACTAGAAGATGAATTTGAAAGATCTTGTGGTTTGGGTCATTCTATAACAGATGAACGACCTAATGAAGACTCTACGAAAACACGAAAAGATGTCTTTAAACAGCTTTAAAGGCTTTGTAAAGTGATGAACGAGTTTGGAAATTCATTTCCAGAAGAGTCGTCAGATTAGGAAAAAAATATACTCCATTTGAGAAATTGTTGAACAGGTAAAATATATAAGTAAACTCCAAGATATTGGTCCAAACAATACGAAAATCGTTGAAGCAAATACAAACGGAGAACCTGCTTTTTATAACCAAAAAAAAAACCAACAACCTCTTATTTTGGCCGCAAAATTGAAACTGGAAACGTCTTTGTCAAAAACAAAGCTAGAGAACCTTAAAAGTGATTGCAATATCTTTTCTAGACTTTTCATTTCTTGTCACAGTAGACAATTTTACTTGAAATATTTCTTAATCCATAAAAATCAAACTTCTCCTCCGCCTTTATCTCAGGATGTTTCTTGAAATAGTGGTATTAAATCGCTACAAATGGGTTTACTTGAAACATTCTGCGATTTGCTGATCCAAATGGGGACGCATTGATCGTTGGTGGGCAGCAATGGTTAATTCCAGGTCACAAGGTTTGGCAACAAAGGTGGTGATTATGCAAATTATGTCATACTGCTTTACATAAAATCTTGCATCGATAAGTATTCAAGAGTAGACATTGTATTTGTTGTTTACTAAATGAATAATTTAAAGGCTGTGACAAGACAAAGGCAAGACAAAGGCAAGGTTTTTGTGCCAGATGGAAAGGTGATGGTTCTTGTAGAACATCAAGGGTTTGGAGTAGTTTTCTCTGTGAAGATGACAACGAAATGAAATTGTTCAAGTTTCTTGCTGACAAAAGAGACTAAAATGTGTATGTTATTCATTGTGAAAATATTCTTTGCAATTTCAATAAGGATACTTCCTATCTACCACTTGTAATCATGAAGAAGCAGATACACGAATGTTTGTCCATGTTCGGCATGATTATGAAAAGTGTTGTTAAATGTAATTTTAGGTAGTACTGACACAGATTTAATAGTATCAATAATTGCAGCAATCGCTCAACTAGGTAAAACACATTGTGGATAGGTAATAGAAGGAATAAAGACTTTTGTTGGCTTCCTGTACGTGACATATCAAATGCGTTTGGTCCTTGTGTAGCTGCTCTTCCTTTCGTCCATGCATTCAGTGGATGTGACATTTTGTCGAATTGTCGTGGGAAACGAAAGGGGTGAAATGTTTGCCAGGAAGCAACGGCATTGTGATACAAATCCGTATACAAGAGGTTCCTTTCCAGAGCACATCAAAAGAGAAGTAAATCAAGGTGTTGTTTAAGTTCAGCCTGACTCATGTATTCGACAGGTACATGTATCAAGTCATGACCACTGGGGTTGGATGAAAGAAAGCATAAATGACAGTTGCAAACAGAAATGGACTTATGTGACTGCCGTTGCATCCTCGTTTCGGGAACTTTTGAAATGCGGAGGCAAAAATCCAGCTGTGTTGGTAACTGTTAATGCTACCTTTCTGGCTTTCCTTGCACAGCCAATTGTCAAATAATTTTAAGATAAGCAACCTGTCTTTCTAACTAAACTAGACATTTAAACTTAACAAAGACTGTTATCACTTGTTAAGTTGATGGAAATTATAAAAATATTTTCTACGTATTTTCCTCCATTTTTGAACCGGAAATCACTATTTTTCTACATTTATGTGTTGTTTTGTCGTACTTAGGAACTGTTTTTAACGTTTTATCATAACTTACATTGGTTTATACCTATATCACATCTTTCAAGGATTTACATCCCTTGTGAAGTTGCTTGAAAGTATAAAAATACAATTTTTTGACTTTTTTGCCGGCATTTTGAAACCGGAAGTCACCTTCCGTTTCATTAATGTATTGTCTAGTCGTAATTTAGGAACTGTCATTTACTTTTTATTAAATCTAACATTGGATTTTACATATAACATACCATTCAACGGATTAACGAATGATTGCCAATTTGTAATGATGCCATTTTCAAAATTTGTGGTGGCCATCTTGAAAAAATGATTTTTTTTTCTGGCCAGCAGCGGATTTTTTATAAGTATCATGTAGTCAACCTTTATACCAAATTTCATGCTTGTATCACGATTTGCACAATTATGTCCATAATATCTCCCACTATAATAAAAGAGGGACGAAAGATACCAAAGGGGCAGTCAAACTCATCAATCTAAAACAAACTGACAACGCCATGGCTAAAAATGAAAAAGACAAGCAAACAACAGCACACACAACACAGCATGGAAAAATAAAGAATAAACAACACGAGCCCCACCAAAAAACTAGGGGTAATCTCAGGTGCTCCGGAAGGGTAAGCAGATCCTGCTGCAAATATGGCATCCGTCATGTTGCTTATGTGATAACAAATCCGGTAAATAGTCTAATTCGGTAGGTCACATTCATGAAAGGGAAGGGAATTGTAGTTACGACGTAAGGAACATATCCGATATTATTTGTGAAACGGTTATTCCATAACGGTCAACCAACTCGTGATGGCGTCCGTAAAATTTACGAAGGGATGATTTCAACTTCACTATTTGGAACTCTTGGTTTAATAGCTTCCTTGTGAGCAGCAACCCTCTATCAAGAAAATCATGATAGGAAATGCAAGCATGGGAATATCGTATCAATTGGGAGATATATACCCCGTATGCAGGTGCTGCTGGAATGTTGCTACTTAGAAATGGAAAGTTCACAATTGGAAAGCTGAAATCATCTCTTTTGTCGTAAAGTTTTGTTTTCAACCGATTGTCAATTTCTAGATGTAAGTCAAGATATGAGGCCGACTTAACTGTATCTGTAGTATCCTTTATCTCTAGTTCGATTGGGTAGATGCGTTTCACATAGTCACCAAATTTTGAATTATTTAGTGAAAGAACATCATCTATATAGCGAAAAGTAGAGTTAAAGGATATTGATAACTTCTTATCTTTCTTCCTAAGAAGTTCCTGCATGAAGTCAACCTCATAATAATAAAGAAACAAGTCGGCAAGTAGAGGGGCACAGTTTGTTCCCATTGGAATGCCGACAGTCTGTTGAAAAACACGTCCTCCGAACGTAACAAAAATGTTGTCAATCAAGAAATCAAGCTTCTTGATAATATCAGTTTCAGAGATTTTTTTGTTCGAATCAGAGTGATCCTTTACAAAGTAGGATTTATCCCTCCCTAAGACAAGATTCTTGTATCTACGTTGGCCATTTTTTTTACGAAGCAAAGCAATACCAACTCTTTCAATTTGTCTTTTAGTTTGGAATGTGGAATACTAGTGTAAAGAGTAGAAAAGTCAAATGTTTTAATACTGTTACAAGATGAAAGAGAGTTAGATTGTATGTACTCTAAAAGATCTTTGGAATTTTTAAGTATCCACATCTGATTCACGCCCACTCTAGAATAGACAGTTTCACAATAACTTTGAAGCCCGTCTTTGATTTCTGATAAAATAAATGTTAATAATTTAGAAAGAGGTTTCGTGGAGCACTTGGAAGACCCAGCAATATACCGTTGTTTGTAAGGACACTTATGAAGTTTAGGCATCCAATACAGTGATGGCAGATCCAGTTCTTCATCTTTGGTTGAAATTCCAAAGGAACATAGAACAGACCTATGATTATCCAGGATTTCCTCTTTGGTAAGTGTCGTGAGGGTATATGTTGAGTTTCCAAGTGAATTGTCAATACCTAATTCGTTTATCAAGCAGTTAATGTAATGAGTTTTACACACAAAAACGATGTTGTTTGGGGCTTTATCTGCGGGGACAACAACATATTTGTCATGGAGGTAGGATAGGTGTTTTGCAACATTTAGGTCTTTAAAGATTGACGTAGCATGAGCATTGATAGACCCATTCAGTTTCCTAATTCTGATTTGTGTCAACGACCTCACTGCCGTAATCCATTCGGAAAGAGTGTCTACGTCTTCCTTCTCGCGCTTAGCCCATTGCCTGGCATAATCAACTGAATCCATCAAAATTTTAAAGTTGTATTTCCAATTGTTGGATTTAGGCTCACGATATTTCGGACCTTTCGATAACACATTTCGTAGAGAAGTGTTATTAACAATGTTGAGGTCACCGGTAATAACGTGGCCAGCAGGATTATATGTGAATTGGGAACTAGCACAAGTGCAATCAGGAGGTTTAGACTTGAAGTCGTTAATATCGAGATCCTGCAAAAAGTGTTTGTAATTGAAAATTTTAGTTGCAATAGGTTTGGTATAGGTATAAGAAATGATTGGTACAGACTGGTCTTTGAAATAAGGAGGTATTTTCGATTGAACTAATTTATGATGAAGGATATTGCCTAAGTTGATGCCATCGTTACCTTTGTTGGCAAAGGAAAGATTAAAGAAAGATCTTTTCTCTTTATCATCTTTGCCAATGCGGACTGGCTTGAAAAGTCTGTGACTTGCAATATCCGAAATTATAGCTGTAATTTTGTTTTGGTTTGAATGAGGATTTGTCACAATGGATTCCAAACATAAATTGAACAGAGAATGAAGTTTTGAAAGGGGTAATGAATAAAGTTTCGTGCGAATGTGATGAATACCTAACGGCTTTTGTATAAATGGCAGCAAGTCATTAATAGATACATCATGCAGAGAAGGTGATGCATAATGAAGATGACCATGACTGCGTTTACGTCGAGGAGTCGAGTTTAAAATATTCATCACATTCACCGAGTTACACGAAGGACTAGATAGAATACTTATACCATCAATTTTGTCATTGCCACCATAAGGTGTCGCAGTTCCCAATTGTCTAACCCAGTAATCCTCTTTTTGTCTACGGAGGGTCGTTGAAAGATTAGGATTGTTATAACTATGGTATATCTTTTCGATAATGCGTCATGGAAACGATGGAATGATCGGGCTGATAGAAATGCTGGTATAGAATGTCGTTAGCATTGAGGTTAGTGTCTGATCTAAGACCGCACATACGTTTGTTTAGCCTTCCTTTCGTTTCACCGACGTATAACAATCCGCAAAAGGTTGCACTCTAATCCGTAGACGACATTTATCGATTTACAATTCAGATCATCGTAGCTTCTGGTAAAAAATGACTTCTTGGTCAAATTGCTAGTGAATTCAGCATCTGTAATTAAAATTGCACAAGTTTTGCAGCCTTTGATCTCACATTTCGAAATGCGACAGTGTTGTAATGTGTCATCAAAAACCAAAATGTCTTTCAGGAGAACTGAACATGGCTGTATATGTGTAAAATTGCACAAGTTTTGCAGCCTTTGGTCTCACATTTGAGGAGAACTGAACATGGCTGTATATGTGTAAAATTGCACAAGTTTTGCAGCCTTTGGTCTCACATTTAGGGAGAACTGAACATGGCTGTTTATGTGTAAAATTGCACAAGTTTTTCAGCCTTTGGTCTCACATTTAAGGAGAACTGAACATGGCTGTGTATGTGTAAAATTGCACAAGTTTTTCAGTCTTTGGTCTCACATTTAAGGTAATATGTATCAGTATAAAAATAACAGTGTTTAACACAGGGATAAAACAACCCTTCGAAAACGGTATTGTATCTAATTCACTAGGACGCAACATTGAGAAATAATTCAACTGTCATACTTGGTCAAATATGATAGGAGTAGAATATAACTGTTGCGAGCGGGTTCCAATTTCAATTTTTGACAGGCGACCGATTGATGCAGATGTACTTCTTAAATTTTGCAGCCACTGAGGACCTCAAGAGGTTTAATGATATTGTGGTTTGCTTTTGAACAAATATTAACATAAATATTCAAATTTTTAAAGAAATGTGTACAAAAAATATCGAAACCAACTGATACGTTTCCCCACTTCAGTTAAGGATTCATGCAATATTGATTTTTTTTTTCAATTGTAATTTTAGGTCAATTTATTTGTTTGGTTAATTACAACAAAGCATATTTGCTATTACTTACGTATATGAGATATTTGTATTGTGATACAATTGATTTATATTTTTTATTTAACATCATACAGACCATTAAATATAACTGTAAAATTAATTTGAACAACAATGCCTTTTTTATTTTATCATTTTCTAGGAGGACGCGTTTTTGTCCCATTTACAAAAAGTTCCATTGTATCCCTTTTGAATTAGATTGCTATCAATATAAATGTTTACAGAGTGTTTTTCTGTTGATTATTATCACTACTAGATGGTTGTTTATCTTATATTTTAATTGTTCCTAAGTATCAGGTAATAATGTGTGGTTTGGCATATCTGTGTTTAGCATATAAACTAGCTGATCAATGTTTTTTTTATCAATTTGTGGGTTATGTTGCCAAACGAACGATTGAAACAAAGAAATAAGTCAGTGCAAATACGTTAACATATAGCACATGAAACAAAGTTGTCCCATGATCACTGGAATATACTTTAACTTGATGAATAATGATAAGAAACATGTCTTTTTTAATTGAATTGAACTATTGTATCATGTGTATAAAAGTCTGAGTTTATAAAACATATTATATGCATGTCATCCATATGAAAACTTTTTGCACCTTCAAATGTTCTTACAAATAAGCAGTGCAAAGTTTAGAAAAAATACGCAGTGTCGAAAGAAAAGATAAAACTTATGTCTATCTTGTAAAACAATTTTGACTGACGTTCTTAAGTTACGTTATATAATCAAAGTGACCTCGTGATAAACGTTTTGACCAATAAGAACGTCCATAATCAGTGAAATTCCAACTGTGCGACTTTTAAAATATTTTTATTTGTCCATCACTTTAAGTGAAACTGTAAGTGAACAAATCCACGACTAAGTATATATGTACCATAGTTCGTCTCGTTCACTTGTTTTCATTTCCCAATAATATTCTATCAATTCATGGATAAGTATTCTCAAAACGTATTCAAGCTTATAAAACTTATAATTTATGTGTACGCATCCAAAATTCTTTTTTTTTTATATAAAAATGTGAAAAAAAACCGATCTGTGAAACAAGAAACGGTCCTGAAGCAACAGTGAAGATATTTTTAACTTAAATCAGTAGCCATATATTTTTCAAATATTTGGATATACCTGCAATATTTCATATAGTACAAAGAATATAATTAAGAAATAATTGATGCAAGCTATACTTTATTGTAGTTTTAACACGGGTAAGCATTATATTCGTAATTAGTTTTGCCCGAGCGAAAGTGAGGGCTAAAATAACACAAATATAATGCCTACCACTGTTAAAACTATAATAAAGTTTAGTTTGCATCAATTATTTTCTATGCCCGATGTGTATATGGGTTAAGCGATTGTGTAGGCTCTTCCATGAACCTCCCCTTTTTTTGTAATGAAGCAAACGGATGCGCTGTGGTTTTTCAGAAGGCAGAGTTTTTGGACAGCCAGCATGAACGGTTGTCGTATCGAGGTCAAATATGTCCATTTCGGAGTGCAACACATTACAGTCATAATAAATTAATTAGTAACAAAATGTGCACCATTTAAGAGTTCGGAAGTGTTTTAAGTTAATGAAATATATTAAAATGCATGCCTTTTTGATAAAATTCAGTATTCTGCAGAAGTCAATATACGCATGAGCAAAAAAATATATTGGATTTAGAGCATGGCTTTATTAACAAAGCGAAAGAAGCACGTCATATTAAAATAAATGTTTATATTTCAGCTTTCCAATGAAAAAATGGGACATAAAAGGAATAAAACCACACAGACAGCATCATCAGGATGAAAAAAAAAATGTTAAAGAAATACAGAGTATTATTTGAAGTATAACATTAGCAGCACTATTATAGTAACTAAATGACCATCATATGTCGAGCCTTCTATAACGCATGAGTTTTAAACTTTTGTTTTAAAGGAGTTTTCGTGTTATACAATCTTTTGATTACGGTGTTTATATAGGGTACCAGACATTACTCGATTTATAATTGAAACTTTTAGCTATCAAAAAAGGGGGACATGGGAGATAAAACCAATGAGACAACATCACCATGATAAAAAGTCCTTAGAAAGTTTAACTGTTTGATCGAAGGTGTAACATGTCAATATGAAAAACCTTAGTTACTAAGTATTTTATTTATGTTTAAGAAATGGAATTCCATATATGGTATGTTGTTGTTTGATTTGTTAATGCGATAGATATATTATATTGTATGCTTTGAATGATTACAGCCAGCGTCTACAAAATATTCTGTAAACTCAATCGATCAAATACTACAAAACTTGTGTGCAAACACCAAACATTTTGCTATGCAAGTATGTGTATCAAACACTAGTTTTAAAGGACAGTGTATAGTACAAATTGATAAATAGAGTATTATACGATGTTGCACATTATATAATACTTTTAATGACTAACTGTAAACCAACTTATTTTCACAGATACTTTAATAGGCGTAAAGACCTTACTGACCCATATCACAGCGATTTAAAATTACGATTCTCAACATTGTTTGATGTAGTAAAAATAAAAAAAGATCCAAGTTTCACATATTCGCGACGATTTATATTCGCGATATTTTTCTCCTAGCAAAAGTTCCGAAAAAACTTTAATCGCATGCAAAATTTAGTTGGTTTACAGTATTTAGTCCAGTCAAACTAAGATTTAACCTCCAACCATTTACAACAGAAAATGTTTCAGGTCTAATCTATAGCATTATGTCCTTTATATACACAGAAAAAAGTCCCACAAAGTCTAACTTGAGAAAAACTCAAAATCAGCATTTTTAATTTCCTATGGAAATTAACATTGGAAGGTGAGAGAACTGTTGCAAAAATGAGTCTTTAGGGGTCAGTTTTTGGTCGTTTTTCTTGAATTATGTAAAGTATGATACTTTGATGGGGTTATAAGTTCGTATTTGACTAAATTATATAATCTTCTGCTCATGAAATGTACAAAATCGAAGTGTTATAGGTAGTTTTTCATTTTTCATTAACGAAATTGCAAATCTGAAGCTTTGTGACCATTTTGAAAAAAATGAGAAACTTTTGTGTTGTTATTGTCTGTGTATTATATTTTTTCAACAACTTACTTATTTAAAGAAACTTTAAACTACAAAACGCAAAAAGAAGAATACATGCTTAATTATTTTGATTAAATTTGAAATTCTTTACCTTGACATGTTGAAAAATTCAATAAATGGTAAACTAATGAATTACGAAATCTGGTTTATAAAAGATATGAAAACACCTTAAGAGTTGTTCGTTATACTTTACAGACCACAAAAAAATCAAGAATCAATACATTCTGATGAATAGAAGCGGTAAAGTTTTAATTTTGAATCAATTTTTATTGATATTTCTGCCTTTTTGCAAGAGTTATCTCCCTTCCTTTTCAATGCAAATCTTTATAACAATTTTAAAGGGTTATTTTTATAGTCTTCCTTAAGTTAGATTTTATGGAACTTTTTTCTGTGTATATTTGGGGTAAAATGCTTGAGATGAAAACTTTAAAATCTTCTGTTGCAAATTACTTGTGGGTTAGGGTCAAATTCATGCTAGATTGACTGGACTAATTAGTGTAACTAAATGAGCAGGAACTGTCGACTCTTCTACATTGTATATCACATTAGTTACCGTCTTGTTTATCGGTGTTTACGTGAATCTCAATATTTTTGATTTCGGTTGTACAATAAGTAATTAAACTGACACTCGAAATTTTTTTTATTTTTCTCTTATTAGATGAAATCGCACATCAAACCATATCAAAAAAGGAGATGTTGTATGATTACCAATGAGACAACTATTCACCAAATATTGTTTGCTTAGATACTTCTACTGTCAGGTGCGACCAGAAGTGATCTTTTTTATGTTTTGTCTACAAGAAGGATAAATAGAAACAAAATGTAGAGAATGAATCAGAAGTTCAAACTAACATTAACCGCCATACTCATTCGAATTATAGACTCGTTATTTGCCTTGCTATCATAAGAGAAGGTTCCAGACCACAATTATTTCGTAGTGCATTTCTTTTAGAGAATAAATGAAAAATAAAAAAATCTCACCTGCACTTTCTGAATTAAAGTTTTAAAATGTATTGTACTTTGGGATAGATTATACATGTATCACAATTATAGAAAACTTCATCGGCTCTAACTCAAATATAAAAAAAAAATTATGTAAAGGGGGTCTTGAAATCTTTTGACAGCTGTCGAAGTGCTAATATTTAATCACTGTAAAATTCATGAGCTAAATGTTATTAAAGTGTCAATTCATACCCGGAAATACTTTTTGTTGCATAACACATGTACAAATACATTTGGAAGGGGTATAAAGAAGGGAAAATAATACAATTTCCACACTAGGGATTATATTCTTGGTCTATATATATATATATATATATATATATATATATATATATATATATATATATAACTCGTCTAAACATCAACCCAACAATGTTAGATTTGTAAATTTGCTTTCGCAAATTTTTGGTTCTTCCCTCGCCGGGATTCGAACCCATGCTACTGTGATATCGTGACACCAAATCGCCTGCACTGCAGCCGTCCCGCTAGACCACACGACCACCTGGGCTCTCGAATAAAAGAGCTTTCGCTGGCCGTGTGTTACCTTTCCTCGTCAGTTTTAATCTAGTGGCGTACTACAGTACATGATATATATAAGGCATGAAGATGTTATTGTTACAGATCAGCTAGGATCCTTTACTATAGATAATTTAGCTGATCTGTAACAATAACATCTTCATGCCTTATATATATCATGTACTGTAGTACGCCACTAGATTAAAACTGACGAGGAAAGGTAACACACGGCCAGCGAAAGCTCTTTTATTCGAGAGCCCAGGTTGTCGTGTGGTCTAGCGGGACGGCTGCAGTGCAGGCGATTTGGTGTCACGATATCACAGTAGCATGGGTTCGAATCCCGGCGAGGGAAGAACCAAAAATTTGCGAAGGCAAATTTACAAATCTAACATTGTTGGGTTGATGTTTAGACGAGTTGTATATACATTATGTACACAGCCATGTATCACCATCATTGATGGCGATCCGATGGATACATCTGTTGTAGAGTTGTCACTGACTCATACGTACTTATATATATATATATATATATATATATAAAAGTATATAAAAGTCTATAAAAAAGACCAACCAGCAAATTTACTATGTACCGGATCGTCTAGAATAGGCGATACTATGCAGATAAGGAAAACATTATATAAGTCTAAAGATTTGCAGAACGGTACTGATATAAGATGTTATAATACGAAAATGTTGTTATTAAATCGTGTTGACAAATATTTCGGCTCAACAAATGGCCTTCTTCAAGTGTCACAAGTTTTAACTATACTGATACATAATGTATAAGGTGTAAAAATAGATCAGTAATAATACAGGTAAGTTTTGGTCGATTGATTTTAATCCAAAATCCTGAATATCATAATATAAACAAAACACTATAATTCAATATACGTGACTGTGTATATTAACAATAAAAATGAGTGAAAAACAAAACTGTTAGTATTTCTTATTGATGCCGTTTGGATGATGTACATTAAGTTCCTTTATCCAAAAGCTTTCCCGAACCTGTCGCTGGGCATCACTCCAGTGAATGTTCTGTTCAATCACTAGAATTTTCATGCGGTTAAAGTCATCAGGTTTGTGACTCGACTGTCTGAAGTGCTGAGAAACTGGGAGAAGTGGCTTCTTAGAGATATCACTCCTATGGCCATTGAGGCGTTTGTGGAAAGGCTGCTTTGACTCACCAACATATTGGAGGCCACAAACCGAACATTCTAGTATGTAAATAATATTCATACTTTTGCAGGTAACATTGCAAAATATCTTATAGTTGTTTTCGGTTGCCTTATTGTGAAATGTTGATGAATGCTGCATCTGTAGGCAGCATTTGCAGCGTTTTTCTTCACACGAACGACATTCTCCAGAATTACTTCTATTATCAGACACTTCAGCCCGCACCAGCAGGTTCCGCAGACTACTAGGTTGCCTAAAAGCTATCATTGGAGGCTCGGGAAAAATCTTGGATAGTTTGGAATTCTTCTCAACTGATTTCCAATGCTCACGAATGACACCAAAGCTGTTTTTGAGAGATGGGTGGTAAGTAAGAACACATGGAGTCCTTTTATTTTTCTTTTTAACTTTGTATTCCAATAGTTCACTCCTCGGAATTGACTCCGCTTTCTGGAAGCTGTATTTGATATTTCTGTGTTTGTAGCCCCTTTGCTTCAAGCGAGTTTCAAGTTGACGTAGTTGTCTTTTAGTTGTTTCTGTGTTGGAACATATTCGCTTGACTCTAAGCGCCTGACTGTATGGGATGCTCTTGGTAAGATGAGCAGGATGGCAACTTTTAGGGGACAAATATTGATGAGTGTCAGTGGGTTTAGAATATAAATCTGTAGATATGATGCCCTCGGTGAGCGAACTTGAAGTATCGAGGAAGGCGATTTTGGATTTAGACTTCTCATGAGTAAATTTGATACTAGGATGTATGTTGTTGGCATGAGTGATAAAAGTATCTAAATCCTCGTCGCTTTTATTCCATTTCATATCCACATCATCTATAAATCTAAACCAGGAAAGCGGTTTTTCGATGGAAGTTTCAAGGAGTTGTTTCTCTAATTTGCCCATGAATATGTTGGCATATGACGGAGCCATTTTGGTGCCCATGGCAGTTCCATTTACTTGCAAATAATGATCTCCATCAAAAGTGAAGTTGTTTTTCTTAAGTACCAGCGTGAGCATTTTGACCAGGCATTCAGTAGGTGGATATTTCACTGGTCTGGAATTCCAAACTTCTTTACATGCATCGATGCCATCTGCATGTGGAATATTAGTGTAGAGGGAGGTGACATCCATGGAAACAAGAGTCTTGTCGGAGGGGAGTGGATTTAAGGCCTGCATTTTTCTGAGATAATCGGTTGTATCTTTGATGTGAGATTGTAAGTTTTCAACATGTTGACGAAGATGGAAGTCAACAAATTCCGATATTTTTTCCGTCGGATGACCGTTCGCTGAAACTATAGGTCTTCCTGGGTTATTGGCCTTATGAATTTTAGGTAAAAGATAAAATCTGCCCGGTTTTGGATTTTCTGGTTTCAAATATTCAAGAGTTTTGTCATCGATGAAACCATCGTCATGCATTTCTACCAAACTATTAGTAATTTCTCTGCTAAAAGATGTTGTAGGATCAGAGTCTAGTTTTTGGTAGAACCTTGCATCGCCAAGTTGCCGTTCAGCCTCTTGAATATAGGCGGATTTATCCATGACAACCACTGCACTGCCTTTGTCTGCAGGTTTAATGACGATATTGTTGTTAGATCGTAAGTTTTTCAGTGCAGTCCGTTCTTCATTGGTAAGATTGTCAAAAGGTTTATTGTTATTTTTAGTATTTCTAATAATGTCCGACTTAAAGTTATCAATAAATGATTCCAGGGTAGCGTTTTTGCTCGGTTTAGGGATCCAAGAACTCTTTTTAATAAATTTGTAGTTGTTCTCGTCTTCTGAGATTTCTGAGTCCCTATCCGAGCTTATTATGTTATCCTCCTTCGACGTGAAATATTCCTTAATACGTAGACTTCTAGCAAAATTGTCAAGGTCTTCCGACAATTTGGTGTCATTGACAGGAGCAGGTAGAGGACAGAAATTAAGGCCTCTAGAGAGAAGAGATGTTTCCGATTCCGTTAAATGGTGTTGAGAAAGATTGACCACGATGTTGGAGGGTGAATCAGTCTTTTGAGGTCTACGTTTAAAGCGTCTAATTCGTTTAGTCTTTCTCTCTGATGGTAAGGAAGGGTGGATGTATTCCATGCCATCCCTGCGGAATTTTCTTTTTTGTCTTTCACTTAAATTGTTGGATTGTATAGTAGTTATGTCCTTGAGGCGAGTGTTGATAGCAACTCCTTGAAACTTCCATCGAAAAACCGCTTTCCTGGTTTAGATTTATAGATGATGTGGATATGAAATGGAATAAAAGCGACGAGGATTTAGATACTTTTATCACTCATGACAACAACATACATCCTAGTATCAAATTTACTCATGAGAAGTCTAAATCCAAAATCGCCTTCCTCGATACTTCAAGTTCGCTCACCGAGGGCATCATATCTACAGATTTATATTCTAAACCCACTGACACTCATCAATATTTGTCCCCTAAAAGTTGCCATCCTGCTCATCTTACCAAGAGCATCCCATACAGTCAGGCGCTTAGAGTCAAGCGAATATGTTCCAACACAGAAACAACTAAAAGACAACTACGTCAACTTGAAACTCGCTTGAAGCAAAGGGGCTACAAAAACAGAAATATCAAATACAGCTTTCAGAAAGCGGAGTCAATTCCGAGGAGTGAACTATTGGAATACAAAGTTAAAAAGAAAAATAAAAGGACTCCATGTGTTCTTACTTACCACCCATCTCTCAAAAACAGCTTTGGTGTCATTCGTGAGCATTGGAAATCAGTTGAAAAGAATTCCAAACTATCCAAGATTTTTCCCGAGCCTCCAATGATAGCTTTTAGGCAACCTAGTAGTCTGCGGAACCTGCTGGTACGGGTTGAAGTGTCTGATAATAGAAGTAATTCTGGAGAATGTCGTTCGTGTGAAGAAAAACGCTGCAAATGCTGCCTACAGATGGAGCATTCATCAACATTTCACAGTAAGGCAACTGAAAACAACTATAAGATATTTTGCAATGTTACCTGCAAAAGTATGTATGTTATTTACATACTAGAATGTTCGGTTTGTGGCCTCCAATATGTTGGTGAGTCAAAGCAGCCTTTCCACAAACGCCTCAATGGCCATAGGAGTGATATCTCCAAGAAGCCACTTCTCCCAGTTTCTCAGCACTTCAGACAGTCGGGTCACAAACCTGATGACTTTAACCGCATGAAAATTCTAGTGATTGAACAGAACATTCACTGGAGTGATGCCCAGCGACAGGTTCGGGAAAGCTTTTGGATAAAGGAACTTAATGTACATCATCCAAACGGCATCAATAAGAAATACTAACAGTTTTGTTTTTCACTCATTTTTATTGTTAATATACACAGTCACGTATATTGAATTATAGTGTTTTGTTTATATTATGATATTCAGGATTTTGGATTAAAATCAATCGACCAAAACATACCTGTATTATTACTGATCTATTTTTACACCTTATACATTATGTATCAGTATAGTTAAAACTTGTGACACTTGAAGAAGGCCATTTGTTGAGCCGAAATATTTGTCAACACGATTTAATAACAACATTTTCGTATTATAACATCTTATATCAGTACCGTTGTCCAAATCTTTAGAGTGATATATATATATATATATATATATATATATAGTACCACCAATTCGGAAAATTTGAAATGTATATCCAGTAATTCAATATTTAATTCAATGGAATTGGAAGAAGAATCTTTATTATATAGTTATTTTTTTTCTATTTTCAAAATATTTATCTAATAGCCATTCATGAAGCCAGATACAAAAAAATGATTTAATCAGTCGTGAGAATGGGGTTTTTGGTCAATATTAGAAGCACATCAGTTATGCAGCAGTTGACCGCTTGAAACTATAGATCATCAAGTTAATTAATCCTGAATTTTTTATCTTTGTAATGTGATGAATAACAACCAAATTGAAATAAACTCATCACAGATACCAGGATTAGAATAGTATTAACAAGCTTGTTTAGAAAATCGACCTGTTTCGTTGTAGTGTAGAATAAAAATCAAAACGTTACCACATCAGCAAAATAAGACGAATAGGAATCGGCGAGCTCTATGTACTTTATATTTTTTGGCAGAATTTACTGATGTTTTTTCAGATCACTACATACAGGAAATACGTAAAAAAACAAATGCAAATAGTCATATAAAATATCAACAGAAATATCATATCTAAAAATGCAGCAACATCTTTTCCAGTCACATTTATGTCACTTGTATAACTTTCTCCGTTGACCTCTGGTAGTGGCTTTATTTTTTTACTTATTGCATTATTTCTTTTCTGAATAAACCATTTTGTTAAACGTTTAACTATAGTACTGACTTCTCCAACATTATCCATGTTTGCGTATCGTGAACAAATTATAACGCTGGAAACTTTTAAACAACTCACAACTATTATTGTTATCATGACGATAAGTAGCCCACACATAGGGTTCGACGAAACAGGAATAGATTCCTAAACAATTGTTAAAAATATCGTTTAGGAAAGGAGCATTGTCACTGCTAAGGAAATACGCTCGCCGGATTCAGCCGGAAGTATAAAAACCATGGGGTTTAATAAAGCAAAAACAAAAGTAGGTAGAATACTCATCACTGCAAAATATAAGGACTGTTTCTTAACTGTTATCTTAAGATAAAACATGTCATAGCTATAGGAATCCACTGTCACGTCCAACGTTTGTTGAATATTCTAGAAGGGTCCAATCAGAAGTTGGTGTATACCAATCTATATAACTTTGCATGTTCATATAAGGATGATAAAACTAAACTTTCATTTGTTATTCCCCAAGGAAGAAACGAGAAAGTGCATTCTTTGGTGTCAAAGGGAAATCTTGCAATGCTAGCTGGACATTTACCTTGGAGCATCTCTCCTGGACTGTAGTATACCCGTCCGTTAGATACAACTGTTGTGTAGATCAAAGTATTAGTTCCAATAGACTCCATTGTTTCTACTCCATTCATAAGGAATATAGGAGGCAACCACAAGTCATATGGATCAATTATCATTTTGGATATATTGTTAACTGAAAGTGGATTCCATTTAAGGTGGTACCTAACACTACAGGGAGATAACTCTGTAAAATCAGCTAAACGTTTTAATTACGTTGTGTTGTTAAGGGAATATCAAGCTTCTCAATGATAAAAATAAGTGTTTGTCAAACTGCTATATAACCAGTGTAATTTTTCTGATAAAACGGTTGGTTCAAATTTTTTGAAATTTTTATATTTTTGTAAAAAGGTCAAAGTAAATACTTTGTCAAAATTTTAAGAAAATTAAACGAGCCAAATTAATTTTAGTTAAAGTGTTGGGTACCACCTTAAGTGCCGGATCAATCCAATTAACAGCCATTACTCCTATAATAGATACTGTTTCAATAACTTCCTTAAAAGATATCAAAGAATTGAGATTGAATCGTATTGAAACAGTAAGTGGTGCTGATCCTGACAACGGCATGATCCTTTGATTGTAGTTTTTAAACAAGTTGGTATAAAAGTTTTGTAAATCCTGTTGTCCTTGGCAGCGTACACCGATACTAAATACAAGTTTAATAATTAAAAACAACAGCATCATTGCTTCAAAGTATGCGATTTTTCCGAAGTTGTAGTTTGACGTTATATTAAAAATCAAATAATAAGGTTTGGTTCTTGTGTGTTTACCAAATCGACTAAAGCTAAAATTAAACATGCATCAATTTATGTAAGAATCGTCAATGACAATGTCAATATTGAATAAACGTCATATAATAATTGATAATTGTTTATTAGTCAATCATTTGTTAAAAACACGAGGTCATTTTATGGAATCAGTTTCATTACATGTCATTCTTACCATAATTGAACAATGACGGATGAATACATTGGCATATCACACTATGTATCAGTTGGTAGATATGTTTAACACGAATATTTTAAGTGGTATATATATTCTTACTGCATTTGAACTATGTGAGATAGCTGGATCTACTAATCGTTCCGGAGCATCTGAGATCATCCTCATTTTTTTGGTGAAGTTTGAGTGTGTGTTTAGTGAACTGATTGGTGTTTCGTCGTTTTTCGTTTTTTTTTTACATAGAACTGTCAGATTGTTTTCGGCTTACGACGTTGAATATCCCTCTGGTACCTTTCATTTCTATTTTGTCTCATTAAATTCATGCCACACCTCTTCGTTATTATATCAGATGTTTTGACATATCATGTCAGAAGACACTTGTCTACTTTTTTTTTATTTGATCAATGATACAGATAGCATCAGACCCAAGTGTTACCTACGTTATGTAGTCTGCTGTACTGTTATGGGTATACTTACTTATATGATTATTTGATTAATTGTTTAAATGTAAATATATTTCACTGATGTAATTGAATATGTGTAACATTTATATTCTATCAGCTGTATTGCTTACGAATAAAAGATTATTATTATTATTATTATTATTATTACTATTATTAATATTATTATTATTATTATTATTATTATTATTATTTTTATTATTATTATTATTATTATTATTATTATTATTATTTATTATTATTATTATTATTATTATTATCCGGAATACCCAATGATAGTACATAATACACTTTATTGAGCATGCACCTCTAACAGTAATAAATTATAAAATAGGTAAAACAAAGGAAACTGCAAAGAGCATGTATATCTCACTTTGTAAAAATTTGCCAGATGAACGTTTTTTTTAACTGCGATCAGTCATGTTGGCCTATTTGTAAATTACTTTAATTGTCATTTCTATAGGGGTTGATTTAGTAAAAAGTCTGCCATTGACTTGTATGCAAATTTATGTCTTTATTAAATTTATAACTGATTTGTTTTTAGGAATCAGAAGCTTTCACATATTTATCATTTTAGTACAATTGTAGCCCATCAACAATCAAATACATAAGGTCATGTGGCATTGTTTGTCCTGTTTACAAACACTGTAGATTCGCACTCAATTCCTATACTGACTGCCAATACTTTCCAACCCTGTAGTAAAGAAATTGAGTGCATTTAGCATTCGTTTTTTTAACTCTAGTTTTGATCCATCTATCAAAAAAATATTTCCTACAAACATTATCTACCAATCCGAAGAGCACAGACATTCAGTGTTATACAGAAAGTTCTCTTCAATATGCGCGGTCTCTGATAACGCATATGTATTTACTGAATTTACCCCTATAACACTTGTATTGAATATCACTTTAACTGTTTACAGTTTATATCTATCAATTAAAGTATTTAAAAAGTATAGAAATCCTTATAAAGAGTCGGTTGGCAAGTTGTGATATCTTGACTTATTTATAAATCTTTTTGTGACAAACATTTGCTACTTCTCGTTTCTCTTTATATATAATATATATTGCAAATAAAGGAAACAGTAGTATACCGATTTTCAAAACTCATACATCGTTAGAAAAAAAACTAATCCGGGTCACAAACCAAAACCGACGGAAACGCATTAGTGTAAGAGGAGAATGACGAAACAACATTAAAATGTAAGACACACAGAAGCGAACTAAGCATTAGACAAAATCCGATGAGAAACACAAATATATAACATCAAAACTAAATACATGAATTTGGGACAGAAAAGTACCACGTCTTATAATAATGTGAATTCACACTCAAATATAAGAAGAAACAAACGACACAAAAGAAACACAACGTTAAAATGTAACACACTCAGAAACGAACTTTAATATAACAATGACCATATTCCTTATAAGCCGCTATCTGAAAAACAGAACCTATTTTTTTAGATAAGATTCTTCAATTAATTATTGAATTATTAATCCTGCATACAAGTATATGCACAATTGTATATTGCTTTACATGTATGACCGCAAACGTCTCATTCTCTTTGTTATGCTATGAAAACCGATCAGTCTTGCTTTTGTGTAATGAATTGATTGTTTTCTCCACCGTCTATTGTTTTAACATAATACAAAGAAGGAGACCGGTGCACATCCAATAATGCTTGTATAGTAGCATGGTGTATTGGTGTCCCGTTTAGGCCATGGTATGATGGGTTCCTGTGGTTTAGTACCATCTCAAGTTCATACATAGAAAGAGTAGATAGTGAAGTTGAAATCACCCCTTCGATGATGTTTAGATGTAGGTTACGCTCTGTCTTAGTTTAAACAAAAAATATTATGATTTATACACATAGGATTCAAAAACAAGCAACAAGTGTTCTCTGTCTTAATATTTGTATGAACGACAGACTCAATATATAAAATATACTTTTATTGATTCTAAGATGCATTACAATATCAACAATGCATGTCTAAACGACTATTTAACACTAAAAAGTTCTAAAAATCGGACATTCAAACTACATTACAATTCTATAGAAATAAAGGTTCTAAAAGTTTTTAACCGCAATTACATAGAAACCCCATATGGTGACATTCAATACCAAGAGATGTGTAAACTTTTTGATAATCTATCTTTGAAAGGTTAAACGCAGAAATTACGCATTTCCTTTATTTCCTTTTTTTTCTTTAGTTTTCTATGTTGTGTCATGTGTACTATTGTTTGTCTGTTTGTCTTTTTTTTTTCATTTTTAGACTTGGCGTTGTCGGTTTATTTTGGATTTATGAGTTCGACTGTCCCTTTGGTATCTTTTGTCCCTCTTTTACAATAGCTGCATTATCAATTAACGACTGGAACACTTCAATTTCCATTCTAGCAGCGCCTTTATATGTAATATATATCAGCTCGTTGATACGGTATTTTTTTTAGAATTGTCGTTGTAAAGTATTGGTGCCTACATTGAAGCTAATGAACTATGGTTCGAAATGGTAAATAGTTATGAAAGGTACCAGGTACTAATAATTTGCTATACCAGACGTACGCTTCATGACACTCAGCTCAAAATTGTTAGAAAACCAAACAAGTTTAAAGTTGATGACCCATCCCTTGCACAGTTTCACTCATGCCACCACGAGTAGGTTTGCTGTACCCGAGGGTATGTTTCGGTTGTTATTACCACAATCTTGTTCTTTGTAACATGAAAATAACATGAGGCCTATCAAAGAGTATGTACTTACCATGAGAAATATGGCAGAAATAACTAGTGACTTACCTTCTCAAGCACTTGTTTTGTTGGGGTTCATTTTGCACAATATTAAATGTTTCAACGTAGACAGCGGTGGTCTTGCTTTGTTGTACCTTTTTATTGTATTATTATAATTACAACCATTGCGTTACAAATGTATCAATGTCATATATATGTTTTAAATTTCCCCTTGTTATTTGCTGCTTCTTTTAGTTAAATGCTTGTACAGATTTTAACATATTCCACCTGAGTTTATCTTGCTGATAAATATAAATTCTGTCGAAAGAATCACAACTTTCTCATTTCAAAGAAAAATTTAGAATCCTTTCAAATCAAGCAAAATTGTTTGCACTTTCTACAATACATATTTTTTAATATATCTAACAAATTAATACAGTAGTAATATATACACTGTGCAAACATTTTCATATGTAAACAAAATTAATGATTCTGATCGAAAACTGTTCAAGTATTTAAAGTTCGGACAACTTAAGGTTTGATGTAAAATGTGAAATGAGAAAACATGTAAAAACAATACTGCTCGTCTCGCTATGGTGAAGATACAATAATTTCCTCACATCATGTTTACAAATTTAATTACAAAGTCCTGATTGGTAATCCATTTTAACTACAATTTATTGCACTTCAGCCTACATGCCCGATAAACCATCATCCATTTAGTATGTTAGTCTACTAATGTTAACAGACGGTACATCGTAGACTGTTTATGTACAAGACTAGTGCGGTTTTCGAATTTCGGAATACATTTGTAATGTTTGGAGATCTGGCAAGTGTTGTAGTAACATTTGTGTACGTATTGGAATTACATATTTATCTTCTATCTGTTTAGCGCGAAACATCCTTCACAAGGAAAACACAGTTCACCTTTAAAAATGAGTATCTTACAATCACAATTATAGATTCCTGTTCGCTTTTATACATGTATACAATGACTGCAAGGTGATGCTTCCAAGTAGGTGATCAAACGAAAACAGTGAAAAGGAAAATCACAAAAGTACTAAACTCCGAGGAAATTTCAAAACGGAAAGTCCCGTATCAAATGGCAAAATCAAAAGCTCAAAAACATCAAACGATTAGATAACATATTACTGACTTGGTACAGACATTTTTTGTAAAAAAAAGTAGGATTTAACCTGGTTTTAAAGCTAGCTGAACCGTTCATTTGTATAGCAGTCTCATCAAAATTCCATTATATTGACAACGATGTGTGAGCAAAAAAAACAGACACAATAAGTAAAAAAGATTTTTTAATATAGCCAGAAGAGGGCATATACTAAAAATATATTTCAAAATAATGCATTGCAATCTATTTTTTCATTAATAACGATAAGTTATAATTGTTGTGCTTACAATTGTATATATATCTTCGTTGAAATATGTTTCCGCCGTGTTGATATACTTGAGGACATATGAACAATTTACTATTCGTCGTATAATAGTGAATCAATCTTGTAAATTAAGGGATAATTGATTGAAGGAATATACTAATAATTATTGTATAAGACGTCTTCTCGTGAATCTCAAAGAGACGATATTATCCAACACTAAGAACGATAACTCTCTTCAGTAATGAGATTACGCACCGACGTGGGAATCGATTTTAGTGAATTGATAAGACATTGTATTTGCAGAATATTTGACTTTGTAATTGTGCATCACATTGTTGACAAGACTAAAGAATATTTGCAATGTGTTCCATATTCAAATTCGTGGTAAAGATATGATCATAAACTCTACGAAAATAAATAACCAATGAATAAGATTGAATTTTTCAGTAAATCAAAAAGTTGTGTCAGGACAAAAAAAGTCCTCAACCTAAGTCATCTTCAAACAAACGAAGAGAATGTTCCTAACATCAAATTGATACCAGCGTGAACATGTGTTTTTGATAGTAAACATGCTTACATCAGCAATTGTCTATCACAGGACTGAATATCAAATTCATAAACATTTTCATTATAAAACAAACGTTAACACGTATGTAATCAAATTGGTGTATTCAATTCAATTTAGTTTTGGATTTGTTTCTCCCATCTTGCTGTTTGTATAATTTATGAGCAGGTAACTACATTTTTTTCTTCGTTTTTTTTTGTTGTTTTTTTAATGTGGCCAGCAAATTATTTTTGCTATTTATACTAGTCGGGTGTTGTGAATCCGTATGGAAGATGACACCAGAAATGAAGAAATTGTCAAATGTGAATGATTAATTCTTATATAAAATTGATGTCAGGGTACAACAAAAAATAAGAATTTCAAAGTAATGCGATTAATCAAATCGAATAATAATTTACAATATGAGTCTTTTCCTGAAACTCCGAATGTTCATTTAACCATTAACCTTGTTCATATTGTTTTATGACACATCTGTAAAACAATAATAAGACGTTGCTCATAAAAAAGTGTTACTTTTCTATGGCATAATAATTTCACATAAATATTTTGGCCTCCGTCTGCTGTTGCAGTTGAAATCGGACAAAATAAAATTACTTGTATAATCAAATTTAACACAATTTGTTTCGGGGTCATTTGCATATAAAGCATCATAATAATTTAGCTGTAAGTTAACTCCATATATATTCTCAAATGTTTGATTCGTCACCCACTGTTCTCCTTTCAAGCCAATCCACATGTCCTCTTTTCAAGCCAATCCACATGCCTGTCATACCTGAAATTGTACAGGATTTCCTATTTTGTAAAAAGGAATACGAGTAGCAGTACCAATTATTTCATTTTGTAAGAGATGTGTAACAAAAAACAAGTCAAATGTTGCAAAACTATCACGTGTCACATCTTATTAAGTAAACCGGATTTTTCCCAGTACTTTTTTGGTTTGCCCACTGCGTTTATTTCATTTTGTAAGAGATGTGTAACAAAAAGACAAGTCAAATGTTGTAATACTATTGAAAGATGAAAAATATTTAGATTGCAGGTCCCCTTCTAAATCCTCAGAATTATTAAGTATCCACATCGCCAAATTAGTAGGTAGAATAAATTCTGATAGGCACGTGATAGACCCAGCAACAGAATTAAAGATTATTTGTAGTGTACAATTGGATACATAATTAGGATTTTTCAGTATATATTGCCCAAATTTAAACCAATTCATTTAATACACTGTAAGTATTTTGGTTCAATTTTACATTATTCAAACGATACCGTTTACATAGAAAATGTATTGCACAAATGACAACTGGTATGCTACATAAAACTTGGGAGAACACAGAATCAGACATACTATAGAGATAAATTGAATTAAATTGGACCATATATATATTTGTACTTACAGCTCGTAAAATTTAATGCAAAATCCCATTTCTCCTTTGATGTTAAACTAATCAAATCACCGCCATGATCTTGAGCGTGTTGTCTAGCTTCTTTCCATGTTTTTGGGTTATTCTGATACTCAAACATTTTCAAACATGTATTGACGTTTGGATCATAGTAATATCCTTTATTTGTACAACCTAAAATCAGATAATGGGTTAATAACAATACATAGTACTTAATGTGGAGACCTTTATTTTTGTCTTTTTCGTAATTTAAATTTAATTGTTCATTTGTTTTATATTGAAATTATTTAGAAACTCGGGTTTCATCTACATTGTTGTACCTCGGGCAAATTGACCGATTGTTTGGCTATGATTTTGTCATATAGTTCTTTAACTGTTGCGGTTCAAATATATCTTTGCCATATACATATTCGGCTTTGAGCTTTCCTTGTGAAGATCAGTACAGAATAAAAGCTTCGTGTGTACACACGAAATTTAAAAAGGGGTTGTTTTCCTTTTTAAGAATACATTCGTAAAATGTACAACAATAATTGAAAAAAAAAACATATCCCTTTTCCTTATTGATTTCAGTACAACCTAAAACTTGTTATCCTACTGGAGGAATATGTTTTTCACGTTTTAAAATGTTATTTTACAGATTTTTTTTTTTTTAGTTTAATTGAATTAAGAAAAATGCTGCCATGTCAGATGTTGTTTTTACATAACTGTGGTACAAAAACTTAATAAATACCAGCCACATCTTATTTGATAAACCGGATTTTTACCAGTTCTTTTTTGGTTTGTCCACTTCGGTTTCAAGTTAGGAGAGGGTGCAGCACAAACAAACATATTAAACAGAAAACAACCACATTCATTATACGACTGTCCAAATACATGTATGTATTTTTGTAATCGGATTTACAAAAATCAGGGTTTTTTGTTATATTAACGCGTCTTGTAGCTTATTACCTATGGTGTAGAGATTTTACTGCATATTGACAAGGGCCGTACAGCTATATGTCTTTTTTTTATATCTTTATATTCTAGACCACGGACAGATATCTCCCATCGGCAACTATAGCAGACATGTACAAATCAACGTTCAAATTCAGTCTGGTTTTTATTAAATTTTGTAAAGACCTCAATAAATTTGTGATAAAATGAAAAGTGAACATCTTGATCTACAGATGGGAGGTAATGATGATGGAAGTTTTTAATGACCTTGACTGGCTATACAGCCCTCACACGATAGGAAGTCTGCTACATTTTGAAGTATTTATTTTTTTCCCATTTTAACTGATAGGTGTATTGGTACTCAGCATCCTGCGATTGTTACGAAACTTTGATAAAACTTATTTGTATAATAAACGTTAAGTGTTAACAATATTTTTCTGTGCATATTGTACTGATAAATGAACTTTCTCGTTTTGGAAATAACATTCATGAAATACCAGACTGTACTCTTATTCTGATTCGGATGCATAACAAAAAGAAATAATGAATGTTAGCTTGAAAGTAATAGTAAATATTTGAAAAAAAACAATTCCTAGACATTAAGTGAATAATGTTTGCGCATACACATAATGGCACACCGTCAAAATTGAATAAAAATTCATCATAACGACAATGTTTAAGATGCTGTTCTTTTTTTCGATCATATTGTAGTAATCTAAGCAATTCAATATATCGGAATACCTGTTAATAATAACATTACAGCTGTAGATTTGATGGCAACTCGTAGTAAATGAAAACACAAGTTACATATTAATTGCATGTTAATCTATAATTTTTACTGAAGGTTATTGATAATCATGTGATATCATCCAGAGTTAGGAGTCAAAATTGGTCAGTCCCAATTGTTACTTGAACATGGACTAATTTTTTTTTTAGAGAAAACATATATACCTTTAAAACTGACAGACAGTGGCAGGAGCTACAAACGTATCTGTCGAAGCCTTTACGAATTACTAAGCTCTTGAATGCAAGTCTTAATGTCAAAATTTACGTTTAACGAGAATTGTTATTTTATATTGTCAATTTTCTTTTCCTGTTCGTGATGTTCTGTTGCCTTTTTCTCGACTCGCTCTTTCAAAGTAAAAAGTAGCCGTCAGAAATATTTTGATTAGGTATTTCAACAAGTTAGGTCGATCAGATGGGATTTGCTTAAAAATCTGAAAGATTAACTTCATATCAGTGTGTGTCCACGCTTTACACTGCTATTCATTCTGCCCAATTTAAAGATCGACTTCATTTCATTAAATATGGCTATGTCTTTAGAAAATACCTCGCCATCGGGACTTATTATAGTTGTGCATTCAGAGGATAGAAAAGATGGTTTGCACCATAGGGATATTTTGAAATATCAAACATCTATATTAGGGATACAGTTTGTTTTCATGCTCTATGAAAAAGTATGAATGCAATGTTAAACTGCACAAATCTATTAAATAACGAATGGACAAATGAATACAACGAAATAGTGATGACAAAATACTGCTCTTAAATAATCCTCAAAGTCTCTTATAATGCTCGATGTTCTTCGGCATTGCTTAGGATACCTGTTAAATAAGATTATAAATATTTAGTTACGAATACTAGTGGTAATTGCTTGCCAACCTTATGACCACGATGACGTATGAGATGGACATTTAAACCAATGATTTGTGTTTTTTGAAATGCATATCTGGCCCAGAGGTTGTTTGCAGTATTATTGCATTGATTTAATATAACGAAAATATAAACATCTGGTATAATAAATTGGAGATTTCATAACATAGTCCCAAATTTGGGCATTCGCAGTGGTAAATATTTATTTATCCATATTCATAAGTACATGAATTGCAACACATATAAAACATGTAACTGCCTATTTGTAAAATATACAGACTATTCAAAATTAACCTAATTTAAATAGTAGTTACCACATTGCTCTATATAGAAATTACGTGTACTAGTATACAATCTCCAGAAATTCCTGCTATTTGTATGACACACGTTAATGGGTGTATGGGTAAAAGCATACATAAGAAATAAATATATTAATAGGTACAAACAAAGAAGAAACAAATAAAAAGAATATAATTTGATGTATTAACGGAGGGTTAATTCGATCGGTCACTAATGAAAGGATATATATAATTATAATGAAAACGCCTGCTTCTATTTTAGGAAACTAAATGCATTAGATGTTTGCTGCTTATCTATATTTTCCCTCTAGGTTCATGACCAATGTGTGTCAATAAAGTGCAATAATTCCATACAGAGAAGGAAAGTGACAAGTAGTGTAGACAATTATGAAATGTTACGATGATAATGTTATATAGATGCATACATATAGTACAAATAGTTTAATGTTGACAAACAATACGTCGGTTCCATTCATCGACGCTTGGCCTGTTGGAAAATGTTTGCATCCTTACATTGGCAATTATATTTTGAGGTTTGTCATCTGATAAATGAGAAGCTGACATTTTACCGTTATGAGTGTCAAGACTGTCATGACGGATGGTAATTTTAACGAATTTGGTTAAGACCACCTTCATTTTTGTGGAATCATCGTCTTCTGTCATAGAGTGTAAAAAATCGGCAATTTCTGAAGCACCTGTATCGGTTTCACTAAATCTATGTCGTTTTGGCGCTGATTCATTCCGACGTTTATTGGCATACAGATAAACGATGTGAAGTGGTATTTGAGGACTGATTTCCCTTACCCTGACCTTTTTTGCATGTCATGATTTTATTTATGATCTTTTTGGTGATGTTTCCACTATCAATGAATAACAATTTATCACAATATAAAAAAGAAGATGTGGTATGATTGCCAATGAGACAACTATTCACAAGAGACTAAAATGACACAGACATTAACAACTATAGGTCACCGTACGGCCTTCAACAATGAGCAAAGCCCATACCGCATAGTCAGCTATAAAAGGCCCCGATATGACAATGTAAAACAATTCAAACGAGAAAAACTAACGGCCTTATTTGTATTAAAAAAGGAACGAAAAACAAATATGTAACATATAAACAAATGACAACCCCTGAATTACAGGCTCCTGACTTGAGACAGGCACATACATAAATACTGTGGCGGGGTTAAACATGTTAGCGGGATCCCAACCCTCCCCTAACCTGGGACAATGGTATAACAGTACAACATAAGAACGAACTATAAAAATCAGTTGAAAAATGTCTATTTCTGGACGACACAATCATGTTTGTCTTTACGTCACCTACCCCTTTGACCATAGTATTTTTATTTAGTTGAGGATTTTTTTGTTGTTATCTTAGTACATTCGATACCTTTTTATCCAGCTATACACACGTTTGAACAGTAAAAAAAAAAAATGGTTCTTTTTTCCGGCAAATTGCCTCAGAAAAACACTGCTAGAAGACATCCAATCCAATGCTCGGCGATCATATACGTAACTTAGAAAAAATGTTAAAAAACTACCTCTTAAATTCCTTACCCTGCCCTTTTGCACCCACTGCATCTATCTTGTAATCTTTTCCAACTTAACACTTTAATTTTGCCCATTAACGGATTTGATGTGCATCAGAAAATCATAAAATTCCTTGTTATCAATTTCTATCACTGATTTTAGTAACTTTTGTCCTTTTTTTTTTGGTACAGATGAAGTCACTTTTAACATATTTGCATTCGGTATCGTTTTCATAATCATAATAAAGAGCTGTTTCTTCCCAACTAAAAAAAAAACCACGCCGCATTTTTGCGCATGTCCCAAGTCAGGAGCCTCTGGTCTTTGTTAGTCTTGTATGTTTTTTAATTTTAGTTCATTTATATGTTTTGGAGTATAGTGTGACGTCCATATTCATTGAACTAGTACACATTTTATTAAAGGACCAGCTGAAGCCTGCTTCCAGATGCTGGATTTTCACGCTGTGTTGAAGACCCAATTGTGGCCGTCTCTTATGAGTTTTGAAAATTCACTTGTTATCTTCTGCATCTTTTAGTTAAATGCTGGTGAAGATTTAAGGTTCAAACCCCTCACACAAAGTTCGCCTTTGAAGTATTTATGTCATTTTTGATTATATCGGTCTTCAACTGTTTCTTGAATGCATTCTTGCTTGGCTTTCAAATATTCTGATAAAGGTAAATTCCAAAAATTAATTAAATTAAATTTATAACGTGTTGTTTTAATTTTTTAAACATCTTCCAACTGAATTCAACTTGCTAACAGATGCATAATCGAGAGAATCATAACATTAACATAACATTCTAATCTGATGCAATCCTTTCAAATCAAGCAAAACTTTAAAGACTGTCGACGGTTTTTGTATATCTAACAAATAAATACAGGAGTAATATATACACTTTGCAAAATTATTCATACATTATATAAGCAAAATTAATAATTCTGTTCGAAAACTTTTGAAGTATTGAACGTTCGAACAACTTTGGGTTGATATAAAAAGTGATTTGAGAGAACATGTAAAAACAAAACTGCCCCTGGCTATGTTGAAGATAAAATACATTTCCTAATATCATGTTGACATATTTTCATTTGATAGTTCTGATTTTGTATTGCTTTTTTAACTACAATAAATTCATTGGACCATGCCTTAGTCTACATGTATGTGTAGCGGTGCTTAAACCGTCACCTAGAAGGCTTGATATTTATATTGCATGTGTCTAGCTAATTAATACCATTTCTTCTCGTGAATATTCCATATTATCCGTGTGCCTCCATGAATTTTAATATTGTAATGTTGTGTATGATACTGTATCCCGAAACTAAGAAAATGGGGCATATCTACCTTCATCCTTTTTTGTTGGCACGATAGGCGCAGTTGGTTTGTTGGTTATGAGGAGAGGGCGCTAAACGGTTTACAAAAGGTATACATAGTCGACACCGCATTGTATAAAACTGATTTATTGGTCTTTAAAATTAACAAGTGGGGATAAAAAGATCCAAGTTGAAGAATAACGTTCGATATTGTTCATGCATAGCAGGCTATTGCTATTGTGTTGGCAGTGATTACTGGTTGATGACATCCAAGAGCATCAGGCGGAAGCAGAGGAGAGGGTGTTACCATAACTAGTCTTTTCCTTGAATATATTAATATTTTTGAGACCAGAACCCTGGGTTGATGACATCCGTAAAAATGATAAGTAGTTGCTCAGTCAAAAGTGTTACTTTGCTTTGCTATGGCATCAAGATTTCACATAAATAGTTTGTCCTTCGTCTGAAGTTGCAGCTGAAATCTGACAAAACATAACTACTCGTATAATCAAATCGTACACAATCTGCCTCCGTTTCATTTGAATATATACCGTCAAAACCATTTAGCTGTGTGTTAACTTCATATATATCCTCAAATGTTTTATTTGTCACCCAGTATTCGCCTTTCAAACCAATCCACATATTTGACACACCTGAAATTATACAGCATTACCTATTTTATTTTGCTCACATTTCAGCATACAGTCCTATTTAGTGTTTGTTTCGAAAAGTGATTTTATAAATGTAAATAGCGATACAAGTAGTTAAGAACTAGATAATAATGACTACTTGCAGACTAGAATGCTTTTCATTCCTAATTCTGTCATTGTGCAAATGAATTTAGATTTTTTTCAAGAATGAAGAATGCGAATTACATATACAGGTGAACTTTCTTCGGTGTTTATTTAAGGTGGTACCTAACACTTTAACTAACATTAATTTGGCTTGTTTAATTTTCTTAAAATTTTGACAAATTATTTACTTTGACCCTTTGACAAAAATATAAAAATTTCAAAAAATTTGAACCAACCGTTTAATCAGAAAAATTACACTGGTTATATAGCAGTTTGACAAACACTTATTTTGATCATTGAGAAGCTTAATATTCCCTCATGAACACAACGTCATTAAAACGTTCTGCTGATTTTACAGAGTTATCTCCCTGTAGTGTTAGATACCACCTTAAGTCCTTGTTGAACTGATTTCAAATGATATCGACATAGCCTTCCCAATTTAAGCAAGGGAGTTATAATTAAAAACAAAAGTTACAATCAACATACCTTTTTTTACGGTTAAATATCGTCTTGATAACCCACCCTCCATATCCTCAGTAGAAATACTTTGGATTTTTTCTTGATAATTTATTCTGAACTTGTATGAAATATTTGCAATTGGAAGTTAAGCTAACTACAATCAATCAAGTTATCGCCACCGATCTTAATTATCTACTGTGTGACAAACTTATGAAAACTAATGGAAATTTTGCAATATGATAATGTGTTCAATGCTATTCGAAAAAGGGCGTTTCAATACACATAGCAAGAACATTTTACAGTGTTAGGAACTTTTAATTATGCTTTGATAGCATTGTTGGAACGATCCCATCGAATTTGGCATTTTAGTTTCGAAGTATTGCCAGTTGTAGCATCTATACTATTAAACGAGAAGACCTCATTTTTGGTGTCGCTTCTCTTCTTTCCACAATAAATTAATCATCATGCCTCTGTGTCCTATGGGTACAGTGCATAATCGTATTTGTCATCCATTCATATGATTATTCAGATTGAGTTATTTTGGGTGAAAAACAAGAAAAAAGACGTCCGGATATGTTTCCGTCATTGGGCGAAATTTTAAGTCAGATTAGACTTCCGGTTTGCGTTTTTCTGTATACTTTGAACATACATTAATACTACGAATACAGTATGTTTTCTGTCTTATATCCGTCATTGGACGAAATTTAAGTCAGATTAGACCTCCGGTTTGCGTTTTTCTTTTTACTTTGAAACAAATACATATACTACGAATAAAGTGTATTTTCTGTCTGATATCATTTTCAAGTTTACTATCCACGGCAGTCCGTGACAGGGTTTATTTAATAGAGAGGCTCTGAATAATATATCAATGACCGCTGTGGATCAATTATTACACTGAGAATTGACTGTAAAAAGAAAACATTAATAGAGAGGGTCTGAATAATATACCAATGACCGCTGTGGATCAATTATTACACTGAGAATTGACTGTAAAAAGAAAACATACTTTCGGGACGTCTGGAACGGGTGTTTTGAAGATCGAAATTTCAGGATTGACCATTTCGGGATCCGGGATTTCTTTTTTCGAATTTCGGGATGTCGAGATATTTATTTTGTATAATAAATTCATAACCTCGGGATTTCATGTTTTCAAGCCCTGGATATTGGGATCAGGGCCCCTACGCAGTGGCGGATCCAGAAATTTTCATACGCAGAGGCCCGTTGACTGCCTAAGAGGGGCCCGCTCCGGTCATGCTTCAGTGATTCCCTATATAAGCAACCAATTATTTTCCAGAAAAAGGGGGGGGGCCCTAAATCCGCCTCTGCCCCGACCCCCCCCCCCTCTAATGAATGTTCATAATATACAGATAAGCGCTAAAATTATTCATGTGTCATTAAAATTAATAGAGAACAAAAAAAAAAGGATTTTTTTGTGGAAAAAGGAGGAGCCGGGCTAGAAAAATAATTATCCTATCCCAAATTACCTATGACTTTTGATACCTTTTCTGAAATACTCAAGTCACTAAATGTTTTACCAAAAAAATAAGATGTGGTATGAATGCCAATGAGACAGTTCTCCACAAGAGACCAAAATGACACCGAAATTAACATTTAAAGGTCACCTAACGGCCTTCAACAATAAGCAAAAGCCGATACTGCATAGTCTGATATAAAAGGCCCCGAAATGACAATGTAAAACAATTCAAATAAGAAAACTAACAGTCTTATTTATGTACAAAAAATGAACGAAAAACAAATATCACTGAACCACTGAATTACAGGCTCCTGACTGGAATGTTCATAATACATGTACACTAAATGTATGTTCATAATGAAATTAATAGAAAACAAAAAATGTGAATTTTGGAAATAAAGGAGGAGGGTTAAAAAAAAACATTTTCCTGTCCCCAAGTACCTATGACTTTGATACTTTTCCTGAAATTCTCAAGTTATTAAATCTTTTACAAAATTCTTCCTACAATCCTTTACATCCTTTCAAATACGCTCTAAATGCCCGCGATTTCGCGGGTGTTTTCTAGTATACATGATATACGTTGTTAAGACACCTGTTGTTAATCCTAAATTAAAGTAACTGCTATTTCCCCTCTTTATTGAACATTCGGGCCAAGGACCGATAAATTAATGCTTCCATCTGCATTTTTTTATTAATGTAGCAGTTTCAATGTCTCTAGGTGACGAGACAAAAGAACGATTACTTTATAACACTCGACACTGTCGTTCTCATGCTTTTCACAATATTTGTGGTATTTACTTTCGAAGGGTGTTTTCTACGTAAACCAACAGACATATCCTGCTGCACTTTCGCCATCCGTCGGATGCCCATGCAAGTCTTCCTCGGTAGGTCACATTCGAGGAAAAGTGGACGGGATTATGGCTACAACAATTGAAACATATCACTCATCATCAGTTCAACATATATTCCATATCGATCAACGAACTCATGTCGGTGTTTGTAAAATTTTCGAAGGCATGATTTCAACTTCACCACTATGAAAACGTTGTTCCATAGCTTACTTGTAAGCAGCAATCATATCAACGGGGAATCATGATGCAAAATTCAAGCTGTGGAATATTGCATAAACTTGAAAATATATACTCCTTATACAGGCACTGTTGGAATGATGCTACATAGAAATGAAAAGTTCACAATTGGGAAGCTGAAATCATTTCTTTTGTCAAATTATAGATGCAAGTCAAGACTTATATCTATTGACTGTATCTGTAGCATCCTTTATTTCAGGTTCGATGAGGTTAAAGTGTTCAACATAGTCAGCAAAATTTGAATTATTTATAGTAAGATTCCCAGTGTCCAAAAAGTTCTCTAGTTAACGGAATAGCACAAGGCTAATTTGTTTGGCAAATTAAAGGATAATACATTTTTTTTTCAATAATGATTATCGTTCTGAGATTTAGTGGTCACGATTTTCTAAATTTCGTGTTTTACAAAAAAATATACCACTGTGTGCTATAAATTATACAGCAGCAGACACAACTGTAGTAATTTCAAAACTGAATTGGCTATAGGCAAACCACTGAAGCAAATTACCTATATGTGCCAAGCATGCATGTTAAATCTATTTACCATGTTTCAAATAATATTGGAATGTTTGTTTTTGTTTCTGTGAACATAAAAATGAACAAAAAACCAAATTGGTAGTTTTAAAATTATTTGAACAGACACATACGGCATTTGGCGGGGTTACACATGTTTGTGATCATTCGACCCTTCCCTTACTTGGACAATGGCATAGCAACACACAACATAAGAACAATATGCAAAACAACAGTTGATTCATCAAATCGACATGAAACACACATTTAAATCCTCAACGATCTTACATAAAGGCTAATGAAAGGACGTCATCAATATTCTGAGAGAGGAATGACCATAAACACTATTATCGTAAAAACTAGGATTCTACTGGTACAGCATGTTTTACTAACTGACTGAATTACAATGTATGTCAAAAAGAAAAGGATTATACATTATGTATATGCCTGTCACAAGTAAGGATCGAGCCGGTATTTGAGTGGTTGTTGGTGTTTCATTTCTGTCATATTTTTTTGGTAAATTGTTTTTTTTTTTTTATAAATAAGGCCGTTAATTTTGTCAAAAAAAATTTTCAAAATGTTCCTATCGTGGCCTTTTATAGCCGATCATACGGTATGGGTCTTTCTTATTGCTGAAGGCCGTATGATTGCCTATAATTACTTCCACGTTTACATATTTTTATAGTATACAACTAGTATTTATAAATAAAATTAACTTTATCAATATTCCATGTAAATGAGGTAAGGTCATATGAACTCTGCCACAAAGACGTGTATACACTTAGCTACCATTCCATACACCCAATATATTTGACTCGCTACTTATAGTATCTGAGATACGGACTTGACCACTTGTTCTCTGGTCCATGAAATGAGGTTGAGGTGAGACTAATACAGTGAGATGACATCATCTATATAGCGGAACGTGCTAGTAGCTTTTTTAATTTTTCCTGGAAAGTTTCGAAGAGAAGCACAGTTTGTGTTCATGGGAATTCCGAGTGATTTTTAAAAACACGTCCTCAAAACGTCACAAATATGAAGCATCTTGATATCAGTTACAGAGAACTTTTTTTTCTAATAAGAGTGATTTTTAAATAGCAAGATGTGTCCCTCACTAGGATAAGATACTTGTATCTACGTTGACCATTCGTTTTAATGAAACAAAGCAGTACCATTTTTTTTTAGTTTGTTTTTTATTTTGCAACAAGTACATGAAGTAATACTTGTGTTAAGGTTAGACAAGTCAAATGTTTTAATACTATTAAAAGATAAGACAGATTTAGAGTGTATGTACAATGTACCTTTATAGATATTTGGAACATTAACGTACCCATATCGAAAATAGAGTAAATAGTTTAAACATAACGTTGATGCTCGGTTACAATAACTGGTGAAATTGATGTCAATAGTTTATAAACAGGTCTAGTTTGTGGAGCACATTGAAGACCCAGCATTATCCCTAAACGTTGCATGTATTGAACAAATAGGTACAAAACATGCAAAACTTGGGATTTTTATTTAAAACGATATGTTGAGGTTAAAAACTCTTTCACAAATCTTAAACAATTCATATAATACTCTGTAATTTGTATGGGTCAATTTAGCACAGTGGTATACTTCTGTTGTTGCATTTATTTGCACAATTAAAACGATAATGTTTACATATAACTTGTACAAATGACAGACCTGAACAAACAATTTAAATAAATTCATTTTAACCATATATCTGTGAACTTACAGCTTGTAAAATTTAAAACAAAATCCCATTTCTCCTTCGATGTTATACTAATTAAATCACCGCCATTCACTTGGCAGTGTTGTCTAGCTTCTTTCCATGTTTTTCGATTCTGATCCGAAAACATTTTCAAACATGTATTGAAGTTTGGATCATAGTAATATCCTTTATTTGTACAACCTAAAATGAAAAAAAAGGGGTTAATATTAACATATAGTACTAAAAGGGGAGACCTGTATTTTATGTTCTTTTCTTTTCGAACTGCAGATTAATTTGTTTATAAATTTTGAAATTATTAAGAAACCTAAGTTTTACCTACCTTAGGCAAAGTTGACCTTAGATTATTTTGGCTATTATTTATAGGTTCTACTTGGTCATGCATCTCTTCTACTATTTCGGTTCTAATACACCATTGACTTTCAAATATTTGGCTTTGAGCGTTCTTCGTGAAAGTTTATTCAGAAGAAAAGCTTCGGGCACATAAAATTTTAAAGGGTTGTTTTCGTTTTTAAAATAACTCCGTACAAAAATGATAAAAAAACAACATATCCTTATTTCCACTCATTTCAGTGCAACCTAACATTCGTTATTCTACTTGATGATAACTTTTGTTATGTTTTACAACGTTCTTTCATAGGTAATTGCAGTAGTTGTTTAATTGTAAAATAAATACTACCATGTTAGATGTTTTCTTGACCTTGCTATATATGAGATGTTAACCTCATGGTAGTAAATATTCCAGAAACTTAATGAAAATCAGCCTTATTTTGTTCAATGAACCGGATATTTTCCAGTACTTTATTGGTTTGTCCATTAATGTTTATCCATCTTACTTTGACAATGTGTTTTGATTATTTTTGTTGTATAGTGATGATATGAAGAGTCGCGCTGACAGTCAGTCGAAGATGCGACAAAAGGGTCCGCCGAACCCTTTATGAATTATTAAGAAGACCTTGATGTTTAAATTCACATGTTAGCCAAAAATAACGATAAAAAGGACTTGTCTTTTCCTATTGTGTATTTTCTTTCCTTGTTTGTGATGTTTCGTTGACTTCTTCTTATCATCATTAAGCGATAGCCTTCAAAAAATTTATTGTGATGAGATATATTCAACAAGTGATCTCAATCAGATATGAATTCTGAAAAATCCGAAAGATATACCTCAAATCTTCAATTATAATATTTATTATTTTGCAGTCATATCAAGATATGTCTACGATTTGTATTACTATTCCATATAGTCAATTGAACTATCGACTACGTCATTTCATTAAAAAGAGCTATTTCTACAAAAATGGATACCAAAATAATCATCTTAAATAAAATAATGAAAAAGTCAATCATAGGAAAATACACTGCCATCGGGTCGTTAAGTAGTATAATTGATATTTTTGTTTTGCACCATGGAGGTTTGACACATGCCACATCTATATAAGGAATGCAGTTTGTTGTCTTGCTCTATGAAAACTCATGTTTGCAATTTTAGGACTGTCCGAATCTACTAAACATCAAATGGACAAATGAATATAATGAAATGGTGATGATTAAATACTAGATAATACTCATTGTCTCTTGCATTGCTCGCTGTTCTTCTACATTGATTAAGTAAGCTCGTAAATAAGATTTATGTTCTTCTAAAATCAATACAGATGCAAGGGTAAGAATAAGTGTTAAAAAAATCAAAAACAGAAAAAGAAAAAATAAGTATCATTGAAGTATACTAACCGTATTTGTTCATATTGTAAATTTCCACTTCAGAAGTCATGGCATCAATACTTCTACTGATTCCTCCAAAAGCCATACATGTTTTACTTGTTCTGTTCCAAATAAATGCATTGCAAGGTTCACGTATATTAGATATACAGTTACTAGCACAGCGTGTTTCAGACTGAACATATATTTTCTTAATTTCAGGATTCAAAAGACACATTGGATAGATGCTTGAAAATTTGCTATTGACAGTATTTAAATTTCGTTGTAAGGCATTCGCATGCATGGAATTCAAAATTAAAAGTAACTCTAATACTACGTTCATATTGTGACTTGGTTAATGATTCGAAAGGTTATCGAAATATTGTGGTTTCATACACTTCCAAGTAAATACCATATATGCCAAGGTATTGCACTACTTATAAAGGTAGAAAACACTAATTTCATGGAAGTTACTGTTTTAAGTAGCGTGATTATCGATTTGCAAGCAATTACGAATGCCTTCAATATACTGCTTATTCATATTTAAGTAGAGTCAGCTGATAAAGAAAATCGAGCATTGTCAGGATACGTAATACTATCAAAGACATCCAACTACAGTCGCATATGCAAATTTAAGGGTTTATTGTTTATCCCTCGAAGAAAAAGGGCATTCCTTACATATAAATGGTTTTTACAACACTATATTTCAATCACATATTTATTATAAATGTTAAGTTTGAAACATTTTGACTGCCAGTGATAAAATAGGAATGCTTTTTACATAATATTTTGAGCTTGAAAGCGACAACCTTCGTACCCCATGCATAGTAGTTGAGAGGGTTCTTGAAAGTGCAGAGTGTGGCATTTTCTCGAAACAGGGTATCGAATAAAACGTCAAGATTCTATCCAGATACATTTAATAAATTCCACGCACTCACGAAAATTCCTGCCACTGAGCTGTTTCTTACAGTCATAACAAATAAGTCCAATATGATGTACAGTTCATTTTTTTCGACCTTGGTATACATTACATATTTACCACTGGACGTAAAAAAAGCTTCCACGGAAGCCAAAATGTCATGAACACTTTCCTTCCGCTACGAGTATTGTCAAATGTCAAGCTATCCGCAAACATCGATGATGCTACATGGGAAATGTAAAAAATGCTTACTCGCTACAACTCAACATTACCAAGCTTCAGACCAAAAGTTAAACCATTCATTCCCTTCCATAGGAGCCAAATCAACTGTGACGAAATTATCCTTGTAATGTGAGTATTGTAAAATTTCTAACCATCGGAAACAAGAAGTGGATACATCGTAGAAATTGCTACAAATCAACTTTATCAAGCTGCAGACCAAATATTGAATCATTATTATCATAGAAACCAAGAAAACTGTGACGAAATATTCCTCTTGGATAAACGGACGTAGTCATGAGGTTCCGAGGCCGCCTCCGCCTTTGACGATGCATTTAACAACCATATCATTACCTGACTATAAATAACTGCTTATGATTTTAAACGTTATATATCAAAGGCATCTAACTAAATGTTATCAAATGTAAACGCCATATATAGTATTTGAGAATCAAAGACATAAACAATACTTATTATCTAATAACTGGAGTTTTTAAGATCTTTTGGAGCTCTTTTTAGTCTCCGTTTTGCAGTCATGACTTTTACTCTTCAAATACGACATTACAAAAGAAAGTAATATAACAAAAATACCGAACTCCGAGGAAATTCTAAACGGAAATCCCTAAGCAAATGGCAAAATCAAAAGCTCCAATACATCAAAAGAATGTATAACAACTGTCAGATTCCTGACTTGGTACAGGCATTTTCTTATGTAGAAAATGGTATTTTTTAGCTACCCAAACCTCTCGCCTGTATGACAGTGACATAAAATTAAATTACATGACAACGATGTGTGGACAGACATAAAAAGTAAAAATATCAAAAATAGGGGTACAGCAGTCAACATTGTGTGACTATCTTAATCACTACAAAAATGAGCAAATATGTCAACAATGACAACCAAAAAGGCATACAGACAAAGCACATTAGCAAAAACAAAAGACAAGAATACAAAAAAAAACCATAAAACAACAACACATTGACGGGATGTACAAGTACTGAGCCACGTCAAATGAATCACTACAAAAAAAGCAAATATGTCAACAAAGACAAACAAAAAGGCATATAGACAAATCACATTAGCAAAAACGAAAGACAAGAATACAAAAGCGTCAGTACCTAGAATCTATACTTCAAGACCATGGTGTATTATTTGTGAAGTTGATCCGGAATTTTTATCAACAAGGTCTTGGCCTCTTCCGATGAACTTTTTTTTAGAAAAAGGACGAGACGTTCTTTGACATACCCTTGGTTCGCCAACTTTCTGCTCAGACACTGGTGACGTTTTACAAAGTCTGAGTAGCAGCTGCAAGCTCTTGAATACCGAATGAGTTCGGAAATGTATATCCCATATGCAGGTGAAGTTGGTATATTGCTATAAGGTTGGAGAAATTATCGTATAACATTATCTTATCAACAACAACAAAAACTATTTAATATAGTGATATTTGAAGAGCTAAAAAGTATATCGTTACTTTTTGACGTTCTATTTGAACAGGTGAGTAGAGGTTTGAACATGGTTATTTCTAAATACAGTGGAATCTAGATTGATTACTTAGAATATATCATATAAATATCTGTAGGTATTATCAATAATATCTATCAAATGATGTTTCTGTAAGTATTTCGAAGAGTAGCCAATATTAACTGTGATCAAAATAGGTAAGTAATTAATATAGTGTAGGAATTCATTATAGAACGTATGGTTGCTTTCCTTTTGTCATTTCGGGAATAAAAAAAAAACTGAAATGACGTTCATGCAACGCGCTCTTTTTATTCATATTGTTTGATTACCTGCTAAAATGTCTAAACTCAATGAATGACTTGGACGAAGAAATTCGTTTAAATTGGCTTTTCATGTCCATTATAAATGGCGATCGTTTGCCGGTTTTGTATTTTCAAAATACACAGGCACGTCTGTCTGAACATGTTGAATGGGTATGTTAAATTTCGATACTGTAAGAGCATGCCTCACTCTCTTCGCGTTAAAAACCCGTTGCGCAATCTCTTTGAGGATTCCGCAAGTTGACTTTTGGCTTAAAATATTTCTTTCCGAGGTTAACTATTTTTCCCTGTTTACAGTTGTTACTGGTTGTTAATATGTCAATTTCAGAACATGCATCGTTATTTTAAAGTTGTTTGCAAACAATTTATGAAGTAAATGCGAGAAACTCAATTCATGTCGATAGTTTAGTCCTTTTTTATCAAGTGGTAAATTCATTTATTCAGACAGGTAAAGAGAGGAAGAACCGAACTGTCCTATCCAATATATCATTTTCTTGACGCTATAGTTAAAATGTTCTGTGCTTCATTTTGTGCTTATTATTTTACAGAACCTACCTATATATTTCTCAACTTGGTTTCGTCTTAAAATTGCATATTTGAAACTAGATGTTAAGCAACAAATATAAATCACAATTGTCTAATTGGCAAATGAAAGTTATAAACATAATCAATATACATATACTTAACAAAGAAAACACCAATGAGGATCATCTATCAATTATATTGCAATTGTACTAGGGTTTTTAAAACTAAATGCCTCCTCAAATTAACCTCTGAAAGTTTACTGCTTGAAACATTTTAGTCTTTGACGAGAAAAGACTTGCACGTTCGAAAAGTCTATGAATTACTAGTATTGAAAATGTTAATTGTCATGGCGTAGACAAGATGTTTTAAAGCTGGTATTGATTATACAATGTCACTTCAATCGACCTATCAGAGAAAGAAGAGATCGTTTATCATCAAAACCAGATCAAAGGTTCACAATGAATAAAAGTTCATTGATAAAATAGCTCACCTTATTTTAATCAAACTCGCTGATTATTGGAAAATCGTTAGGAAAATTACAAAGGCCGTCGAAGAAGATGACATTTTTTTTTTCGTGAAACAATGCGATAACATAAACCTTGAAGGTATATGAGGGGTCTAAATTAAAATCATAATTTGTCAGAATGTAGTATATAACATGCTTTTTGTCAAGAACAGAATAGAAAGTATGGGTCAGTTTTTTTTATCAAGCTACAGGTTGTTCAGAATTGCCAGATTTAAAAGTAACATTTTCTGAGTTATCTTCCCTTATATGTCAAAAGTGATATAAATTGAATCAAACAAAAACAATTCTGTATTTGGAAAGCACAGTTGTAATTATATAACAAAACACGTATAATGGTTTACTTTTACAAATTGTGACTTAGATGGAGAGATGTCTCATTGGCACTCTTAACGCATCTTCTTATATCTACGTATTATTCTTCGATAAGATGAAATGATTAAAATGAATGACAATCGTTTCGCAACATTTGTAGTTTAAGTAAGGACCTAGACTGCTTGTGTTCTGCTATATTACAATTCAAGATGTCAGAAAATACCCGATCTACCTTAAAATTGAAAAGCTTGAAAAAACGTTTACGAAATTTATTCAGAAATGACCAAAGGAAAAATCAATATAACTTTTAATCGCATTCATCTACATAGAAACCATTCTTTCTAACCTAGTTGATTTTTTTTTGTAGGCTTTAATGATAGGACTTTTAGCTTTTGTAAATGTTTTAATTTTATGTTTTCATGTAAAAATCTTTTTATCCAAATTTTCTGATTTGCATCTAATTAATAGATTTGATCATTTTATCAAATAAATATTGCTGGCATATTAAAATGCAGTCTTCCGTAATGCTTTGATAATAGCACTTTTAGCTTATGTAAATGTTTTAATTTATTTTTTTCATGTAAAAATTCTTTTATCCAAATCTTTGCATCTAATAGCATGAATAAATAGATTTGATCATTTTATCAAATAAATAAGGCTGTGTTATAAGCTGATACATCTTTAATATTTAATAAGCCCACATTACTTTTTTACAATTGTTTAGAATGAACTTTCCTTTGATATAATAAAATTGAATGTGTTTGATAATTGAAATCATAAGATAAACCTTAATGAAATATTTAACAAATAAATTGGCATTATCTTACTAGGTTCAATAAATATATGGTACAAAGTGTCCTGCAATTGAGGCCTACAAAAGGAACTAGAGGCTCTCAAGAGCCTGTATCGCTCACCTGTCACTACTTGGGTTTTTGAAATCATATAAAAAAAGATAAAATTTGGCTACAAAGTAACAACACTTTGCCACCACCTCATTAGGAAAAGAACATTTATGCTATGTTTGATTTCATTCAATTCAGTGGTTCTCTAGAAGAAGACTTTTGTATGCATTTCCAATAGGGTCCTATGTTAAACAAAGTCACCAAACTGGCGGCCATGTTGGATCGGCTATAAAATAACAACATTTGGTCAGCACCTCGTCAGGAAGATTCATACTATGTTTGGTTTCATTCTATTCAGTGGTTCTCTAAAAGAAGTCATTTGTATGCATTTCCAATAGGGTCCTATGTTACACTAAGTCCCCCGCTGGCGGCCATATTGGATGATGGATCGACTACAAAGTAACAACACTTGGTCATCACCTCATAAGGAACATTCATACTATGTTAGGTTTCATTCCATTTAGTGGTTCTCTAAAAGAAGTCATTTGTATGAATTTCCCATAGGGTCCTATGTTAAACTAAGTCCCCCACTGGCGGCCATCTTGGATGATGGGTCGGCTACAAAGTAACAACACTTAGTCATGACCTCATAGTGACCATTCATACTATGTTTGGTTTCATTCCATTCAGTGGTTCTCTAAAAGAAGTCATTTGTATGCATTTCCCATAGGGTCCTATGTTAAACTAAGTCGCCCGCTGGCGGCCATCTTGGATGATGGATTGGCTACAAAGTAACAATACTTGGCCAGCACCTCATAAGGAACATTCATACCATGTTTGGTTTCATTCCATTTAGTGGTTCTCTAAAAGAAGTCATTTATATGCATTTCCCATAAGGTCCTATGTTAAACTAAGGCCCCCGTTGGCGGCCATCTTGGATGATGGATCGGCTCCAAAGTAACAAAACTTGGTCAGCACCTCATAAGGAACATTCATGCCATGTTTGGTTTCATTCCAATCAGTGGTTCACTAGAAGTTCAAAATGTAAAATGTTAACGACGACGACGGACGACGACGCCGGACGACGGACGCCAAGTGATGAGAAAAGCTCACTTGGCCCTCGGGCCAGGTGAGCTAAAAATTAAGTTTTATCAATTAAACAAAGCCCCTTATTTAAATGTGTTACATAAGTGAACATATTTTGCATTACCAGATTACAGATTTGTGCTGCATAGTGCAAACTCGACACATTATAAAAATACTTGTTGTTTCATTACAGTGAAATGTTTAGTGGTAAAATAAGACACAAATAGTGGGCATTTACGATCAACTAAGGATAAGGAAGTTAACAAATGTATATCGTTGTAGTAACACGACTTTACGAAGTGCTGTTAACTATGAAATCGAAAGAACGACATGACAGACGTTCAGAATTCCAGTACAAACCCCGTTTTACTATTTACATTGACAGCCACTAAACGTACATGTAATCCCTTCGTAAAGTTTACGGACGCCATCACGAGTTGATATATGGTTACGGAATACCCGTTACACAGATGATAGCGGATATGTTCCTAATTTCGTAACTACAATCCCGTCCCATTTTCAAAAATGTGACCTACCGAATTAGACTTGTTACCGGGTTTGTACTAATATGAGATACACGACAGGTGCCACATGTGGAGCAGGATCTTCTTTCCCCTACTGGAACACCTGATATCACCCCCAGTTTTTGGTGGGGTTCGTATTGCTTATTCTTTTGTTTTCTATGTTGTTTTTTGTGTACTTTTGTTTGTCTGTTGGTTTTTTGTTTTTTTTTTCAGCCATGCGTTGTCAGTTTATTTTTTACTTATGAGTTTGAACGTCCCTCTGGTATCTTTTGCCTCACTTCACTTAATTTAATTTAGCAACATATTATAATACTTGCTTCATCGGGACTGGCGATGATCTGAATTGTAAATCAAGTAATATTGTGTATGGATAATCTAAAACCTTTGCAAGTTTTACTACATGTATGACACGAAACGAAAGATAAACCTTTTGCAGGTTGCAATACTTCATTATTATTTGAGTGACCGTAACGGAATTTCAGTGTCAATAACGACGAACGATATGATCAATTTGTCGTAACCCTAATCCAATCTTACTTTCACCATTGCGACATCACCGAATGCAACTAATAACCGTATGTGTACGGCCACGAGTATTAGGATGGTACAACTTCCGGAGCATGTTAATTTATTTCCTAATTCCTGTTAGAGTTTGTGTTGCTCCATTTTTGACTTTTGGCTATACTGCTTTTGTTATTGTTTGATATTTCGTGGTTTTCCTTTTTAATAACGCTATTGTCTATTTTATAGGACCTATAGTTTGTGTATGCCTTGTTATATTTTAATTCCTTTATCAATGTTCATGCTCCCTGTTATGTATCACAATTAAACTGTAAAATTATTTTCCCATTTGTACTACTGACTGGAACTACGATGCACTTATTCATGTTATTATGCAGGAATGTAAATTACTCAATATCAAAGTTCATTCTGCCTGTAAGATCAATATTTGGCATGTTGACTAGCATAAACTATGCCTTAAATGTGTTATCCATTATTGTATAATCTGGTTTCGCTTAAATATACAATGTTATATCGAGGTCAGACAATATAGTCATTTGTGTATGAGGCTTAGTCCATGAGGAAGGTCGAGGTTTACCGAGGTGCCAAATACAAAAATCATATTATATTTTACATTCACCTAATAATTTTGTTTTGACTGCAGGTAAAAATTGCCCCAATAATATTTGAATAAATATAGTTACCCATCCCTTAACGAACCCCATATTGTGAAGGAACATGAAATCAACATTGCTTGAAACATGCTTTTGTTAATATATTTGGTGGATACAATCCCTCGAAGTGTTCTAGGTGCAGTATAACTGATTGTACGGTGAACTTCATTAATGAACTATTGTATATTGTAGAGCAAGCAGATTCAGTTAAACAAAGTTAATAAACAAGGTCATTTGAGACTTGGTACACTGTTTCGAATCAAAATATATGATTCCATGAAAACTTTTTATGTATGACACACGGAAAATACAAAACATAACTTTTAATTAGACGACTTTAAACAGTTATAATGCAGATTTCTAGTAGATCTTTCTCGAGTTATCTCTCTTACAGTGATACTTCCTCAACACATGTCATAAAATTTCGACTGAAATGAAAATAACAATGAACCAAATTTGTATTCACCTCCATCACAATTGAATAAAATCAACCAAGAGCGGTGTCTTTTTGGGGTAATGATAAGCACGAGTAAAAAGGATAAAGTATACATACGCATATTCAATTGTCTATTGCAAAAAACTGTATGCTGCCATCTAGATGTATTTTAGTTTTGTTTTGGTGTTTCATTGTTGATTCTTTGACGTATACCTCACGTCTATTTTATATCAAAAATATAAACCTTGCATTACCAAATACATGTACCATGATTATCTAATACATGTTACTTGATTAACAATTAAAAAAACTACGCGTTTCTCTTGTGAATGGTATTATTACAAATTATATGGTAAAATTAATATTTAAACATTACTTTTCGGTTTTCATTTTTTGCCATGGCATTGTCAGTTTGTTTTTGACTTCTGAGTTTGGCTATCCTTTTTGTATATGTCGCATCTCTTTTGACATTGATAACATATATTCAGCACGTTTGAGTCTTTGAAGGTTGATATTTTCATTGACGTATACTAAAAAGTAAAATCACAAAAATACTGAACTCCGAGGAAAATCAAAAATGAAAGTCCCTAATCAAATGAAACAAGAATGTGTCCATAGTACACGGATGCCCCACTCGCACTATCATTTTCTATGTTCAGTAGACCGTGAAATTGGGGTCAAAACTTTAATTTTGAATTAAAATTAGAAAGATCATATCATAGGAAACATGTGTACTAAGTTTCAAGTTGATTGGACTTTAACTTCATCAAAAACTACCTAGACCAAAAACTTTAACCTGAACTTCACACTATCATTTTCTATGTTCAGTAGACCATAAAATTGGGGTCAAAACTATAATTTGGCATTAGAATTAGAAAGATCATATCATGGGGAACATGTGTACTAAGTTTCAAGTTGATTGGACTTCAACTTCTTTAAAAACTACCTTGACCAAAAACTTTAACGTGAAGCGAACGGACGCACGGATGCACAGACAGACGAACGCAGCCACAGACCAGAAAACATAATGCCCCTCTACTACCGTAGGTGGGGCATAAAAATCAAATGATGAAACACATCAAACTAATTGACAACAACTGTCATATTCCTGACTTGGTGGAAAATGGTGGATTGAATCTGGTTTAATAGCGCTAAACCTCTAAGTTACATGTATGAACATCTCACAAAATAATTTCAATTCATTTTATATCGATATATTAAGGATGTCCTATCATCAATAACCAACATTTCAATGAGGGTTTATAACATCTCACATAAAATAATCGTGAACTTGAAATTAAGGACACTAAAGAAATTAGGTCTTTTTGTTTATCCCGATCTTGTCCTAGATATTCACACAGCTAGACGATTTCAAACTAGAATCTATGACAAACGTTATGATAACAACTTTCTCACTGTCAACTTCCCATTTCTCAACAGTAAATAAAGGCAACAGTAGTATACCGCTGTTCAAACTCATAAATCCATGGACAAAAAACAAAATCGGGGTAACAAACTAAAACTGAGGGAAACGCATAAATATAAGAGAACAACGACACAACACTACAATGTAACACACACAGAAACGGACCAAGCATCAGACAAAATCCCACGAGAATAACAAATATAACATCAAAACCAAATACAAGAATTTTGGATAGACAAGTACCGTGACACGTCTTATCGCAATGTCAATTTACACTCAAAAATAAGAGAAAACAAACGACGCAACGTTAAATTGTAACACACACCGTAAGATCCCATATGCTCAAACGTACGGCGTTTACATATATAATACGTTACGCTCGTGCATGTTCACAACTATACAGGCATCACAAAGTTCAAGGACTAACAGTTGAAGAATGTGTTGTTGATCTGAATAAATAATTCACATATGGTCAAGCATGTTGCTCTTAGCAGAGTTACCTCAAAATCTGGTCTACACATTAAAAGCATAGACACTGAAAAAGTAGACAAGAAAATCTTCTCCGATCCTGATATTGTAAAGGGTTTTTCAGAAATGACTAGATTTTTGCTTGAAACCGATAATGTAGCAGAGGAACCTTCACAATCTTTTCAAATAATGTATCACAACATTCAAGGTTTACAGACTCATGCAGAAGATTTGAAACATAATCCAGACTTTAGAAGTGCTGTTTTACTGAAACCTGGACTAATCAAGAACTCATTTGCTTTGAAATGATGGGATATGATGGTTTTCATTTGCCCAGATCTTTAGCTTTCGAAGATGATAATTCCTATTATTCGTCTTTAAAGGAAATGCAGCATGGTGGTGTATGTGTTTTTTACAAGCTTTCTACAGAAACTGAAATATGCAACTTGGCCTCAAACTTAGAATGTATAGTTTTCAAAATATCAAGTAAAAATATTTTAGTTGCTACTGTATACAGAACTCAGAAGTATAATCTAGGAAAATGTTTGGAGAACTTGGAGATATTAATATGTAAGTTAGGAGACTTATCAGAAAAAAAATTGTTTTAATCGGTGATTTTAATCAAGATATTTTGAAAGTTGGTTGTACAGTATTTAATTTCATGTCATCAAAAGGTTTCAGACAGCTTGTAGATAGTCCAACAACAGAAGGTGGGACTCTTATTGATCATGTGTATGTAAAAGGATGATACACAGATTGCTATTATTCCAACATATTACAGCTACCATGAGGCACTGAAAATAGTAATTCCATATGACTGAAATAAGTAAGAGAGAAAAATTTGTAAAACCAACAGACCCATAAATTATAAATACGAACAGTATTAAACAAGTATCAGTTTTAAGCTTGATTTAAAGCATTGTATAAATTAAAAAAAAAAATGCCTCCTAGGTCCCCGTCGTAGGAGGCGGATATCAGCACTAAAACATGATTTAGTGCTGATAACAAACAGGGCTCTGGCAACACACCATAAACATTGTTATCCGACACAATGGGAGGTCAGAAACAATGTCGGAATACTCAGGTTTTTACTGCAAGGATAGGTATATTTTGGGACCACTAAAATGTGTCGGTTAAAACAGGATATTGAAATACTCAGGTGTCGATTATGCAGGTTAAACTGTATGACCATTGTAGTTGCTAAAGTGTTTCTTTCGTCATTCTGAATGAGTTTGAAATATTTGCCACTGTATGATAAACAAACATTATAATTTAATCAATTTGTCCAAAAGAAAGATTTGAATAGATAGTTTCTTAAAGTAATACACATATTTAATGTTTATTCCACAATTTTATGTTATATTTTTTTCTCTCTCTAAATGTAATAATTGATCATCAAGATTATATTTTACAGAATGAAAATCATCGTTCTCTAGAAAATTTCCTCAGTGAGAACAGTATAAAACTCAATTGTTTTTATAAGACATAGTTGTTTATATCCAAGGCTTTGAGTACTGGTAAGTCATACTTTTCAGGTCAATATAACAATGTGATTATCTTGTATTTCCCAATTGATGCATTTCAGGATATTTTTGCTATTTATATATTAAAATACAATTGCTTTTCCAGTTCTGCTGGCTTTCGGCTACTGAAACTAGGTGATGTGTTTATTTCAAATGTGTTGCATAGCATGTTATTATAAAGCGTAAAATTTGTAATTAAAATATAAGGAAGGTTATCATATTTATAATGAATTGAGTACATTGCAGTTACATGAACAAAACTTTTTCTATGCATATGTAGGGTAATTGCATAAACTGTCTTCATCTTTTCCAATACTTTGAAATAGGGAAAGTAGATTGAAGACTGTTGATTTCTTAACGCCCGTTGGAAAATATATCTTGCATGTTAAGGACTAGAGTAAATTAACAAAAGCAATAGGATGGTAGGGATAGTCAGGATTACTGATATTGAATGAGTGTAACTGGATAGGGATATAAACTTGTCTTGCAACAGGCCGCCTATAATCCATCAGAGTTTTTTCAAGGGTTCGTAGCAAACAAAGAGAGTTATACTCTTATCAAAAGATATCGAATTGAACATCCCCATCCCGACTAAACGGGGCTACAAAAATGTACGTACTTGTACAGCCGAACGGAAAAGTCCTAAGTGACCATATTTCTATCCGTCAATATGCCCTGAGTATTGAATGTGCCGAACTTCTTTGTACTTGTGAGTAAAGTTCTCTCCCCCACCCCTGTACCTATAAATATATACGAACAGCGTCCACATGGGGGAGGAGGATTAACCCTAATTAAATGATACGTATCATAACATGTATAAAAGACATTGTTTTTAATACCAGTCATTATTTCTAGTGTGTTTTGTTTTCCTTTGTCCTTTTTTTTAAAGATTTTTCATCAATATAAACAACAAGTACAACTTTCCTTATTTCTTATTCAAAGATTTGCAACAATTGCATATATACTGGTTTCATTAGTAGCAAGTTTAATTGGGGCATTGATATCAGTGGCTATATATGTCAATAATGAATAATAAAAACAGAAGAGGACCCCAGTCAGAACTTGAAGCATGTATAGACTATCCTTTGAGACCTTGGATTCAAATAGTTTTCAATCCATTTAATATAAGTAAGCTGCCAGAAATACCATATCTATGTAATTTTATGAAAAGACCTCACTGCCAACCACTATCAAAAACCTACTAATACCAGATGATGTTCTAGTGTCTACAAAAAGTTCTCAACAACCTTTCCAAAATACTTCGTTCTGAATCACTCAAATCGAGCGCACCTTAAAAAGTTTTAAAGAAGTTCATTTTATACTTGTTCTATAACAAGAATCTTTATTTATAACCTTCTCTTAGGGTCATCATTGCTAGCATTGCTTGTAATACTCATCTATATTTTAAGCACACTATTGTAAATTATAAGAGTTGAAGGGGAAAGGCGGCCGATTTTAAATAAATTTCCGACTGTGTAGACTATACTAGAGTTTAGTCCCCCTGTTACTATACGAGCATCAACCAAATAGGTGTTTTCTATTAAATTCATTAAAGTTTGAATTTCAGATACATTTTATAACAACGGCATATTCATTGGTAATGGGACTGTTAAAAGATATAGGTCTTATACCAGATTTTTTTAAAATTTATTCCCCTAAGTCATTCTATCTATTAGTCCTATAATATATGCCTCCGCTTTATGCTGATTTTTTCATTTTTTTTTATTCTTTGTCTAATGAGAGTGGCACTTTGATAATAAAAAAAAAAAAAGAAAAAGAGCAAAATCAGTAAAAGGAAATGGAAATAGGAATAATGCCCCCGAGTTCATATATATAGGACTATCTATTTGATAAAAGTTTTTTGGTTTACTTTAATACTATTTGAAAGTCTTTTGTAAGATTTCTGTACAATATAATCAACATGTACATTCTATTAACCTTGTTTTTCAACTCCCTGATGCTAGTGCTTTTGGACTACGCGTCATTGATCGTTAATAAAATTTAAGTTAGACAATAGTGTTTTGTTTTATTAAGTACTATAATCATGGTTTCAGAATTCTATGTATTGAAATCTTATAAGTCGTGTCTGGGCCATTCGTGAATTGTGTTTAAATCGCTTTTAAGAATTTAAGCAGTTTTACTGGATTTTCAACAGTTCAATAGAGACGTGGGTCGTCAGTGTAAAGCTTATTTGGGCTTTGAAATCAGTGTTTATGTCATTAATAGACAGAGAAGGACCTGATCCGAACCTTGTGGAACGCCAGCATTAAATTTAGTTGACAATCATTCATAATTTGACCGATGTATAAACTACTCTATGAGACCTTGCATTCTAATACTTTACAATCCATTTCCGTAAGTTTCAAGATATATTATACTATATATCTTTAATTTATTAAGAAGAATCGTATTATGCAACACGCTATCAATAACCTACCTATATGTACTGTAGCATAACGGGTTTTTCTTTGTAACATATTTCTTATTTACAGTCTCATCTACTGAAGCCGGACTTGTATTGCGTTCGAAACTTATTGGTATGTTTATAAATACAGCGTTCGATACTTATTGATATGCATATAAATACAGCGTTCCAGACATTGATAAGACATTATCGTGTGTACAGGTACATGAACTATCAAGGACATTAGTGTTTTTGAAAGAAAAAAGGTGACAATGTTAAATGCATGAAAAGTCTAGAGATAATTTGTTCCTGCCAGATTTTCAATAGCTAATATCTCGAAAACAAGCACACGGACCATTTATTTGTTTCTACTTTTTTAGTTTCATAATTTATAATAGTCTTTTAAAAAGTTTGTTATTTTGAAACAGAGTAGCGAGCATTCTTAAAATGTGATAAAATTCAATCAAGAATACATAGCCCTATGTTATAATTTTAATATTAGTAGCTTTTTCGATAAATTTCTAATTTTTTTAATTGCTCTTTCATATCTTTTTTGATAAAAATCAGCAATGCTTTTCAAATCTAGTTTTTGAGAATTCCGTAGAAAATGTTTGCAATCATTAGAAGCCGACAAAGTTATTGTCGGTTACTTTCTAATTACATTTCTAAGTATTACTAACTAAAACAAGATCAACAAAGTCTTAACAGGATGTTTGAATTTATCCCATTTGTTTTGTAATTATATAAGCATATTTTAATATCAGTTCATTTAAATTGATATATGTTTAAAGTACGTTTTGCATGTTGAAGTTTTCCCGTAACATCATTATCAAAGCAGTGATCTATTAATTGCATTTCTCTTCGTTCTCGAAAGATAAACATTTCTAGAAGTCTGTCGTGTAAATTTTTTCCTATCTTTCGAGAACACTTCAATTGTACTAGGGTTATGCAACGGAAAATACAATTAGTGATGTCTATATTGTCTCAAAGAACAAATTAATATAATAATAACATCAGTAAATAGTTTGAATGTATACAATTCTACTGTTTCAGTAGTTTGTACGACTTTAGGTCACCGTATGGCTTCAACCAATTAGTTAAAACCATACCACATAGCAAAGGTCAGACATATAAAAACACGAAGCAATTCAAACGAGAAAACCAAAGGCCAACCAATATGTAAGTTAATGTTGGCAGTTGTATGCAGTGTGTGTTGAAAGAAATTGTATATTCCTACATAACTTACTTTTTTACAGCTAGCTCTATTTATGAGAAATACTTGGTTTTAGGGAATCACTGAATCATGAATGGAGCGTTCCCCTCTTTTGTTAAAGCTCAGTCATTGGGTCCCCCTTATAAAAAAAATCTGGATCCACCACTGTAATACACTGCAAATTATAATATATATAGCAAGTATAAATTATATCGGATATATATATATACAAAACAATAGATGTGGTATTAGTGCCAATGAGACAACACCCCACAAGAGACCAAAATGACAGAAATTAACAGCTGTAGGTCACCGTACGGCCTTCAACTATATCCAAACCCCATACCGCATAGTCAGCTATAAATTCCCCGAAATGACAATGTAAAACGATTCAAACATAAAATCTTACGGCCTAATTTACATATAAAAAATGAACGAAAAACAAAAATGTAATAATAATCAAACGGCAACTACATGTACTAAATTACAGGCTCCTGATTTGGGACGGACACATACCTACATAATGTGGCGGGGCTCACCATGTTAGCGGGATCCCAACCCTCCCCCTAATCTTGGACAGGGGTATAACAGTAAAAGATAAGAGCGAACTATAAAAATCAGTCGAAAAGTCATAACTCATCAGATGGATAAAACTACAAGTGGACGTGGGTGGGTACATGTACTTATACATCCCAACAACAAAAAGACACTAGATACAGATGTTACATGGGGTTCGTGTTGCTAATCCTTAGTTTTCTATGTTGTGTCATGTGTACTATTGTTTGTCTGTTTGTCTTTTTCATTTTTAGCCATGGCGTTGTCAGTTTATATTCGATTTACGAGTTTGACTGTCCTTCTGGTATCTTTCGGTCGTGACTACAATCCACTTCCCTTTTCAATACAAATGTGACTACCGAATTAAGACTATTTACCGCGTTTGTAAAAAATGAGCAAGACGACTGGTGCAACATGTGGAGAAGGATCTACTTACCTTTCCGGAGCACCTGATCACATGTGATTAACCCCAGTTTTTGGTGGAGTTCGTATTGCTTAGTATGTAGTTTTCTATAGTGTGTCTTGTGTACTATTATTTGTATGTTTGTCTTTTTATTTTCAGACATGGCGTTGTCAGTTTATTTTCTGGCAATTGCTTCAAGAGCATTGACTCGTCCTAAAGCTCCACTCAACCTCAATTTTAATTCTCTATTATCAACATTTGTATTTTCAAGTTGGGTTTCTAAGTCACGTCTGTGGTCCTCCATTTTCCTTTCAATTCTGCGGCTGTCTTCATGTGCCATCTGATAATTTCTCCTTCATTCTGCTCTCTTCAATGACTTCACCAATCTTACGCTGAGTGTTATTGAGGTTTATGACCCCTTCTGTGGCCTGTGAATTACGAAATTTTCAAACTGCAATAGCATCAAAAAGATGTTGAATAATAGAGGTGGGCCATTTTGTACATGTACCAAGGGGTAACTTTGTGCAAAGCATTAATATTTATAGTTTAATTGCATTTAGTAGAAAAAGAGAATTTGGTGAAATTAAAACCAAGAATTTTGTAGAAAATCCACAGATTTTAATACAGAGATTTTTATTATAAAATTTGAAACATAGATTACTCACTTTAATATTCTTCTATGATGTGCTAGAGTTTATTGTGGTTACAGAATGTCCTAAACAACCTTTAAATTCCAAAAACACCTCGTGGTGAGTCACTAAAGTCGTGTGCACCCTAAAAGGTGTACTTGAATTGGTCCATATTTATATTTGTTTTAACCAATATCTAAATTTATAAACTTGTTTTAAGGAAATCATTGCTAGCACTGCATGCAATAATCCTCTATCTATCGAGCATCGAATTGCCAAATATGAGAGAACAAGGGGAAAGGCTGTGGATTTTCTATAAAATTTCCATATGTTTAGCATTGAATCAACACAAGGGTACATAATCCTTAAGTTCCTTTCTGAGGGCTTTACGACTGGCTTCTGTCCCAACCACCTAATTTAACTATGAGTTTGACTGTCCCCCTGGTATCTTTCGCCCCTCTTCTAAAAGGGTACAACATCACTAAAAATTATAATATTATTTCTCTACCACAGTCTTTAGATTTGACAGGAACTTATTCATGGTATACATATGCAAAAAAAAAAATGTTGACCTTAATATTCTTTCTACTTGTAAGGACATAAAAGATGTAAATAAAAATAAAAAAACGATATAAAGTTAACAATGAAAAAAATACTAGAGGATGAGAAACATTTTTTATTGTGATTATAATAAAACTCTAAGAAATGCCTTTTTTCAACACATATGTACTGAAAATAATAACTTTAATAATTTAGCTGAAGAAGAAAAAAAATCATTATTTACTAAATCCATCGACGCCTCTACAAATAAATAAATTAGGATCCATCTTGAAAAAGTCATAAGAACTAAGGGCAGGGGGTTCTTAACAGCTTGTTTGTTGTTATAAATTTTAATGCTGTTTTTATTGTGCATGTTTCATATGTACGTATATATGTTTATTGTGTTAATATATGTTGGTCACAAACTGTAAAGTTTCTACGATAATAAAATATTTGACTTGATTTGATTCCTAAATGTTTTAATGTTTCGGTTACATGTAACTTGTATCTTTTATCAATAAGATGTCAAGTGAATCTTATCTTGACATGTGGTAGACAAACTGATATAATAATATTAATCGCTATACAAATTATCAATCACAAATACGTTGTTAAATTTTTCAATATTGATGTTTGGAAGAAGGAACAAGTTTTTAAAAGTGTTTAAGAGTCCAGTTCGGAGGCCTGGATTACAGGGAACAAGTTAGAAATAGCGATGGTAGGCAAAATGAGTGACTCGACTCTGTGTAAACGTCTAAAAAATGTACTAAACAACACCAATAACAAAAAAAAAAGGAAGCATTAAATGTAGTTACATATTTGATTAAACTATATAACAATCTTGAAATCTATACAATAAAACAGTAAAAACCAAACACAAAGACATAACTCTAAAGTTTCAAAACGTCGTAGGTAATATAGCTTTTTACAACAAAAAACGCAAAGTTAAAAGAAGTTATGTAAGATAGTAACTGTAAAATTTCCAAGGTGACGACAGTTAAAATGTTACAACAACGATTGCCCGGAAATACATTCCCCAAAACAGGCACAGCTCGATCTAAGCTGGTATATTTCAAATTTGACAACGGTAAGAGTAATTATAACATAGGCAGCGTATTTAAACATTTCAAATTAATAGCAGTTGGATAATGATTAAAAATTAAATGAAAATAATAATAAATTTTGACAAAGGTTAAATTCCTAAACGTGACTACGTACTTGGCCATCCCTCACAAATGAATAGAACCATTAAATAGGTATCTGTTAATGATAACAAAAAAAAAAGTGAAATAATGAATTTTGACTAAGGTTAAATCGTTGAACGTGACTGCCACTTGTCAATCCCTCTCAAATGAATAGAACCATTAAAGAGCAGTTGGTTAATGATAAAAAAAAAATGAAAATAATAAAGAGTTTTGACTCTGGTTAAATCGCCGAACGTGACTGCGCACTTGTCAATCCCTCTCAAATGAATAGAACCGTTAAAGAGCAGTTGGTTATGATAAATAAAAAATTGAAAATAATAATGAATTTTGACTCAGGCTAAATAGCTGAACGTGACTGCGTACTTATTCACCCCTCTCAAATAAGTAGAACCCTGCAATTTAAACAAATTAGAGTTGGCACAGTTAAAGAAATAGCTACAGAGACTGTAGTAATATGTAAAACAACCAAAATAAAAAGCACTACGCGAATTCGAACTACATATTTTCATTTATCTCATTTGGTGCCAAAATTTTCAATTGTCGTAGGCAAAATCTTTCCAGGTTGAGTCTACATTCTCTAGCTATAATTATTATGGTCAGTTGATGGATATCTGCTTTAATGTGGCTAAGGGTTCTCAAATGTCGACTGAGAAGAAGGTCTAGCTTGCATTCATAGTCACTACGATGGCCGTTCATTCGTTTGTGAAATGGCTGTTCTGACTCTCCAATGTACTGTTTACTACATTTACACTGTAGAAGATACACAGTATTTGTAGTATTGCAAGTAAAATATGGTGTATTCTTTACCAGTGGAGTGACTGTTAATAGTCTGGGTACTCAATATTTGTTTCGCAACCCTAGCTAAAGCCTCAAGACAAAGAGCCTGCTTTAAATGATCAATCAGCTCTCACCAGCAGGTCTTGTAAGGCTTTTTGACCTACGGGAACTTATTACAGGTGGCTCTGGAAAGATCTTTGATAGTTTGGGTTGTTTTTTTTTCTTTATTTTTTTCCGTTCCAATTTTTCGCGGATTAGGTGTGATAACTTATCTAATTTGAGATGATAAGTCAACGCAAAAGGCACCATCTTGTCGACTATCTTGTCTTTATATTGACGTAAAAGTTCATCTTGGGTAATATTGTTAGCACGAAAGAAACCTTTATCAATGTCTTTTCTTTTGTATCACCGATTTTTATGGTGACCGCGAAGTTCTTGTAGTTGCCTTATGCAGTATCGTTGGTGGAAAAAATCCGTTTCATTCGTGTAGTGTATTAAAGTTCTAACTCAGACATGTTTCCTGACATTTGAAATATCCATAACATATCATAATATAAATATTGTTAATAAAGTGAAATTGTAAATCTTGTATGGTTAAACAAACAATGTTATGATGTGAACAGTTTCTTACCAAAGCATTGTTTGTTTTTCCATTGCATTTAATTCTTGCTTAATTAAATTTGATTTAAGGGAAACGTAAAAGACTTCCTGATTATAATATGCAGCCATGCCATTCAACCAATGTTCGTCAGGAGATTATGGAGTATTTGATTACGTACACATGTCTTAACTGGCAACTGCATCAAGCTTTAGAATTCATTTAATTTTGTACATGTAACCTTAAATTGAAATTAATTGTAATCAGTTGTTTAAAGTCGATGACCTTCCAGTGAAGATTTAAAGTAATTTCCATTTGGCATTTAGGAAATCTTTGTTACTGCCTATTTGTCAACACTGGTGACATACACATCCGTGTAATAGTAAAACAAGATTAGTAAAGACCACGGGAAATTGTCGAACAAGTGTATGAATGATTCATTTACGCACTAAAAGACCCCATTCAAACTTTAAAATGCATGTGTTCTTAAATTTAGTGCAAGACATCAAACTTCAAATTGTCGTTCGCTCCTCTAAAACAAATGTTCATTACTAGCTGAAATTCGGTTGTATAAAAAAGTTTTTCCTATTGTCACATAGCAAAAAATACGAGGTGGAAAGGGATTAATATAAGTTGCAAAACTTGTTTCCCAATCCACTATACATTAATATGTTAAACTATCTAAAAGATACGAGTTAAAACCTATACGACACAACACGACACAATGTATCATATACCTGTAGTTATTAAATTGAGGAAATTGAACACTTAAGAGTGAATAATATACTTTGATTTTTTTCCATCCTTTATATCATAATCATGGTCATAGCAATTTGTTTTTCTGATGTTTATTTTGGACAGATTTCAGTATTAAAGTTAACTATGCGGTATTGGCTTTGCTCATTGTTGAAGGTCGTACGGTGACCTATAGTTTTTAATATCTGTGTTATGTTGGTCCCTTGTGGACAGTTGTCTTATTGGCAATCATATCACATCTTTTTTTTATATTTTATACACCGGTACACGTGGTTGAAAAGTGGCACGAATAATCGGATCTTTTGCGAACTATCATACCCTCAAACATTTATTACTTTCATGAGCCGTTTGTATACCTACTTAATTTGCACCGATATGTATTTAAACTGTGGGTACAATATAGATTTCCTCGCCTCCTGAAACACAAATTGCCGATCAATCAAACATGTCTGTATCATTAAAATGCAGACACTTTCCACATCGTTTTTTTTTCAAACATTCAATTTTGATAAATTACAAAATAAACTGCATTTGTTTTTCAATCAATTTATTGTCGAAAAGACGAAATGCCATGCATATGTTTGAAATCTTAAAATCATTCAACCACACGGTAAATGGTTTGAGGAATTAATCACCCAATGATTCCTTTCCCGTTTGAGAATTAAGCTAAATTAAGGGACATATAAAGTGCATTGTTGTACGATACCAGAGATGATGCAAATCCTTTAATGGGAACTTATAAATATCTTAATCGACTAAATTACAGTACATTTGCTACTTTGAAATTAAAATTCATATCAAGGAAGCAACTTTGAACTTTTACAGTATTAAAGTTCGGGTAGTATAAACTTTGCACCAACGTTTATATGTTGCCTGTATTTATACGTCAGTCAAGGTACTATAATGGTTAACTCTGATATGCCCTTCAATTTTGTACTTGTTTGGCTTTATAAATATTTTGATATGAGCGTCACTGATGAGTCTTATGTAGACGAAACGCGCGTCTGGCGTACTAAATTATAATCGTGGTACCTTTAATAACTTTATACAGTCATGTACTTTTAAGCAAACTGAATATTTAAAAAAGATCAAAGGCTTAATAAATATTAAAAATCATATTTCTATGAAAGTACATATTGATTCCTGTTTTAGTACAGAAAATTAGGATTACCAAAAATAAAGACAACAGTAGTATACCGCTGTTTGAAAGTCATAATCAATTGAGAAAAAAAAACAAATCCGGGTTACAAACTGATACTGAGTGAAACACATCAAATATAAGTGGAAATCAACGAAATAACAGAAACACTTCACTGCAACAAAAACCAAACGACAGAATAACACACACTATAATCAACAATTTCCATTTTTCTGACTTGGTACTGGACATTCTTAGAAAAAAGGATAATCTTTGTGGACACAATCCACATTTCCATTCTCATTTTTTCAAATCATCAAGGAAAACGACTTGTGTAATCGTTACTTTTAGAAGGAAAAAAAATGAAAAATCAAGCATTGCTACATTAATATAATGAATATATTTATCACAAACAAAAGAACTACATTGTAAAGCATACCAAAAATCAGAAAGATATACGAGAAAAACATTGTAATATATTTAATTAGTCTAGATTTGTTGCGAAAAGGAATAATTAAACATATGAAAAAATTAAGGAGTCTGAAGGCTCATGAAAAAAGAAAAAAAAAACGTACTGGAAAATGGTTGTTTGAATATAAGATTGATATTAAAAAACAAACATATGTGTAACTTGATCTCGAATTGTTGGCAAAAAGCAAATGTTTAAATATGAAACTGAAAGCTATGAAATAATACTTATCAACGGTACTAGGATTATAATTCAGTACGCCAGACACGCGTTTCGTCTACATAAGACTCATCATTGGCGCTCATTTCAAAATATTTATAGAGCCAATCAAGTACAAAGTTGAACAGCATTATTCAATGATCCAAAATTCCAAAAAAAAAAATGTGCCAAAAAACCCTCATAAACATTATTAATGCAACTCTCAATTTTGGTCACTTCGGTGTTATCTATGCATGTTATTGTTATAACACAACCGAAATCAGTTAAATGTGTTCATAACAATTAATAATGCTAATTTAATGAAACAATTCAATATAAGGCAAAGTTGTCATCATTGGCTTTGCTCATTGTTGAAAGCCTTTCCGTGACTCATATTTGTTAATTTCTGTGCCATTTTGGTCTGTTGTGGAGAGTTGTCCCATTGGCAATCATACCACATCTTTTTTATATAAATTAATTTCCTACTTTGTTTTTTAATAAGAGAAAGATGTTTTTAATTTTCAAAACTAATCACCTAGGATTGGAATTAACGACAGTAATGTATCGAAATTAATTTCAAATTATTTGTCTAAAAAATACATCTATATTTAATAGTCTATTTGCCAATTACCGATTTAATTCTGTTATAACACACGTTTCAAACAAATTACCTCCCGTTGTCAATCGTAGACTGGTTCCATACCGGACAAAAATGACATTTGCCAATGCAAAACATGATGAATTGAAAATGATGTATCGGCGGTTTAACTATCTGATGTCTGAAGTATTTCGCTGAACAACAAATTAAGGTAATTGAAAGATTTGAAAAAACCTTCAATATGACTCACATAACGCACAGGCAAATTTACTCTTTTTGCTAGCTCTCCATTGTAAATAAAAAAATATGTCCCTCATAAGGGAGACAATTGAAAGAAGGGATCTCTAATTACAGGGTCAATTACGCATGTTACGGGAACTGGCAAATAACATATTCGCTGGTATTGATCTGTGTTATGTAATTTACTTCTTGACGTCAGTTGTCAGTTGCGACTTGAGATATTTCGTTGAATGACCACCAGATTTCAATAAAGAAGACATGTAAGTACAGCTATGATTACTGGGTATTGTTAATGACCATGTTTATCAGGTTGACCGACATGTATTCAAACATAAATGATAATCACAATACTTTTACCTTGGAAGCTTTTTGACCCTTTGACCGCGACAGCTGGTTATTAGACACCAGTCTTATCAATGTATCTTCCCTATGTGTCTTTATAAAGTTATGAAAAATTATTTCTATTACGCTTATTTAATCTTTAAAAAATGCCCGATTATTTTTTTCAAAGTTTAATGGTACATGTAATTAGAGATGTTTTGCTTTTCCCACTGTTCGTCGAAACATGCTTTGTTAATTACAAATGTATGAGAAACAAATGTCCAATATAATAATTCTTCTTTTGAATTTCCTCTATTTCTCCATCCTATAGCCTCACAACTTTTTGGAACTTTTGGTCCTCGGCGATCTTCAACTTTGTAGTTGTTATGGCGTTAAAATTTTTTACATCTGAGCAGTTTTGTGTGGACGTAGCGCGCATCTGGCGTATACAATTATTTTTTAACCTGTAACCTTGTGATGGCTATTATTCGTTGGTTTCTCTCCCATGGATCTGGGGTTTTTTTTGTAACCCTGTCGTGTAATTATGTCATTTTAATGTTATAATTAACACTGCCATTAAAGTTGGAGGTTTGGCATACCACAAAACCAGGTTCAACCCACCATTTTTTCATAAAAAGCCCTCTACTAAGTCCGGAATATAGCCATTGTTACTTTATAATTTTTTGTGTGTGTTACGTTTCGGTGTTGTGTCTCTGTTGTGTCGTAGTTCTCGTATATTTGATACATTTCCCTCAGTTTTAGTTTGTAACCCGGATTTGTTTTTTTTTTTTTTTTTTTTTTATTCTTCAATCGATTTATGAATTTTAACAGCGGTATACTACAGTTGCCTTTTTTTTTATCTGAGATATACCAAGCTTACCAAAGTATATGCCTGTTGAATAATATATTAAATAGGCTAGATAAACGTAATGTATGAACTTTGTATGCCTTAGTGTAGACACTAACTGTTATACTGCCTGTGGTTGAGCATATATTATTGGATTATGCAAATCATGCAATTCCTGAAATAAATTTAAGATATGTTTGTCTCTTCATTTCTGATCTGTTCGTGTTTTAAACATTCCTGGCGTGCTTCTGACTTTTGTTTTTATACAAAAATTAGAAAAACAATGGACCCATTTTCTCAGTCATTGACCTTGTCAAGAAAAATTTGCAATTTAAATTTAAAAAAAAATGAAGATAAATCCGAGGAAAGAATTTCAATTAAAGAACATGTGTATATCGTCACTTTCGTTCTAAAACAAAACATTCCCAACCAGCTTCAGATTTTTGTTAATTGTGTACGTGTCGTGTATGTTAAGATTGAGAAAAATAACATTTAATTTCGTTTTGTATGTCATTTATAATATCATTTACCTAACATGGAAAAACAGAAACATTCAAAGACATCTTGCATTTAACGAGAAAATAGAAAAGTATACATAACGCTAGGATAGATTAACAAAACATTAGCTACTAGGTCAAACTGTCGTATGTCATGACTTTCATTCTTTATACAGAAATTCTTTTTGACTCCGAACTATAATATACTATTTTTAAACGGGTTTCCTACTGTATTGTGTAGGTTGTCTTGTTCTTTGTCAATCAAGAAAAATCAAAAGAAGTTAGCTGAAACATACAATTGGTTCAATTTGGGGAAAAATTCATTGTTTTCTGGTGATTTTTAAAGACAACATTAACAGTTCATTTCTCTCAATACGTGTACCGATTAAAAACTTGATTTTACTTGTTTGCGTTGCTTTTGCTCGACCGAGTCTACAAAATGAATTCATTTTGATAACGTTACCATTGAGTTAAAAAACGACGAAGTTTGAAAACAAGTTTGTTGCGCACGTACTAAAGTGCGTTTATCATTCCTTTTTTATTCATTTCAACAAATGTATAGTTTATTGTACATTTCTTTGCAAATACTAGTATTGTGTATGAACAGTTCATAATCAAATTGTTTATATTTCAGTATTGAAGCGGAGTTTTGAACAATGAACAATGAAATACGTATTTTTTTTTTTTTTTGACTTCTAATTATATAGCACACTTGATTAACTAGATTTTTTTAAAATAATCTTGAAATATTGAAACCAAATGTAATAATAAAAGTTTTTTTAAAGATATCACAACAAATTCAAAATGCAACATATTAACTTTATCTTACAATCACATTCATTTAACGATATACAACTCAATCAATTATCAATTATCAATGTACTAAGCCAGGAATATGACAGTTGCTATCCATTCGTTAGATGTGTTTGAACTTTTGATTTTGTCATTTGATTAGAGACTTTCTTTTTTTAATTTTCCTTTGAGTTCTTTATGATTTTACTTTTTGCCAATGTTTTATATATCCGTATTCAAAATGAATTGTGAATAGGAAACAGGCAACAGTTTATCGTATAATGATGGTAACATTCATTAATGTCCGTCGTCTGTTTTCATTGTTTGTGTTGCTAATTCAAATTGATGTAGATGAGATTTTACTTTATAGAACTTTGATGGTAGTACTCTTCTGTATCGGTGTTTAAATATAGTCTCATTCATCAGATCTATCCGATGCTAAATCTCTCGGTGTGTTCAAAATCTTTGTTTTCAATACTGAAAATATCTATGTACTGTTAACCAACTTATTTTCGCAAATACTTAATTTCGCATTATGTTCTTTTAGGCACGTTTTGCGGCGATTAAATTTCATGACTTTCAAATATACTTGATGTTGTATTATAAGGAAAGATCGACGTTTTACAAGTTCGCATCGGACTTTTTAGCCGAAGCTTGAAAAGTAAAGGCGAGCAATTATATATGTTTTTGTCAACATTAATCTATGGTCTGACAATCTATAATACTAAAATTACGAGGTCCAATTTGTCAGCCGTCATCACGTAAAAACGACGAATCAAAGAATTCAACTTTATATACAACTAATATAGTACAAAGGTGTAGATTAAAAATTACACCACTCCAGGCCCTTTTGTTTTCCACGTAATTAATATTGCCAATAATTAGGAAGTTCCGGGTCGAGTCCGATACCGATACCAATAGTATAATCACCTGTTACCTATTACCTTATCTGTACGTTCCGCATCTGACAGGCGCACCACCAAACGGTGTATTCAGGATTAATATGCTATATACACGGGTCATAATCACAGGGTTGAAACTACTAAATTGTCAAATTGTTACCTATTGTAGTATTTTAATCCGTAAGACTTTCTAAGATAACAATACGAATACTAAAAATCTGGACTAAAAATAAGTTTCAATTTGTTAGCGGGCATGACGTAAAACAGCGAATCAAAGAATTCAACTTTATTTATAACTAATATAGGACAATGCTGTTGATTAAAAAATACTCCATTCCAGGACCTTTTGTTTTCCAAATAATTAATATTACCAATAATTGATAAGTTCCAGTTCGACGGGTTCAAACAGAAATATTTGAAAGCAGAGAAAATTGTGTATCTTATAATCGGCATGACTTTATCAGATGACAGTACTAATACTAAAATAAGACTTGCGCATAGTTATATACTTTAATTCAGTCACGGACCTGCGATATCACGGGTGTGTTCTAGTATTGATAAAACAGATGGTATGAAACTAGATTTACAACTAGATGTACATCGCCATTTCCTAATTAACTGCTGTTGTGGGTTTTCTACCTGTTAACTAAGACATGTTATGTATGATTCACTTTTAA